>NC_140505.1:139119058-139689058 GCF_964339955.1 Pipistrellus hanaki | reverse complement strand
GAAATGGGAAGGCAGATTCTGTCAGTGGAAATATAGTTTCCGATACCTTTTTGGAAAACAACCTGACAATATCTATTAAAATGTTTTAAATGTAAATTATTTGCCCTAGTATTCTGAATTATGGGAATCTATGCTACAGAAAAAAAGCATCCAAACATAGAATGAATGGACAAGGATATTTATCAAGAATTGCAATAGCAAAAATACATGCAGACATACATATGTTTAAAAAAAAAACAAACTAAACTAAAACTACATCAACAAAATACTTGTCAGTCTATCAGGAGGTGAATAGTTGTATAGGTTATGGTACAATATCAAAATGGAGTATTATGCAGCTGTTAGAAAAATGAATTGGACTGATGTATTGGATCTGGAAGGATGTGTATACCAAATTAAGTGGAAAAAAACAACACAAATTGTAGATACCCTGTTTCCCCGAAAATAAGACAGTGTCTTATATTAATTTTTGCTCCCAAAGATGCGCTAGGTCTTATTTTCAGGGGATGTCTTATTTTTCCATGAAGAAGAATACGGTACACATTTATTGTTAAATGAAAATAAGGGAAATTTATTACCTGTATACGGTACGGTAGTACGGTAGTTGTCAACACAAACCAGACAAACTGTGAATCCTACAGTATCAAGAATTTACTCATTTATTTAATGACAATCATGTCATCATTTTCTGGAACATCATCATAACAATCCAATTCCTGAATTTCCTGGTGAATTTCTTGTGACTCCATTTCTTTCAGAATCAGTGGACCAAATCTCTTATGTTAGCAATAGCACTGTCTTTAAATGAGTACTTCTTGTCAAGGTAGTCTGCTCGCAGTGCATTTGCAATGCAACTGTTAGTGATTTTCTCCCATGAATTCTTTTTTTTTTTTTTTTTAAATCAATCTTTATTGTTCATATTATTACAAAGGTTACTCATTTCTTCCCCCCCACCAGGTTCCCACCCCACCCTCTGCCCTTTCCCCACCCCCCATTGTCCTCATCCATAGGTGCACAGTTTAGGTTCAGTCTCTTCCCACATCCACCACTCCCCTTTTCCCAAGAATTGTCAGTCCACTCCCCTCCCATATCTCTGATTCTATTATAATCAAAAGTTAATATTGTTCATCAGGTTTTTTAATTTCCTTGTTTTCTTTTTTTAATTAATAAACTTTTATATTTTTAAGAATAAATTTTAAAATCTAATAATTTTAAACCTTGTTTTTTCTGCCCTGGGAACTGAGAAGCAAACTTGTTTACATGTAAACTTGCCCTTAGGCTATCAAAAGGGGTAGCCATTCAAATGTAAATGGACACATTGTTTAAAGATAGCTGCTGGCTGGAATTGGATTACCTGTTCTGGATGGGAAGGGCTTGTCCTCCCCTTTCTCCATTGAAATTAAGGTGTTAGCTTTAAAACCTCTTTTTGGCAAGAGACCTTAAACTTTCGGAACTTTAAATTTTTCAGATAGTAAATCAATTACTTAGTATTTTCTCAAATCAATAATACCTCCACATGCCCAAGGATACACTTCACACAAAAGACATTTCCAAATAGATCAACCAACCTCATCCAGACCCCACACAAGGCACTCACAGATCAACACCCCAGCGCTATAATAACTCAACATATCCAGATCTAAGCCTTTATCACTTGATTCAGCAGACCCTCAAGATCCCCCAAAAGTTTCCAGCCATATCTATGAAGCAGCCCTGGGGCATGGGCAGATGAGGAGAGAGCTGTTCCGGGCCCGGCTGCTTCGGGCCTGGCCTCTGTCGCTCTGGTCCGCTCCACAACCAGCTGCTCCAGGTCTGGCCGCTGCCTCTCTGGGCCTGGATGCTGCTGCTCCGAGCCCGGGTGCTCTGGGCCCAGCTGCTCTGGGCCTGGCCGCCCTGGGCTTGGCGGCCTCCGCCCCAGGCCTGGCTGCCATTGCCCCAGGCCTGGCTGCTCCGGGCCTGGCTGCTGCTGCTCTGGTTCTGGCTGCTGCTGCTCCGGGCCCAGCTGCCACTGCCCTGGGCCTGGCCACTTTGGGCCTGCCGCCGCTGCTCCAACATTCTGTCTTTTTTTATTTTTTATTTTTATTTATTTATTTATTTATTTATTTATTTATTTTAAACACATTTATGTTGCAATGTTGGCTGCTGAGTTGAGTTCTGTCTTAATCTTTGGTTTTTCAAGATCTTCTTTGTATTCTTTCTTAAGTAATTTTACTATCTTTTGCTATAACTTGATTTCTTCACATTGAAAACTTCTGCGGTTTCTTCCTCCTCGTCCTGGAAGCTTAGCAGGCTGGCCTGCTGCTCCCCTTTGTTCTCCGGGGCCTCCTGCGTGGCTTCAGCCTGCTGCCGGGGTTGGCACCGCCCAGGAAGCAGACCCTGGCCTCGGCTCTGTGGCCAGTGCTGAGCTGTCGAGGGCCCAGCGGCACCCCGCCCCGGGGGCCCTGTCTCCTGGCTCCTTGTTGGCATCCAGCTTGCTGGTGCCCAGCAGCAGCTCCCACTCCTCATCGTATTCTTCCCAGACTGGAGCTTTTGTCTCCTTCCCGCTAGGGCAGTCTAGCATCAGAGTCAACAGACCATCCTCCGCGTGCAATGTGTGCGACTCCGGGGGCTCTGCCTTTCTCTGCTCCCCTGGGATTCCACCTCACAGCCCTGTCTCTCTCTGTTTGAGACTGGGTCCCCAGGGACTGGCCTAGAACTGGGGTTCAGAGCAGTTGGAACTGGGGCTCAGCACAGCCGGAGCTTTTGTTTCCTTCCCGCTAGGGCAGTCTAGCATCAGAGTCAACATTTTGTCTGTGCTCAATGTGCACGAGCTCTGTTTTTTGCCTCTCCCCTGGGATTCCACTTCACAGCCCCGTCTCCCTCCGTTTGAGGCTGGGTCCCCCAGGACTGGCCTAGAACTGGGGTTCAGCACTGTCGGTTCTGGGGTTTAGCCCAGTCCAGGGCTTTTATTTCCTTCCTGCTAGGGAACGCCAGCAAGGTACTCTGCCTCCCCCTCCTCTCTGGCTCCATCCTCTCCGCAGGCAACATGTCTCCGTACCTTAGGCTTTTACAGCTCCTCTGATTTTTCTTCTGGTTTTCTCTTTCCTTTTTGTTGTAGAATTTTCAGTCAGTCGACTTCCTGTAGCTCTGGGCAATGTCCATTTTGTATTTTAGTTGTATTTTATTGAAATTGTTGTGTGCGGCTGCGGTTAGGTGTTTACCTGTGCAGCCATCTTGGATCCTCCTCCTCTCCCAGGAATTCTTCACCCAAGTCACAACTTCTTGCAGTTTAGGTTCCACAAAGTTTCCACGCTGATTTCTCTCCATTCTATTTTCAATGTGGTCATTAGTTTCCATGTGCAAATTGCCTTTGAATGGCTTGTTTATTGCAATATCAAGAGTCTGGAGATAGGCCGTCATTCCTGCGGGAATCATTATCTGATCTATTTTTCTTTTGTGAAGAAATGTCTTCATGTCTTTAGTGCAGTGAGTGCTGGCTGCATCCCAGACTAGCAGACCTCTTTGGCTCCCTCGCATAACAAGCGGCAGCATTAAATTGATCCACTTCCTTATAACTGCTTGTGTGGCCCAGGCTTTTTCAGTTTCAAGAATAAAAACGCTCAAAGCACATTCAATCTTTCCCTTCTTGCCCTTAGAAATGATTAAAGGGGGGATTTTAGTGCCATCCAGATGAATTGCCAAAATGCAGGAAACACGTGCACTTTTGTAAGCAGTGGAGGGAATGTACACTAAGGAGGTACCCCGCTGTTCAATTGTTGTTTGAGATGATTGGCCCATAAACACTGCAGTTTCATCCATAGCAATCATGTTGGAAAGATTGTATTTAGAGAAGTCAGCATCATCAATAAAGGACTTGAATGCAAGTGCTCACTTAATAACTTGAGTATCTTCCAACCTAAACAATGTTGTACAGGTAGATCTTCTTAAAGACAGTTCACTTTGCTGAAGGAAATTATCCAGCCAGTGTTGTGATGCTTTGAAGTCTTCGGGGACTATGTCAAACTGTGGTGCCATTGCAAGGGCAAATTCTTGAATCTGAGCCCTATTTGCAACCAAAGCCTTTGCTCTCCTGTCAACAACCCATTCACAGATCAGGTCTTCCAGCTCGGAAAATAATGGTTGCCGACCTGATCCACACTTGCGCTTTTTAGCATTTTCCTTGTCCACTAGTTCAATGAGGTTACCATACTCTGCTCTCCATTTTCAGATCGATCGGATACTCAACATCTTCTCTTTGCAGAAAGCAGTAAGATTTTAGCCCCAAGAGTCTTCCATGATTCCTTTCTTGTACTCCACGGAGTAGCTTTTTCTTTTTGCGCTCATTTCTAGGGGTAAAAAAAAGGAATTGGGGTATCAAGGTGGGGGGAGGGGGATCACTTAAAATGACACAGCGGGGGATTAGAGGGGGGAATTAGAGGGAAGAATCAGAGGGGGGCTTACCATTTTAGTAACCCCTTTTGACCCTCCTGTTTCATTTTGATTGCCCCCTCTGATCCTCTTGTATCATTTTAAGTGATCCCACTCCCCCCACCCCTGTGCCACTGAACACCTTCACCAGACAAACTCTCTACCCCTTTATCAGACATTTACCCCCTGGGGCCTGCCTGGGGACTGTCACTGGGCTTGCTGGGGCCTGGATCTGGGCTGGAGCAGGGTCTGCCACTGACTGAGAACCTTCAGTCATCATGAGGGCGGCCACGAGCATCAGGTAGTGTCACCAGAGACAGACCAGCACTCACCACCTTCGCTGTCCCATCTGCTCTAATCCTCCTGTTCTTCTACACGCATCTGCGAAAGTCTCCTCCTCTCTCCCGCCCCATGCTCACTGCTCACTCCGACCTCTGCTCCGCCTCCACACAGCAGTGATGTAGGAACTCCGTGTAACGTCACTGGTTGCTAGATGCCAGTCGGGGAGGCCCTAGCGACCAGTTTACAGTAAATTAATTTTCATTCTGAGACAGAGCCTACGGGGGCCTTATTTTTGGGGGGATGCCTTATTTTTCACTCAGAAGGAAATCTGTAAGTAGGTCTTATTTTCGGAGGATGTTTTATTTTCAGGGAAACACAGTAGCATCCAGAGTAAGATTCCACATTTGAAACAAAACAAAACAACACATTTTTATATGATCTTAGAGAAATATGTGGAAAAATATATAAAACTATTCACATATGCTTCTTTAGAGAATGTGGGATAGAGAGGGGTTATAAATTTTTTCTATTATTGTAGTGTTGACTTAGTACAATCAAGTGAATTTTTGCCTTGTTCATTGCTGCCTGTCCAGTACACAAAAATGTGACAGGCAGCCCTGGCCAGTGTAGCTTAGTGGTTAGAGTGTTGGCTGTGCACCATAGGGTCTTGGGTTCAATTTCGTGGGCATGTACCTGGGTTGCAGATTCAATCTCTGGCCCTGGTCCCTGTCATCTCTCTCTCTTTCTTCCTCTCTCTGTCTGTCTCTTTCTCTCTCTCTCTCCCTCTCTCCCATTCCTCTCTAAAAAAAATAAAAAAAGATAGGTATATTAGATAATTCAATAAGGTTTATTGAATAAATAAACATTTATTGTTTCTTTAATTTAAAAAGAAAATATATGTGATCAGGTAATGGAGAAATTAGGTTCAAAATAAGAGCAACCCAAAAGAGATGTGGAGAGGGCCATTTTAGAAATGAAATATTTTTCCAGAGGAACCTGGGTGAATCTTTAAATAGGGAGTCAGAAAGTACAGGGAGAAAGCTGGCCACAGAGGTGATTATGGGGGATTTAAGCAAATAACTCTCCCTGGAACAGCTGGGTCACTTCTTCCACCCTCATTTGTTCACAGAGTGACTGGTTCAAGGTTTACTCTCAGGCCCATGTGACAGGATCAGCGGGTGTCTCAACAGCGAGAGGCATGATGCAATCTGATGTAACTCTGCATCTCCCCAATGGTCACAGAAAGAAAAGGATTGAGTTACAAAATAACCGGATATTCTAAAGCCAGTTCCTTAGAGCAACGTTGTCCCCAGGTTGTTTGCTAGCTCTTCATCCACATGTCCTCCCCAGTTGTGCCGTCCGGTTTCCTGAGATTGCAATTGGTTAACTCCAGGGAGAGACAGTCCTCCTGTACAAACTCTGAAGGATCCCATGCCTGGTGTCTATAAATTCAGTTTAGCCTGTCATTTGAAGCAAAGCATTAGCAAACATTCAAGGAAAATTAACATCATAAAATAGAAGGGACAAGAAGAATTAATGAGATAACCAGCTAAGGATGAAACACAGAAAAATGAAAGAAAAGAAAAAAAAGATCTGAAAAATTATAATTACCATTTTCAGAAAATGTTGAGAGGATATTATATACAGATATCAAGGGTCCCTTCATAGGCAAAATTGTTTTTACAAATTAAAGAATTGCTGATCAAAAGAAAATCCCAAATGGAAGATATGGTTGTAAAATGAACCACTGACTTAGAAATCAAAGTATGCTCCCATAATAGACCCGAAAGACAAAGAGGTGGAAATTACGAAAATAAAGATAAAATACATGATCGAAAGGTCCAGAAGATAAAGTAACTATTTAAGAGGAAGTTAAACAATTAAATCAAAATATGAAGGATAAGGAGGAGAATAACAATTTCAGAAGTGAAGATATACTTAATACTTCTGGTCAAACTGCCGACTGAGAGTAGGAAAGAATAGCTAGGTATAATGTCTGGATTCTGAAATTTGGGGCTAAGCATAATTTAACAAGTTTCCAGAAAAAAATTACATACAAAGAAAAGCTAATTGGAATGGCATAAAACCGGTTGTCTACAAGATTAAATGCCAGTGAATAGGAAGCAGAGGAAAAAGAACTGAGAAACTGAATTTCTGTACTTAGAAAATATCATACAAGCATTAAAAACAGGGCCACACCATTTCTGAAAAAATTACTCTCAACAGAGAAAAAAATTCAAGAAAGAAGATTACAATAATAGTTGGAAAGCAAGAAAACTATTATAACTTATAGTTAAATTTAATTTAAAAATAATTCAATCAATTATTTTTAATTAAAAAATTACTTATACCAGTAAAATAATAATCTAATTTTTAAGGATTAATTAATTTAACATGTACTTGTTAATATTGTATCTTATACAATCATTAAGAATTGATTCTTATAATGAGTATATCTATAATAATAAAAACATAATATGTTAATTAGATCGGATGGTCAAACGACCTTCTGGACGAAGTGGGGGCTGTGAGGGCTGAGGCAAGCTGTGGCTGTGAGGGCCGAGCCCCTTGCACTAATTTTGTGCATTGGGCCTCAAGTAGTATAATAATTGACCATAAAATGGAAGTAATATTTTACTATTATTTTGGAGGAATGATTGGGAAAGACAGGAAATTAGAGAAATGATACATATCTTATTTTGAGGGGAGGTCATAGTGATTAATTGTTCATATTTGTAGAGAAATGCTTATTTAAATATTACAGGCCTAGAAAAGAATGGAAGGAAATTTACAAAGTGATGCAAACCAAGGGACTGAATCCAAGAATACTCTATCCAGCAAGGTTATCATTCAAAATTGAAGGGGAAATAAGGAGCTTCACAGACAACAACAAAAAAAATGCTAAGGGAGTTTATCACTACCAAGCCAGCAATGCTAAAGGGACTGGTGTAAAAGGAAGAAATAGCCGAAACTGGTTTGATCAGTGGATAGAGCGTTGGCCTGCGGACTGAAAGGTCCCAGGTTCGATTCTGGTCAAGGGCATGTACCCTGGTTGCGGACACAACCCCAGTAGGGGGTGTGCAGGATGCAGCTAGCTGATTGATGTCTCTCTCTCATCGATGTTTCTAACTCTCTATCCCTCTACCTTCCTCTCTGTAAAAAAATCAATAAAAATATATTTAAAAAAGGAAATAAAAAGGTAAGAAGGAACATAGACACAAAAAATAAAAATGGCTACAAATAAGTACCTTTCAATAATAACTTTAAATGTAAATGGATTAAATGCTCCAATCAAAAGACATTGAGTGGCTGAATGGTTAAAAAAAACATGACCCATATATATGGTGTCTACAAGAGACACACCTCAGAAAAAGGGACTTTTTAAAAAAGTTAGTTGCATGCTTTTTATGAGTGATGCACCAAAAGTGAATTGGCACAGAAGGTTGAACAATAAGTGGAAGAATAAATATATACAAGGTAAATGCTAACCAAAAGAAAACAAGGTTAGCCATGTAAATATTAGACAAAGTAGAATCAAGGCCAACATCTTTAAGTGGAAAAAGAATGCTTTTTATATAGAAAAAAAGGGGTATGATTTGCCAACAGTCACGAACTCTAAGTATTAAAATCACTTTACACTGAGACAAATAAAACAAAATCTGTAAAAAAAATGTAAAGAAAAAACACAATCATAGTAGGAAACATTAAAAATTCATGTCTTAAAAAAACCCCATGCTTAGATTTGAGTATAGGACGAAGAAGCTTTATTATGGCTTTGTGCACAATGAACAAAGAATGAACCTGTTTCCAATCCCCACGGGGCATTAAATGTGGGACACTGATCAATAGTAGCTAGGTACTAAAGGAAAATCTCAACAAACCTTAGGGAAGGTTGAAAATGTACAGGTCAAATTTTCCAAAATAATGCAATACAAGTAGAATTAAAAATTATAATAAAATGTCCTAACCACTTGGGAATATTTTAAAAAGCAGTTTTCTAATATTTTAAAAAGCAGTTTCCTCTTGGTCAAAAGGAAAACCAAACCTTCAATTACTGGCTCTTTGGGAACTGACAATGTGAGCACTTCACATCTTAATGTGGATTGCAGTCAAAATAGTTCTCAGAGAATTCTTTATTATTTTAGTGATTTTTATTGCAAAATGAGATATATCGAAAGTGAAATATCTTGCATTTAACTTTAGAGACTAGAATATAAAAACAAATAAACCAAAAGAATGTTGGAGGCAAAGCAGAAATCGTTTTAACAGGAAACCTCAAACAGAACAACTCATGGTTCTTAGGCACCCCTCTCTCCTGGGAGGCAGCTGCAGAGCAGCCTGCGTGCTCTGGAGCCCAGAGACCTGCTGGCGCCTAGGTCTGCACTGCAGTTTCAAGATCTCATGGCTCACTGACACCCTTGCTCTCCTGAGGCTTTATCAACTCCCCTCCCAGTGATGCTCCTTTATTTAAGACTTTGGCTCCTGGATCATAGTTTTGCTTTCTATCCTACATCCTGCCAACATCTTAGATAATTTTCATTTTTGTGAAGCCTCCCAGTTTTTTGACCTCCTCATCCTATCTAATAAAAGAGTAATATGGAAATTGACCATCATGCCAACATACAAGATGGATGCCTCCATGTGGTCAAAGATGGCTGCCCCCATGTGAACACAAGATGGCCACCACAAGATGGCCAGCAGGGGAGGGCAGTTAGGGGTGACCAGGCCCACAGAGGAGGGCAGTTGGGGGGGTACCAGACCTGCAGGGGAGGGCAGTTGGGGGGACCAGGCCTGCAGGGGAGGAATTTGGGGGGACTGGGCCTGCATGGGAGGGTAGCTGTGGACGATCAGGCCAGCAGGGGAGGGCAGTTAGGGGTGACTGGGATGGCAAAGGAGGACAGTTGGGGCGGGGGGGACCAGGCCTGTAGGGGAGGACAGTTGGGGGTGACCAGGCCTGCAGGGGAAAGCAGTTAGATACAATTGGGCCAGTAGGGGAGTAATTAGGCATTGATCAGACTGGCAGGGGAGTGGTTAGAGGGTGATCAGGCTGGCAGGCAGAAGTGGTTAGGGGCAATCAGACAGGCAGGTAGGCAGGCCAACAGTTGGGAGCCAGCAGTCCTGGATTGTGAGAGGGATGTCCCAAATGGAACTAATTTAGGCCCATTGGAATCAGGCCTAAACGGGCAGTTGGTCATCCCTCAAGGGGTCCCAGATTGGAGAGGGTACAGGCTAGGCTGAGGGACACACCTTCCCAGTGCATGAATTTCATGCACCAGGCCTCTAGTTTCTAATAAAAGTTTCACCTCAACTGCTTTGGCTGCACGTAGACCTAATTCCTTACCTAAATTAGTTCCATTTGTGAAATTCTTAGTTGAAAAAACCGCCTTCCCCTCACCACACCTCCCCCCCCTCCAAGTCTTTAACACAGGTATTTCCCTTCTATCTTTTTTCATCTCCCTCCTTCCAAGATGTTCACATTTTAATCCCCAGAATTTGTGAATACATTATGCCACATGGCAAGGGGGAATTAAAGTTGTAGATAATTAAGTTTGCTTATCAGCTGGCACTGAGATGGGGAGGTTATCCTGGGTTATTTGGGAAGACACGGAGTAATAATAAGGGTCCTTGTAAGTGAAAGAGGGAAGAGGGGAGTCAGAGCCAAAGAAGGAGGTGGGAAGCAAAGGTTGTGATGTGAAGTGATTGCTGGCTTTGAAGAAGAAAGGGGGCCACCAACCAAGGAACATAGGCAGTCTCTAGAAACTGGGGAAGCCAAGGAAATGGATTCTCCTCTAGAGCTTTCTGAAGGAATTTGGCCCTCCAGATGCCTTGACTTTACCCAGGGAGACCCATTTTAGACACCAGATCTTTAGAACTGTAAGATTCGTGCTGTTTCATGCCACCACGCTTGCAGTAATTTGTTATAGCCGTCATACAAAACACACTGAGGCAGGTCTCTTTGGTAGACTACTTTGTCTGCCTCTCTTTTCTAGTGCAAAAACCCAAGCAGTTCTTCTTTAAAAAAAAAAAAAAATTATTGATTTTAGAGAGAGAGGCAGGGAGAGATGGAAACAATAAAGGGGAGAGCAACATTGATCACTGCCTCCTGCACTCCCCCTACTGGGAAATGAGCCACCAACCCCGGGCATGTGCCCTGACCAGGAATTGAACTGGCGACCTTTTGGTGCATGGGACAAAGCTACACTGGCTGGGGCCAAAACCCTAAGCAGTTCAGAGTTCCCAGCTGAAAGGAGAGGACAATTCTGTTATAGCTCTTTTGCACATAAGGTCGGTGAAGGTGAGGATGGAAGAAACGGGGAGCATGCTAATCGGACTTGAATGCAGCAGCATGGAAATGATCAGGGAGGTTGGCTCTGCTCACACACAAGGACAGAGTACCATCATGTGCCTTGTTCCTGCACTCCCTGAGTGCTCTTTTTCATATGGCTTAAAGTCACTGGGTGACTCAGGAAGAGAACTCTTCCTCTGTGAAGCTCAAACTCCTCATCTATAATAATAAAAGTGTAATATGCTAATTAGACCGGACATCCTTCTGGAAGTCCTTCCGGACAAGTTTCTGGATGAAGCTCTGGTGGCGGGGGGGCTGAGGCAGAGGCACCCCTGCGGTGGCAGCAGTTGGGGCTGAGCACGATTTTCATGCATCTGGCCTCTAGTTTATAAATAGAGTTTGGATCAGATGTCTGTGAGGCCATTGGCAGCTCAGATCCTGGCATTGACCTTCACCCAGTCAGCACCCTCCCCCACACCCCTTGAACACCCCTGTGTTCTCTTGCTTTAGACGCACTGACACACAGACTGGCTTCTCTCCAGGTGTGTGCCTTGCACAGACAACTTTCCTTAAGTTCATGGCTCCTCATTGGACTTGGAGAAACTAGTGTATAGAATATTTTCCACAAGCTGTGTGTTTTTTCCCCATATTTTTCGGTTCCCAAACATGATAGTGCTGGCACAGCTGCTGCTTTCTTCTGGAGTAGAAGTGGAGGAAGTGTGTGGGAATCTCTCTGGCTTCTTCAGTGTTGATTTTTGCTGTAAATTATTGCCATAGCCTATTTGGAACAGCAGAGGGCGCTGAGAGCTAAATTTTCATGTGAAAAATGAATGGCTGTGTGAATTTCTTTAAAAAATATATACTTTATTGACTTTTTTTTTTTTTTTTTTTACAGAGAGAAATAGAGAGTTAGAAACATCGATGAGAAACATCAATGAGCCACCTCTTCCACACCCTCCACTGGGGATGTGCCCACAACCAATGTACATGCCCTTGACTGGAATCAAACCTGGGACCCTTGAGTCCTCAGGCCAACACTCTATCCACTGAGCCAAACCGGCTAGGGCAGCTGTCCAAATTTCACTTTTTATTATCCTGTTAGGTATTTAAAACTGATTGCTATCAATATAGTTTGTGAACTACTTCAAATAAATAGAAAAGAGTAGACTAAGATAAAGAACACCTGAGAATACAAAAGAAATCTGGCCTAGGAAGAACCAAGATGGCAGCATAGAGGAAAGTGGTTCATGGGTTACTTCAGGATCCATGGCCAGGTCCCACTTCTGTATGCTTATTACTTACAGATTACAGATGAATTACCCGACAGATGAGTATGTGTGACTCCTATAGGGCACCTTGGGATATGGTGCTGGTAATAAAACCAGGTCAAATAAGGTTACAGCTGACTCCTCAGGGGTAGGAAGCTGCTTCTGAATTTGGAGCTGGGGCCACGGATGAAAAGTCAGTCTCCCGGGTGTGGGCCTGCCTTCCTAAAATGGCTCTCCTAGGTCTTGAATGGCACCTGGGTTTCATAGCCTCTTACCTGGATCCCAAAGCTCCCACAAAGGCACTTTTGTCTATAGATGGTTGACAAATTATTGTTGGTGAGAGGGGTTATGAGACAAAGATTTCCTATTTGGTCATGTTGTTAACGTCATTTATGGACAGGATTCTTCTGGACTCTATTCCCTTTTCTTGGAGCTCCCTTTTCTTAGAGCATGACTTTAGAAAACTTGTAATTCTTACAATTATAAATTCTTTCTCCACCTTTGAGATGCAAATGTTTTAAGAAAGGTTTTGTCAGTTTTGTAAGCCACAACTGTCTTTCTCAAAGACCTGAGAACTATCCCTTTGAGATGTAATCATTAAGGAAGATAGAGCCCCCATCTTCCTCTCTCTGGGATGTTGGAGCCTTCATGAAGAAGTTAGAAAGCTTACTTTCCTCTTGGGTAAGGTCAGTTAACAAACCCATAGATAGACTGACTTCTCACATCCCGGCCCTTAAAAATTTTCTAGGCCTTTGTTCATAGATTTGAACTCGGACTGAGTTCCGACCTTTCTACCCTATTGCAATAGCCTTAAGTAAAATCATCCTTGCCCATTTAACTTTGTCTAGTGTGATTTTTAAATTGGTTACTTTACAGAAAATGATAATAAAATAAAAACTGCATGATAGCCCATTTGTGTGAAATTATAATACATGTTTATGCATAAAGACGTATATGAAATATGGTTATAAAAATGAAAATAATGACAATCTTAAATGGTGGGATTGGACTTCTGTTGACCTTTAATTTCTTTATTACTCTTGCGTATATTGATTGAAATTTTCAGTGAACATCCATTATTTATGCTATCTGAACATGGGTCAAACAAATAGTACTATTGTTTTATAGGCATAGGGTGTGAACCAATTAAGAGAAAGACAAGATAAGACATGACAAGGTAAGACATATGGAGATTAAATTATTAGCTTTATTACTGGTAAAATTGATATTAGAGTATGTCACACACACACACACACACACACACACACACACACAACCTACTTCCTAATTTTGGTCTCCAGGATTAGACAGATTTATTCCCAGTCAAAGAAAGGTTGTATTGAACTCCCATGGATCTTCATGTTGTAGAATACTTTCATAAAATCTGGTACACAAAGGGGCAAAATTTTTTTATGTATTTTATATAAGTACCTTAATTTCAGGAGAGAGGTGAGAGGAGGGAAGTAGGTTAAACATGCCCTGTAACACGTTTTAAATGCCCAAATCAGAGAAACCACACTGCCCACCCCCAGGAGAGAGTGAGAGTGCTGTGAAAGGCCAGAAGCACTGAGCACGCAGAAACTTAATCACTATGAGAGGAAACAGCAAACAGGAAAGAAGCATTCCTCCATGTGCTAGGTGTTTCCAATATCCATTCTTTCCTTCTTTATCAGTTTCAGAACGCCTACGTTTAGATGATCCCATGGCCACCCAGAAGAAAAGTTACATTCCTCAACCTCCCTTGCAGATAAGGTGTGTCTATGTGGTTAAACGTGATCAATATGGGGTAAGTGGAAGAGGTACTGTGCAACTTGTAAAAGTTTCCCTAAAGGATGGTGCTAGATCCTCCCTTCCCCCAACTGATGGACAGAGTATGATGTAAACTGCACCTGTGGCCTGGACATTCCCAAACACCGAACCAGGCACCTATATGAATTATACATTGAACCACCAATCAGCACCTGCCAAATACCCTAAGCCCCTGATTCCTAAGTACCTAAGTGCCTAATTGTGTGTCTTATATGAAACCACCAATCAGCGTGTGCCGAGTACCCTAAGCCTCATCCCTTCCCTTTCCTCCCCTCAAAAGACTTGTTCACCTCTGCATGTGTGCTACTCCCCCTCGCAGGGCAGCCCGGCAGGGTCCTTCTCCTCTAATAAAGCCTGTAGTCCTGGTTTTCGGCCCTCTGTCTCATCCTTTCAGATGGAGCATGCCTTTCTCCTCTCTTTGCTTTTGGTCTTGTTTATAATGTGAACATGATAACTGAGGCCTGAACAGTCATCTTAGGGACTGCAAGTTAGTCCCTAAATGCATGGTGATGTCAGTAGGGCAAAAGGCTAAAAAAAAAACCCAAAATCCGTGGGTCCCTTATGATGAGAGAGAGAGAGAGAGAGAGAGAGAGAGAGAGAGAGAGAGAGAGAGAGAGAGAGAGAGAACATAAAGGATATGTCAAGCATGTTTAAGCCATTGTTTGTTTATTTATTTCCTACTGAAGCCAATCCTTTGGTACCTGGATGAAGTATGGTAGCAACCATACTTGGGTAAAAACTGCTGTTTGAATTTTAACCCTGCTATTCTGGCTTTGGCACTCGCTTACTTGCTTAAACAATAGAGTAGTTGCCTCAGCTTTCAGATTGAGACCTGGAGGCAGAGGCAATTTTCCTGTGCCTGTGGACCAGGACCACAGGATATTGATTCCCATTGACTCAGTAGCTTCAGGAGTAGAAACTGTAACCTTTAGAGATTAACTGCTGAACTCTGCTTCTGTACTATCTGCTTTTGCAAGATAAGGTCACATTCCAATGTCCAGCAGGATGTGCCTGGGAATGACCCTGCAGGCTGTTCCCAGCATTTAGAATTTAGAACTCAGAACAAAGGAAAATTTTTGTGGTTTAGACCTTTAAAAGGACTGCCTACACCTGGAACAGTGCAGTCCTGTGTGTGGCCACCTGCGTGTGGTGCTCTTGCGGCCATCCTGGCCAGTTCAATAAATCCTTGCCTGCTTTTTTAAATCAATCATCAGCCTCTGGTGGTCTTATTCTAACTCCAGGGTTCAACCCCACAACTCTGAAAATGGGAAGATGCCATCAGGCAGAAACTATCATACAAATAAGACCAGTGGGCAGCAAGGACCTGAATTTTGCAAGAAAAAGTCTGATGATTACTATTATTTAGTGACAACACATTTGAAAAGAAAAACTGCCACAGTTGGGAAGCTAACTGCCTGCCAACTAATATGGCATTAGTGAAAATGATGGGGAAATGCAGTATTAGTGTAGGTTGGCTGCTGCTTGCCACTTTCATCAAAGTCCTAGGAGGGAGATGAATTCGGGCTAGAGCTCACCACTTAGCAGAGGAAGATAGGAGGAGGCGCCGCTCTCTGGGAGGTGCTCTCTGCCCGAGGCTTTTAATTTAAATTGACTGAAGTCTGGAATTAGAAGTCTTGGAGTTTGGAAAAGATAATCGCTATGGGAACCCCAAATGAAGTAGTTATATGCAGGGATGTGAAAAGGCAGCCAGGCAGGAGATAAAACCATGGCCCCGAGGCATTATTAGCACCTCTGATAGGGGATTTTTTTGCCAGACAGTTGGAGCCCAGTGCAGCTGCGTAGATCAGATTAAGGATGCTGCCTTTGTGCTACCGCTTTCTATTTTTTTTCTGAAGACTTCTAGATAGCTGCCATGAGCTTGTTAGAAAGAGGTACAGATAGAGGAGAGGCCAGTGAGTACAGACCAGAGTGTTCCAATTTTAAAACTTTGTGCAGACATGCGTGGTTGTGGAATATTGGCATGTGAGATATCTAGAATCTACCACATACAAACAGATCAGATCTCTACTAAGTTTTTGAAGAAATTATATTGATTAAAAAAAAACAAAAAACAAAAAAAACAAACCCACACAGCCGAAACCGGTTTGGCTCAAAGGATAGAGCGTCGGTGTGGGGACTGAAGGGTCCCGGGTTCGATTTCGGTCAAGGGCATGTACCTTGGTTGCAGGCATATCCCCAGTAGGGGATGTGCCAGAGGCAGCTGATCGATGACTCTCTCTCATCGATGTTTCTAACTCTGTATCTCTCTCCCTCCCTCTCTGTACAAAAAACCAATAAAACATATTAAAAAAAATATTAAAAAAAAAAAACCCACACAACTTTATTTTATTGTTCTATCCATAAAGCCCACAAACACTGGGAAGTTGTGTAGCTCCCAAGAAGTCAATGCAGTTATGAGCACCTAGAGCTCTCCACTTAGCAAACGGAGATAGGAGGAGGCGAAAACACTGGGAAGTGTTTGATCTAATAAAGAGGGAATATGCTCATTGACTGTCATTCTCTCAAATATGACGGCACCCATAGCCACAAGATGGCGGTTCCCAGTCCCCTCAGCCCTGCTGGGGCCGCCCCCAGGTGGATCCGGCCACTCCATGCGCCTGCCTCTGGAGTTCCCCAGTCCCCTCGGCCCCCCAACCACCTAGGGCTGGCCCTAGACACAGGCAAGCCTCGGATGGAAGCTGCCCAGTTGCCCAGGGCTGCCCGAGGCTCAGGTAACGAGGGCTGGCCTAGGCTTGCGTTGCCAGCAGTGGCAGCAGCAGAGGTGTGATGGAGCTGTCGCCTTCCCCTGATCACCTGGTAGCCTCATGCCCCTGAGGGCTCCCGAACTGTGAGGGGGGCAGGCTGGGCTGAGGGAGCCCCCTTCAGAGCATGAATTTTCATTCACCAGGCCTCAGTAAGATTACAATAAAGCTGAAAATCCTATCACCTAGTATGTCATAGCCATCATAACGTGTATGGGATGCATTACTCACATGCTTCTGGTGACACCGGTGTAAACAAACTTGCTGCACTGCCAGTCATATAAAAGTATAATACATACAATTGTCTAAAGTACATAATACTTGCTAATGATAATAAATGACTATGTTACTGGTTTATGTATTTACTACACTATACTTTTTTTTTTATTAGAGTGTAATCTTTCTATGAATAAAATATTTTTGCTATAAAACAGTATACTATTTAATGCTGGCAACAGCCTCATACATCTTGTGTTTATTGCATCTCTGGATGTGTCATTTCTCTCGTGCTTGATTTAAGCTTGTGTTGTGTTATACAGTACCATGCTTGTAGCCTAGAAGCAAGAGGCTGCACGATAGAGCCTAGGTGTGCATTCTGTGATGTTGACACAAGGACAATATCATCTAACAAAGTAGTTCTCAGAAAGTATTCCCTCTGTTAAGCAGAGCAGGGGCGTACTTTCTAAAGTGCACCTTGGTTTTAGCTGTGGAAGATGATAAGCAAGGGAGAACAGACTGAATAGGACAGTGGGCCAGGGAACTACTCTGCAAGAGCAGAACCAGGAGAAGTCAGGTGATCAAAATAAGGGCTTACTTACTACAAAAAAAACAATGGGTTTAGTTAATTGTTGGACTAGTGACTCCTCTGGTTACCAAATCACAAATTTAATTGCAGTTAATCTCGTTCTTACCCCTTCATTGCCTCCGGGGTATGTTTGGGGCAGATGAGGACCTAGCTTATAGGTCACCAGATCACAGCGAACCATATCTAGTCCTAATTAAGAAAAAGTTCACCACCCAGAAATCCTGGACTTTGATCGGAGGCTGTGCTGGTTGGGACTTGACTGTTGTTTCTTTTGAATAGGGTGCATGTGTGCCCTTTCGGGAGAGAAAGGGTGTACACAGATAGTTGGGTGGCCAAAGGGGCAGGTGGTGGTAGAGATTGCATATTACTCCCTAATACTTATTCTTCCCTTCTTCCTCAGTAATGGAATCTTCAATGTTAGCTGGACACTTGGCTGCTGGACCTAAAGATGATTTGCGAGCTTCCATTGCTGCTGTTATGGCCACAAGACTAAGTCTGGCCAAGAGTATATACATGGAAGTGGTTGGTGCATCTGCTGAGCAGTGTCCTTAAAGGGGAAGGTGAGAGTGCCCTTCTTTTTCCTCTTTCTCCTTCCTCCCTGAATGAAGGCATGTCAGCTGGAAGTGGGAGAGATAGCTTCAGGAGGTAATGTAGAACCCAGATGATAAGGATGGGAGTGTAACAAGATAGTATAATAGATACCTGGGTTACTGGTAATGGTGGATCTCTATACAGTCATGCTTAGCTTAGAGAAAAAATATGCATTTTTGGATCTAGTCCTGACCAATGTACATTTCTTCTCAAATATACACAAATATATTTGACAGATTTGTTTACTTTTTAACTGCAGGTTAAAAAATGACCATTCACCAACTACCTCCACCATCACCACCAACATCCAAAGGAACCCATTTGGAAAGGAAAAATTTAGGAGGTGAAAGTAAAGATTTAAATATGATATAGTGTTTAATTTGACTATCAAGTGTTTCTTTTTCTCTTCAGAGACCATCTTATTTGAGTAAAAGCACTTGATATATTGTTTGGGATTTGGGATGGGGGTTATATTGCAACTTGACTGGCAATTACACAGCAGGCCTGTTTTTCTGAAACTGGCTTGATTCATCCCCAATGATGCACATTTCTCCAGTGTATGATATTTGTCATAAGCAAGCTTTTCTTTTCTTCAACATCACGCATACATTGCATTTATAAACAGGCATTCATTGCATTTATAAACAGGCAAACTAGTTTTATTCAGTGTTATATGGCAGCACATAATAACTTAAATGCCACATAAATGTCACATAAAGGGAAAGTATTTCAAATGAATTGCAGTTATTTGTCCAGTTATGACACCACATAACAATAGATGTGATAACGACAGTATGATGCTGGACATTTTAATTATAGATGTGCCTAATATTCTATGTTTATTAAAAATACTCTATATAGAAAACATTATTCAAATGGAGTTATCACAGCGCATTGAAAAGTCCAATGTTAAAAAATAATATTTGAAGCATTTAAATGTCATAAACATTAAAAATATATATGGAAATAAAACCCCTTAATATCTTTTGTTTCAAGTTAAATCTTACTCTCAAATGTGGTACATGAAGAAGTTGAAAGTTGAGCTCCTCTGCAAGCCCTGGTGGGTGGGGACCCAGAGCTCTGCTCACACTCCCCAGTCCTGGCTTGCACTCCTGCAGGGTGCTCAGGGGATTGCCCAGGGTTTGTGGGGTGCAGTTAGGCAAAACCCGCTTTAGTTCTATGCCCTCAGTTAACATAGGAGGTGATTGCCGCCCAGAAGGGAAGTTACAGGTCCCATAACCAGTGACTGGATTGTCTCACAGGTACCTTTACAGCTAATAACAGCCTCAGTAATACAAACAAGCTGTGCCATGTCAGAGGCATGGCCAACTTTCACATAAACATTCTGTTGAAAGGATACACTTTATAAGTGTGCAATGAAAGGTTAACTCAGCGGGCTTGATGTGTTCAAGCCCTGCACATTCTAAAAAAAGGACTGGCCTTTGATTGATTCTTGGGTGATAACATCCAAGACCTTGGAATATGCTGGGAACTTGTCTTTGAATACCTGGGAACTTGGGCCATAGTCAAACATTTTTTCCTAACAATGTGATTTATGGTGAATGCCTGTTTCTACTCACTTGAGGCCTAGGCCACAGTGCATCAGTTTGATGTCACAGGAGCTAGAGACTACGTGTCTCAGGTCAGTCACCCAGTGCTCCACGCCTACACGATTGACTCCCAATAAAAATAGCATCAGAGGGCATGTATGGGAGTGGGGAGGGGAGGCAATGGGGGATATGGACACATGTAATACCTTAACCAATAAAAAAAATTGAAAACAAAACAAACAAATCAACAAAAACAGTGTCAGTTCACTCTGTGGGCTTGCTGGAGATTAATAGCTAACGTCTGTCACACGCGTGCACCATGTCTACATGACTGACCTCCAATAAAAACCCGGTACTTTGAGGCCTAGGTTAGCTTCCCTGGTTGGCAATAGTCCATGAATGTTGTCACACATCATTGCTGCAGAATTAAGCACTGTCCACACATCTCCACTGGGAGAGGATGACTTGAAGCTCATGGCTGGTTTCTCCTGGATTGTAACTTTTTCTCTTTTCTGGTTTTAATCTGTATAATATTGCTATAATGGACTGTAATCACGAGTATAGTCACATATTTTCTAAATCCTTCTACCAAGTCATTGAACCTACCTCTGACACGGCATGGGTTAACAATGATTATAAAATTTGTCAATTTTCTGTATAAAAATAATTCTTAACTATTTTTAAATAGTTAAATAAATTTATTGTCAATTAATGCAAATATGAAGAGAGTACATTCATTTGGCATTGATTAGAGAAACTTCTAAAGGACATCATATTCTTTTAAGCCAAAATTTTTATAAAATATATTCTAACCAATAATAAAAAAGGAAGACTAATCAATATTTCTATTTGTAGGATTGTTTGATGTACCAACATACATGATATTAAACAAAATAGTCTTTAAGAGTCATGCTTAAATTTTATTTAATTGCAACTAGACTATGAGTGTTTCATGGAAAAAATCTGATTTGAAAATTCTTTACATCACATAAAGGGTGAATTATAAGCAGAATGTCAAATTTTTCACCTCAAAATTTCATGAAAGAATTTATATGCTGTGCTTCAAGTATTATCAGACACATCATTCATACAAACACCAACTTTTCTTTTTTTCTAGCACCAATCAAGCCATAATAAAGAAGACAAAAGGCATGACTAAAATAGGAAAGTGATAGAGGAACACTTTATGAAATATTAGAAAAACACACTGTATTTTCTCTAATAAAACTATAAACCAACAGGTTTTACAATAATAATTTAAGAAGTTTTATTTTGAGTCCAAGTTAAAAACTTGTTTAAAATGTAAGTGAAGAGCTAATTGAAATTATTACTATAGACTGATAACCATTTTCAATTGTTGAAGAAGTATTTCAATATATATATATATATATATATATATATATATATATATATATGACTCATACAACTCAACACCAGGAAGACAAACAATCCAATTAAAAATGAGCAAAGGATCTGAATAGACATTTAGATGGCAAATAGACATATGAAAAAATGGGAAACTTCACTAGTCATCAGAGAGATGCAAATTAAAACCTCACTAATTGAAGGATTACTATCAATAAATCAACAAACAACAAGTCCTGGCGAAGATGCAGAGAAAGGGGAATTCTAGCACACTGCTGATGGGAATGCAAACTGATGCAGCTACTGTGGAAAATAGTATGGAATTTCCTCAAAAAATTTAAAATGGAAATGTTGCCCTAGTCGGTTTGGCTCAGTGGATAGAGCATCAGCCTGTGGACTGAGGGGTCCTAGGTTCGATTCTAGCCAAAGGCACATGCCTGGGTTGTGGGCTCGATCCCTAGTAGAGTATGTGCAGAAGGCAGCCAATCAATGATTCTCTCTCATCATTGATGTTTCTATCTCTCTCTCCTCCCTTCCTCTCTGAAACCAATAAAAAGAAAAAAATATATATATGCTAGAGGCCTGATGCATGAAGACTCATGTAAGAATGGGCCTTCTAACTATATACTAAAAATCAATAAATTGAGGATACCGCACTCTGAAAAAAAAAAAAAAAGAATGGATCGTCTTTCCCTTGGCTGCTAGCACCGTCTTTGCTCTGGCCTGTAGCTGCCTTTCCACCTTCCCATGCTGCCCAGAGGCCTGGAGTGGCTAGGGTGGTGCAAAATGCCTGCATCATCGCCATGGTGATGATGCAAGCATCCCATCCCCAGCCCCTCAGCACCTGTGTATGCAAATTAACCCACCGTCTTTGTTGGGTTAATTTGCACATGCACTCCTGATTGGCTGGTGGGTGTTGCAAAGATATGGTCAATTTGCATCTTTCTCTTTTATTAGTGTAGATATAAGGAAATGTCATTTGACCCAGTGATTCCATTTCTGGGAATATATCCTAAGATATCTGAAACACTAATCAGAAAGAATATATGCACCAGCATGCTCATAACAGTGATATTTACAATAGCTAAGATTTGGGTGGAGTGGGACAAAGGGAGGGAGGGGGGTGGAGGACATCTGCAATAAACTTTTTTTTAAAGAATGATTTTTTAGATTTCCCCAAACTTAATCCTAGGTACAAAGTTATTTATATAAAATATGTCACTGAATTCTATTTTACTGATGCTATTCAATGTTCTGCATCAGTATCTTATACCATTAGCCACCTGGACAGCAGGGTGAAACCATGACAAATTCACTGTGCTCTCCTTTGCTTGCTTTCAGAGAGATTTTTGGGTCCCACCCAGCTACAGTGAAGTTGACTGAAGAAATATTTACAAACTATAAAAGCAATAAGGCATTTCGTGCAATTATAACATCATGTCTAGTTCATGGCCTTCAATTGTTTTTTCAGAAAGTAGTAAAACCCACTGTAATTAAATTTACAGGCTGAAAATGAAAAAATAGTGAGCCACTCCCACCATTTTTCTTTCTGACAAAGAACTTTAGAAATATTGCTTTAAGTCCAAAGAACTTTAGAAGTTCTTTGTCATATAATTATGTTCAAACAAAATGGAATAACAGCTCTTACTTACTTGTTTGTTTTTGCACTGAGTAATGGTTTTTATTTTTTATTGAATTTATTTAGGGTGACATTGGTTAATAAAATTATATAGGTTTCAGGTGTACAATTCTATAATACATCATCTGTATAATGTATTGTGTGTTTACCAACCCAAGTCAAGTCTGTTTCTATCATCATAGTAGAGAGGCCCAGTGAACAAAATTCATGCACTCAGGGTTGGGGTCCCTCAGCTTGGATTGTGAGAAGACACAGGCCAGGCTGAGGGACCACACAGGTGCACAAACAGAGGGATGTGAGAGGTTGACTAGCTGGGGAGGGACCGCAAGAGGTCTCTAGGATATGTCCATCCCATCTCACTCAGTCCCAATTGGCTGGACCTTAGCAGCAAGCTAACCTATCAGTTGGAGCGTTTTCCCCCTGGTGGTCAGTTCATGTCATAGTGAGTGGTTGAGCAGCCTTAGCATATCATTATGAGCATATTACTCTTTGATTGGTTGAACGGACTACCAGATGACTGGACAACTGGACAGTTGGCATATTAGCTTTTATTATATAGGACTAGAGGCCAAGTGCATGAAATTCATGCACTGGAAGGGTGTCCACAGCCCAGCCTGCACCCTTTCCAATCTGGGAACTCTTGGGGAATGTCCAATTTCACTTATATGCAGAACCTAATGAACAAAATGAAATAACAAACAAAATAGAAACAGACTTCATAGATACAGAGAATAGATATCCCTCTCACAATCCGGACTGCTGGCTCTTAACCACTTGCCTGCCTGATTGCCCCTCAACACTTCTGCCTGTCAGCCTGATTTCTCCCAACTGTCCTCCCCTGCCAGCCCAATCACCCCCAACTGTCCTTCCCTGATGGCCCAAGGGCCCCAACTGCCCTCCCCGCTCAGCCTGGTTGCCCACAACTGTCCTCCCCTGCCAGCCATCTTGTGGTGGCCATTTTATGATGGCCATCTTGTGGCAGCCATCTTGTGATGACATGGGGTGGCCATCTTGTGATATCATGAGGGTGTTGCATGAGGGTGAGAGTGCCACCTAGGCTTTTATTAGTATAGATATGCTCCTTTTACACTCTTCTACCTTCATCCTCCCCCCCCCCCCCCCACAATTTTCCTCTGGTAATCACCATACTATTGTCTGTGTCTATGAAATGGTTTTGTGTGTTATATATATATATATATATATATATATATATATATATATATATATATATATATATAATTGATTTGAGAGAGAGAGAGAGAGAGAGAGAGAGAGAGAGAGAGAGAGAGAAACATCAATGATGAAAGAGAATTATTGATTGGCTACCTCCTGCACGCCCCCTACTAGGGCTTGATCCTGTAACTCAACCACTGAGCCACATTGGCTGGGTTGAGGATTCTTTTTTCTTTTCTTTTCTTTCTTTTTTTTAAAATTATATTTTATTGATTTTTTACAGAGAGAAAGAGAGAGGGATAGAGAGTTAGAAACATCAATGAGAGAGAATCATTAATCAGCTGCCTCCTGCACACCCCCCACCGGGGATGTGCCCGCAACTAAGGTACTTGCCCCTGACCGGAATGGAATCCGGGACCTTTCAGTCCACAAACCAACACTCTATCCACTGAGCCAAACTGGTTTCGGCTTCTTTTCTTTTCTTAATCCTACACCTCTTTCACCCAGGCCCTCTTTCCTCTCCCCTGACAGCTGTCATTATGTTCTCTGCATCTATGAGTCTGTTTCTATTTTGTTTGTTATTTAATTTTGTTCATTAGGTTCTGCATATAAGTGAAATCAGATGGTACTTGTCTTTCTCTGACTGGTTTATTTCACTTAGCATAATACTATCCAGGTCCATCCACACTGGCACAAAAGGTAAGATTTCCCTCTTTTTCATGGCTGAGTAGTATTCCATTGTGTAATGTATCAGTTTTATTTATTTATTTATTTATTTATTTATTTATTTATCCATTCATCTCCTGATGGACGCTTGGGCTATTTCCAAATCTTGGCTATTGTAAGTAATACTGCAATGAACATGGAGGTACATATATTCTTTCAAATTAGTATTTTGGGTTTCTCCCAATATATTCCCAGAAGTGGAATTGCTGGGTCATAAGGCAGTTCCATTTTTAATTTTTTGAGAAACTACATACTGTTTTGCACAGTGGCTGCATCAGTCTACATTCCCACTAACAGTGAATTAGAGTTTCCTTTTCTCTGCATTCTTGCCAACTCTTACTGTTTGTTGATTTACTGATAATTACCATTCTGACAGTTCTGAGGTAATATGGCACTGATAGACTTGCTTAGCTCAGGGCTTCCACAAACCTACAATTTGTAAAAAGTGCAATATCTGTGAAATACAGTAAAATGAGGTATGCCTTTGATTTACTTTAAATTTTATTTTACCTTCCATATAATTAGGAAAGTTGTTCTAAAGAATGAGATGTAAAATAAGAAAATTATAGAGATGGAGAACAAATTAGTGACTGCAAGCTCTAAGAAATGGTGCAAATGTTCAAATGGTGAATAGAGGTTAAGCATGCCATCACTTAGTATTATAAGAAGATCCTAACTTGTTCTTTTCAGCCTCATTCATTTTACTCCTTAACTTCACAATATCATTTGGAAGTTGTATAGAACTCCTCTTTATTTTTTATAACACCGACACCTCCTCTTTTCCCTAGGAGAAAAAGAAATGCTGCTCTAGTTGGTCAGTTTTTAGAATAAGTGTGAAGTGGTTTTTTAATGGATAATGTCAATAGGGAAATCTTTACTTTGGCTCTTTCTCCTCTATTATTTGGAGGTGTAAACTCTTTATCCCATTTAAGTAGTAACTGCCAACATTCCATCTTGAGCCATGTAGGACTGTTATTTAGTCAAGTGACTGCTAAACATTTTATATACAAGCACCCTAAAAGGATTTGGAAAAACTACATACCTTATACATTTTTAAATTGACATTTAAGATTTTTAAAGAAATTATTTAAGTTCAGATAGTTACGAGTGATATAACTTTCAGCACATTATAATATTGACATTTCAAGTAAAACTGTTACTTTACTCTTTTAACTGCATCCAATGAGATCTAAATGTCATAGCAATTTGACACCCACTGTCAAACGTTTTTAAAAGACAAGATGTTTTTAAAGTTAAAAATTTTACAAAAAATTTTTCCTCTTTAACCTATATTTACACTCGACTCCCGCATAGTATATTTTATTGATTAATTGATAAGCATTTAATTGATTAAATTATCATATTCTTCTGTAAAAAAAAAGTGTATAATTTAAATCTTTACTATAATCATAAAATCCCAAGTTTTAAAATTTACTTCTGGCCTGGCCAGGTGGCTCAGTTGGTTGGAGCATCATTCCCTACAGCAAAAAGGTTGCAGGTTTGATTCCAGGTGAGGGCACACACCTAGGTTGTGAGTTTGATCCCTGGTCAAGGTGCTATTCAATGTTTCTCTCTCACATCGATGTTTTTTATGGGAGCATTTAAACCATTTACATTTTAATGGCTTAAATGTTTCAAATATTGATAGGGGTACATATTTATGGACACTTTATTATTTTAACTATGTTTTTTTTCTTCTTTTTCTTCTTAAAGATGGCCCTTAACATTTTTTTTTTTTTTTTTGTAATGATGGTTTGGTAGAAGCTCTTTATTCCCCAATTTTAATTAATTAATTAACTAATTAACTAATTAAATTTTCCCCTGCCCCCCCCCCCCAATTTTAAATGATAGCCTATCTGGATAAAGTACTCTTAGTTGTAGTTTTTTGTTTTTCATTACTTTGTATATTTCATGCCAGTCTCTCCTGGCCTAAAATGTTTGTGTTGAGAAATCATCTTACAGTCTTATGGGAGCTCCCTTGGTGTGGGCCTCTTTGGGTTGTCCTGTTTCGGAATCTCTCTGCTTCCTGAACTTGTATGTCTCAATTGCCATGAATCTTTGAAGTTTTTCTGAACTCACAACAATTTTAATTATATGGTGAATTTTTGCTTGTTTTTGTTTGCAAGGGTTCCAAAGCAGAAATGTATCGACTAAGCATTTTGCTTAGTCATCCTCGCTGTGTTGCTTTATCATTATTCCTGATTGTTAAGTCCCATCTTGAGTTTAGTCATAACTTCCTCCTGCTGAAATCTTAGCTCATTTCTTCTTCCCATCTTTCAGCAGGGAAGAACAACTCTTGCCCATTCTCTATAGGTAGCCGTGTGGCTTAGACATGTAAGCACTGACCCAATTCTTACTCAGTCTGCTCTTTGTTTAGCTGAATCATCCTAGTGTCCACTGGACAGATTGAAACTCTCCAATCTATTTTAAGGCATTTTTGGCAACAGAGAACTTAAATGAATCATCACACCCATCTCTGCATCTGGGCAGGATTACTTCCTGCCTGGAAGAGCAATATTCTTTCTTCTTTCGAAGCACTAGAATTGTAGTAGGCACTTAGATTGCCAAGAGCAGAGCAAGGACAACAGGCCAGGTATGGAAGGTCACCAGGGTGAAAAGCCCTGGATACCTAGCAACTGGCAAAGGTGGGAAAACAAGGAACTCCCTCCCCACCCCCCACCCCCCCACTGGTAACCTTTCATCCCCTAGCATATTGTAAGCCATGAGGTTTAAACCCCTTAACATTTCATATTGCTGGTCATGCAGTTCAGACCCTCCCCTGACCTTTCCACTTCTAGCATATTAGTAGTCATGTGGTAGACCCTCCAGAGGAGGAACAAGGGGGGCAGAGAATAGCCTCATATGAATCCCATGTAAGCTCTTGCAGGACCACTTCCTTAAACAGTAAGCCCATTTGCTGAGGTTCTGACCCACATCAAATGACCTTAGGAACGAGGCCTCAGGCCTGGTGACCACAGAGACAGAGTTTGGTCAATCTAGAGATAAAGTTTAGGCCTCAGTTGTGTTTTAGCTCCTGACCCAGAAAAGCAGCAAAAGCAGGTGGAGCAATGCCTATGGCTCACGTAAGGATCGGATGCAGTGATTATTGAGCCCTGGCCTAGTGCCAGCCAATCAGTAGAGTACACAAGCCTGAAAGGACACACCTGGAAAAGCTGATGAATAATGAGGTCCTCTCCTGGGACTTATCCTAAGAGAGGAGATAAAAACCCTCAAGATGAAGGACCCAGAATGTGTTCTTCTCTGGAACAAGTTCATGCCTTTCCCCCTCCTAATTCCCCCAGGTGTGTTACTTTGGCCTTTCTTTCTCATAGCTCCAAGGGCCCTTCTTTTGCCCTTTAAACTTTTTTCCTGAGCCCATGCAGCCTCTACCTCTATGACCTTAAATAAACATTTACTTGTATTTGAGTCTTGGCTCATAGTGAATAAGTGATAAAATTGTCAACTGTGTGGGACATATATATATAAATACTATTCCTCTCACCCTCTAAGTTTTTATAACCAGGCTAATAAGATTAACAGGAGAAAATAAAAGTTTTAATTCATACATGTGGCATGAAAACTCCAAAGATAGGGAAGCAACACTGCGTATATGAGACATTTTTGGACAAAGAAGGAAGAAAGGAAAAACAGGGTATTTAATTTTAGTAGTGAAAATAGACTATTTACATGTAGTTGAGAAAGAGTGGAACATACATGGACAGGAAAATCCTTGCTAGGCAACTCAGAAACCATGGGACACAGGGTGTATCTAGCTAACATAGTAACCATATTTAATGATTAACCATAATTAATTCAAATTAGTCTAAGGTGACATCCTAAGATTTCCTTCCTGAAGCAGGGTTTCTCTGTCTAAATCTCTTGGGCAGGGAAGGTGGGAGGGTCAAAAGTTATTCCTGAATAAACACATTGTCTATTAATAAACACATTTAATTAACTCACCCCTAATGCTGTAGCAGGGCCAGACCAAATGATTTCATGGGCCTTATGGGCCCAATGTTCCCTAACCTGACCTAGATGCACAGGGCTTTGCTTAAGGCAAAGATAAGTCTTTTACTAAAAAGTTATATGCCTGGGGCATGACGACTCACCAAGACCTGCCCCATTAGGAATTTATGATCAGATTGTTAGCGTAGGTAGCTAGCTAGTTATTGATAAAGGAAGGGAGCAAGGGAATCAGACATTAAGCATAAACTACTAGGGAGCCAAATAGGACATTAAGCCTGCTTCACTGGGAAGTCGAAGCGTGCATAAGCTCCCAAGGGGGCTGCTGGATCCTCAGTCCTCAGGACCTAATTCCCTAAGTGGGCAGGAAGGATCTGTGACTGGCCATTAGCCATGATTACTGAAGGGGAGGGGGAAAAAAGGCAGGGAAATCCCTTTGCTGGGCACATGCACAGTAGGAGTTAAAATGGTAACCAAAAGGGGAGACGTCTAATCTGGGGAAAAGACCAGATTGTTTAGGGGGAGGGCCTAGCACAAGCCCAAGAAGGATTGGGAAAGTGATTGCTCAGTTTGAAAGCCCAAGGTAATATAATCAAAGAAACTGGAAACTGACTACCAAGACATTTTAAAGTAAAGTTTATTCCCCAGTAATGAGGGGGACTCATTACGGAGGTAGAGAAATCAGAATTGAAGGAGTGGGGAGGGGAGAAGGGATCCAGCCGGGCTGCCTCCAGATGGACATGGAAGAAAAGCAACAAGTGGCTGGTTTGGGGGTCTTTTTAAGGGGAGGAACAGGAAAGGATTGGACCCAGGGCGGAACAGGAAGGGGTGGGCTCTAGGGCACTTTGGCGCTGATTGGTGGTTCAATGTCTTGGGGATGTCTCTGTGACAGATGCCAGTAATGCCATAACTCCACTCACCAGTTGGGGGGAGGGAGAATCTCACACTAACAAAGGCATTTCCTTGGTAATATGTTAATTCACTGGCCCATTTATTCATTAGTTCCCTAGCAGCCATGCAGGTCTAGCAGCCATATGGGCTGAAGTGTGGACCCCAAGTATGGCTCCAAGTGTGAGGCTGGCAGCTATGTGAGCCCAAGCCTGGGCCCCAAATGCAAGCCTGGGTATAGCAACAAAGTATTGGCGGGGGTGCAGCCAGGAGCAGACTAAGTTAGCTGGATGGGGATAAAGACTGAGTTGGACTAAGCTTTGGCATGGATTGAACCAATGGCACAGAATTCCTGGAACCTGGCCCCTTTTTTGGGCTTGGCAAAGACAAGGCTGGACTTTTCCCACAGTGGAATGGATGAAAATGAGACGCTGGGTACACTGGGTTCCTGGGGGCAATCTTTTATTTCTAATCCAATAAATCTTACACTTCTCATCCTCCCATTCATGGGTCTTCAATATGCTTTTCTTGTGACTCCACAAAAGGACCAGCAACAAGATCACCTGTAAGGTTATTTTCCATAGAACCCCTTTCATAAAATTCACTTGGAAAAGTTTACACAATAGTGAATAGCCTCTGTGGCTGGGACTAAGTCACTTTCCTCTAATCAGTTTGACTGAGGTAGGATGTGTGCACAAGACAATAATTCTTGCAGCCATGTTGCCTGTTTGCTTTCATGCACAGAAATCACCTGCTTTCATATTGTTATTGTTGGTGACTAAGTACAGTCATACAGTAGTAATGTGTATTGAAGAGAAGGTTGTATTAGGGAATAGTAATTTTATCATGCACATGAGAAAGAAATGTTCTTCTTTCCCCCCCTGATGTCGTAAGTTTTGTTATGTTGTGTTTATTTTTAATTTCTTATTGTGATGAAAAACATATAACATACAATTTTCCTTTTTTAAATTATAATTCACATTCAATATTATTCTGTATTAGTTTCAGGTGTACAACATAGTGGTTAGACAATCATATACTTTACAAAGTGGTCCCCTGATATTTTAAGTACCACCCCCCCCCCCCAGCCTATATATAGCGATTGCAATATTTTTTATTCTTTATCGATTAAAGTATTACATATGTCTTCTTTCCCCCCCATTGACCTCTCCCTGGCCACTCCCACCTCACAGCACATGCGCTCACCCCCCACCCCCCAGAGTCTGTGTCCATTGGTAATGCTTATATGCATGCATGCAAGCTCTTTGGTTGATCTCTTACCTTGCCCCCTTTCCCCTGCCTTCCATTTGAGGTTTCACAGTCAGTTTGATGCTTCTCTGTCTCTGGATCTATTTTTGTTCATCCGTTTATGTTTTTCACTATATTCCACATATGACTGATATCATGTGCTATTTATCTTTCTCTGACTGGCTTATTTTGCTTAGTACAATGATCTTCAGGTACACCAATGCTGTTGCAAATGGTAAGAGTTCCTTCTTTTTTTATAGCAGCACTAGAGGCCCGGTGCATGAAATTCATGCACGGGGGTGGGGAATAGGGAGGCTTAATCTGGCCTGCACCCTCTCGCAATCCTGGACCGCTGGCTCCTAACTACTTACCTACCTGCCTGCCTGATTACCCCTAAACACTCGGCCTGCCTGCCAGATCATCCCTAACCACTTGCCTGTTTGCTTGATCACCCCAATTGCTTGCCTGCCTGCCTGATCACCCCTAACTGCTTCGACCACCACTGCTGTGGCTTCGTCTGGAATGATGTCTGGAAGGTCATTTGCTGACTGGTCTCATTAGCATATTATACTTTTATTATTATAGATAGTATTCCATTGTGTAGATGTACCACAGTTTTTTAATCCATTTGCCTGCTGATGGGCACTTAGGCTGTTTCCAAATCTTAGCTATTGTAAATTGTGCTGCTATGAACATAGGGGTCCGAGTTTGGAACGGGTGAGTGCTACTGCGCTGGTGCTCCGGCTTGGACCCTAACCTGAGTTAGCTTAATAAAGACTTTCTGCATTTGCATTGGACTCGGCTCCCTGGTGGTCTGTGGTTCCAGAATTGATGGGGCACAACACAATATCATGTCATCTGTGAATATGGACAGTTTTACGTCTCCCCCCCACCCCCCAATTTGGATGCCTTTTATTTCTTCTTCTTATCTAATTATTATGGCTAGCATTTCCATTACTATGTTGAACAGGAGAGGTGAGTGGACATCCCTGTCTTGTTCCTGTTCTTAGGGGAAATGGTTTTAGTTTTTGCCATTGAGTATGATGTTGACTACAGGTTTGTCATATAAGCCTTTTATTATGTTGAGGTATGATCCCTCTATTCCACTTTGCTGAGGGTTTTTTATCAAGATAGGATGTTGGATTTTGTCAACTGCTTTTTCTGCTCAATTGATGTGATTTTTATTTCTCAGTTTGCTTATGTGATGAATCATGTTTATTGATTTTCAGATATTGTACCAGCCTTGCAGTCCTGGGGAAAAAAAAAAAAATCCCTCTTGGTCATGGTGTATGATCTTTCTAATGTAAAGTTGGATCCGATTTGCTAGGATTTTGTTGAGGATTTTAGCATCTTTGTTCATCAGAGATATTGGCCTATAATTCTCTTTCTTTGTCCTATTTTTATCTGGTTTTGGGATTAGGGTAATGCTAGTTTCATAGAAAGAGCTTGGAAGTGTTCGAAATGTTTTTAGGATAGAAGCTTGTCACAGAAGTTTTATTGGAATTGTCTGGAGTCTTTTGCTCAGCTCTCCTGTCATAGCTCTATGTGGAAACATGTCCCCATAAGTTAGGACTGAGGGAAGATGGAACAAGCAGGGTGTGGTCCCTGGCCTCCTCCATACTATTAATTCCCATCTTTATATCAACAAAGAGGGGTATAGGAGTTCTGGTCATGCTAATCAATAGGTAACACAGTCATTTTGAATTAGATCTTAACAAGCACCCTACATCAGCCTTATCCACTCCTAGAAGGTCCACATACTTAATTTGGTTTGGTTTATAAAAACTATAAAGTCAGATTATATTTTCTAAGACCTTAGTAGCAGTGCACATTTTAGAACAGTCACCAGAATTTACGTTGAGCAAGGGCAGGAAGGTGGCTGGAGATTGGGAGTTCACTTTGGAAAACTGCCTAAATACAAACTGATGCTTAGGTAATTGGCACTGTTATTTCATGAGAGAATATTGTTTTCCTGCATTCAAGAATGTTAACGAAAAAAAAAAATTGAAACCTGTAAAGAATTTTTTTGTGAGTTTATTTGAGCTTTATTGTCGACACATGCCAGGAAGCAGAACCTCAACGGATTGAGATAATGCTCCAAAGAATGGCGGGTTACAGTTCTCTATTTATACACTGAAATCAAAGGAGGGACATAGGTGGGTTACATGAAATTCATTGGTGATGGAGTAAGGAGGCAGGAGAAAGCAAAGCGGTGGGAAACTCCTGGGATTGGATAAAAAGTAAAATTGCAGGAACAATTAACATGATAATGAAGGAATTTGGGGCATCTGTACTGGCACTCACCACATTTGGTTGTGCCCCAGGGGCTCCGGAAAAAGGGAAGTTATAAGTTACCCAGACATCTCATAGATATGTTATCTTAGAGGCAAAAAGGCAAATGGGCTCAGTAAAAAGATCAAAGTTGATCTTTGTCTGGGAAAATATCTGGGACATGACTACCTACTATAACCTGTTAGATATTTAAATTTTCAAACCATCTTTTGTGGTTATCTTAGGTCTCTGGGTTTGCAAGACTGCCACGCAGGCCTTCCCTGAGCTTGTCAGGTTAGCATGTGGCTCTTTTCTTTCACAAGAAGAATTCATGAACTTCAGAAATGGACGAAGTCTGAGATATCATTAATAATTGTAAGCCCTTCTCTGGTGATTAATAAGTGCCAGCCTTCTCTGCTTGTTACATAGAAGAGCTCATTTAATGCTCACATTAAGCTCATGAAGTGAATAGTATTATTATTCAACAAGATTGCCTTCATATTCCCTTCAACTTTAGTTAGACTTTTTTTTTCTGACTCTAGACGTTTGACCTTCATTTTTATAGAGCATTTACTGGAGAAAACTTGCCATTGTAAATTCTTCCTCTGCTCCTTTGAGATGTAAATCTTCCCCACCGTCCACCCCCAGGGTCTTGCCAGTTTTACAACTTCAGGATGTATTTCACAGGTACAGGGAACATCTCTTTGAAGTGTAATCCTCAATGATTAGCATTCTTACCTCCAAGTTTCTATGGGAGGCTAGGAGCCTAACATCTGAACGTGCCTAGTTCAAAATTGCAAAAACTATTTTCTATAATAAAGATACGAGAGACATTTTTCCTTTGGATGAAGCCAATTATCAGGTATAGCCTATAATCCCTCCTCAGGTCTTCCAGTACTTTCACATTGGCTCACTCCAGTTGTCAAAAATTCTATCATTCTTGCTTCAGCAGAGATGAGTCAAACTTAATTCTGGCCTCTCTCCCCTATTGGAATAGCCAGTAATAAAGTCTTTCTTGCCTGCTTAACTTTGGTGCAGTTTTTACTAAGACATTACCCACAGTTTATTGATTAAGAATCTGGAGCACAGAGGGGAGTAGAGGGATGAGAGAGGGTAATGGGGGGGAAAGGGGCATACATAATACTTTCAACAATAAAGATTTAAAAAAAGAAAAGAAAAATTGAGTAACTTGTCTAAGGTCACACATTAGTAAGTGGGATTCTAGTCCTACCTCCTCACAAGGTGATGCTGCCATTCAGGGCTTTCTGTCTGTTTGAATTCTTCCTAGAATAAATATTACTGGATTGAAACTATTTTTATGGCATTATTTTATTTGATCCAGCCCAATATACTAGGCAGAATAGGTATTTTAACATCTTTATTTTATAGTTGAGAATTTAGGGAGGGAAAACACCTTGCCTGAATCACATGAGTTTAGGGCCCCAAGGTTTAGGGTTCAATCCTCACTACACTCTTGAGCTGTGAATCTAATTAGAACCAGGTGCTTGGGAAGGGCTAACTCCCACCCAACTCTGGGAGCCTATGTCCTCCCCAGGGAGTGCCTGTGATCCTTCCTTCTTATTCCAATGGTCAACCAACTCCCCTCTTCTACCCAACAGTTTCCAGAGGCCTTTCTTTAGTTCACAGAAGCCATCTCCAGCCCTGGCAGGCTTGGCTCAGTGGATAAAGCGTCAGCCTGCGGACTGAAGGGTCTAGGGTTTGAGTCTGGTTGGGGGCATGTGCCTGGGTCACATATGCCTGGGTTTCGGGCTCGATCCCCAGTGGAGCACATGAGGGAGGCAGCTGATTGATGCTTCTCTCTCATCATTTGTGTTTCTCTCTCCCTCCCTCTTCCTTTCTCTCTGAAATCAACAAAAATATATTTTAGAAAAGCCAATCTCCAGCCTTCTCCACCCACATTGCTTTCCTTTGAACCAGCTCCCTGTAATGATTCTGCCTTTCCTTGGCCTCCTAGAACTCACTGAAGAACTCCAATTTATATATGGACACCTGCCACCTGTCACGTTGCTTTGTGAGGCCACAAGTATGAGCTCCAGCCAGTTTCCTACGTGTGTCTTATCTCCCAAATGGACTTCTCTTCCTTCCCCAGGGCTTCCCAATGTCACCATAAGGAACGTTCAAACCTGTGAAAGTTTTTTGTGTGAGTTTACTTGAGCCAAACTGTCGACAATTGCTGGGAAGCAGACTCTCAGCGGATTGAGATGTTCCTCTGGAGAATGGCAGTTTTGCACCTCATTGTAGACATTACAATCAGAAGAGGAGACTAAGTGGGTTACACAAATCCATTGGTGATAGTTCAGGGAGGTGGGAGAAAGCAAAGCACATCTATGAGATGTCGGGGGAGACCTCTGGGATTGGATAAAAAGTAAAATAATGAACTCATCTTCTACTTAAGTGGGTGCAGGATAGTGAACAGCCAACAATTAACTCAAGAACAACGAGGAGATTTGTGATCTCCGCAGAGCGATTCCTGCGCTTTGAGAGGGTCACGATAAAGAAAAGCTACTTTGACATTCCAACCATATGTCATCGTAGATGCAAAAAGACAATAGGCTCAGTTAAGGTAAAGATGGACCTTTGTCAGGGAAGATACTGGCCGAAGACATGACTACTCATTATAGCCTGTGTTTTAGTTTTAAAAAAGTTTTGATTTCAGGACATCCTTCGTGGTAACTTTAGGTCTCTGAGTTTGCAAGGCTGCCATGCAGGCTTCCCTTGAGCTTGTCAGGTTAGCAGGTGGCCCCTTTCCGTCCACACCAAGTAATCCAGGACGGCAATGGGGGCAATGTAGGTAGGAGTCGAGGCAGAGATAACTCAGCACTGAAAGGATGCTGGAGAAAGAAGATTATATAGCAAAGCTTCCCCAAGAGAGGGGGTCTAACAGAAAACAGTTTCCTCGGGCCCAGGGCCGCCTCTCCTCTGGCTGCGGGCATGTAACTTTGGTCCTTCCTCTGGCTAGTCCCTGATATTCTGGGATTGTGAGGCCTTGGGGTTCCCAGCGGGAATGGAAGTAGGTACCTTCCCTGCTGAGCTCACAGGGAGCTCAGATTCCTTATGGGCAACAGGTCTTAGAAAGAAAAGCAGGGCCCAAGCTTGGAGCTTTATGAGGACTGCAGGCCGCGCTTCACTTGAGTGCCGCCCTGACACGTGTCTAACCCAATTTTCCCAAATGTGGCACGCTCTGCACACCTACCCCCTGCCAGCGAGGCGGGCACAGTAGACTGGCCTGGGGACTATTATCTGCTCTGGAGGTGACCCGCCTGGGAGCTCTGTCTCACAGGCCCAGTCACCACAAGGACAGCGTGTGGCTGGGGAGCAGGCCGAGCAGCCTGGCTCTCCTGGGGAGGAGGAGGAGCCAGGCATGTGCGGCAGAGAGAGAGAGAGAGAGAGAGAGAGAGAGAGAGAGAGAGAGAGAGAGAGAGGAGCCGGAAGCTTTTGTTCCGGGCTAATAATAGAAGCTTCTGCAAATGCATCTGACTCACTGTCAGAGTCCATCACAACCTACCAGGAGCGGCTGTGCAGGCAGAATGCCTTTCTTTTCCTTCCCCACTGACACTGCCAGTGCGGACCCATCAGTTACTCCAGGGCCGTGAGCACCGAGGAAGGGAGCTGAGGAGGCTATGGGGCCATACCCTACCTTCAATACCATCCCCACCGCCCGCCAGACACACCCCTTAGAAGGCTTCAGTTCATTTCTGTATCTAACAGTACCTTCTGGCGAAGCTGAATGCTGAGATTGCCTCATCCCGCAGCCCCAACCCATTTCCTCCAGGCGACAAGCTCCAAAGTGCTGTTAGTCTCTTAGACGCTTTAAGTGACAAATCATAGGCCCTTCTGTTCACTCTCATGATCCAGAGGGTCTTCACCGCCCCTCAGGTTGACTAACGCGTGGACAGGCTTTTCCTGATGCTAGTCCCCGGCTTTAGAGAATTTTACTGTAAATCCTTTCTCTGTCCCTTTGAGATGTAAATCTCTCCCTGCCTCATTCCGGTTTAACAGCCTCGGAAAGGACCTGAGAATCCAGTCTCTAGAATGCAAACACCAGGAAGCTAGTGTCCCATGTCTCAGTGTCTATGGAAGGGCAGGAGACTAACTTCAGTGGTGGGGGCGGGGAGGCCGTAGCTCCAAGTTGTAAATCTATCTACCTCCGGTCATGAAGATACATACTCAAAGTTACCTTTTCCTTTGGGTGAGGCCGATCACCAAACACAGATGTCTAAGACTCCTCCATCCGAGCTCTTCAGAATGCACAGCCTGTTGTTTCTACCTAGCTAGGTATCCGTGTTTCATTTATGCTCTCTCTCTATTGCAAGCAATAGTATCAGAATAAAAGTAACCTGTCAGCTCACTGTATTTGATGTGATTTTTTTTTTTCTTTAACACTTGTGAGATTCCCCCTCCCCCCAGCTGGTGGATGGAGTTATGACATTACTGGCATCCGTCACAGAGACATCGTCAAGACATTGAACCACTAATAAGCGCATGCCCAAGTGTCCTGGAGCCCACCCCTTCCTATTCCGCCCTGGGTCCAACCCTTTCCTGTTCCTCCCCTTAAAAAGACCCCCAGACCAGCCACATGTTGCTTCTCTCCATCGACATCCATGGAGGCAGCCCTGCTGGGTCTTTCTCCTCTCCCCACTCCTTCAATTCTGATTTCTCTACCTCTGTAATGGGTCCCGCTCATTACTGGGGAATAAACTTTACTTTAAAATGTGTTGGTGGTCAGTTTTCTGCGCCTCAAACCTTACAACAATCACGATTTCCCTCAAATTCCTCTCTTCTGGTCTTTGATGTTTGGAACTTATTATGCAATCAAGTCATACATGACTGAAAATTGTGTGTGTGTGTGACTTCTCCCACTCCACTAAAATGTTCTTGGGGAGAAATGCATCTAAGATGTCTGCATCACATACTGCCTTACTGTAGAGCACGGTAGGTGCTCAGGCCCTGATTGTTGAAAATGTTTTGTCAACATTTTCCATCCAACAGAAACCATGACTGTTAGTTCTCCAAAAACATGGCAAGATTTTAAAATATTTTATTTGCATTGTTTTCTGCCAGCAGAAAATACTGTAGTTTTTGTTTTTGTTTCTTTGTTTCTTTCTTTCCTTTTTTTTTTTTTTTTTTTTTTTTTTGCAGTGGCGAAGAAGAGACTCTAAATTCCACTCATCTCTTCCTATGAAGATACAAAGTTTGGGGTAGAGGAAGAAGCTGATTTTAAGGGGGAAGCTGTAAGTGGATCTCCTCAGATGAGGCCTCAAGAAGAAAGACAGGATTCCGGCGCTATGGAAGGACATTCTGGAATTTAACGGAGACCACATAAGATTGAGTAGAGGCTCAGAGGGACTTTCACTGTGGGTTGCACCAAGGTTTCAGAGCCCCAAAGTGGGATTTTTCCTTCCTCACTTAGCTCGAGCCCTTTGAGAGCATTCCAGTAGCAACTGTTGTCACTCAACCTTCATCACCCTTAAATCCCCTAACTGTCCTATGCAGTGTCAAACAAAACTTGGGAGAAAATTAAGTCTTTGTCCATTTTACCACTGTCCTTATCATGTATCCTAATACCTACATAGTAGAGAAATCTACACACATGCCTAAGGAAGGAAGGAAGACATGCCTAAGGTCCTTCTCTGTGCGTTCAGTTCATGATAACATCAAGACGTAGATTCCAAGTCTCTCAGTCTGGTCTCCTCCCCTGTGTACCATGCTGCCTTTCTCTCACTGAGTTCAGGACTTTGGAAGGTCTGGGAGCAGGAGCTGGAGGTGGGAGGCAGTGCCACCTCCTGTAAGAAGAGGTGGGAGTTAGGCTCTTCTACAAAGCCACTGCTGTCAGAGCATGCGCTGTGGTGGTGGAGAAAGCCTGCAATGCAAATGAAAAGGAAACACATCATGCATTTTGAAGACAATGTTGGGTATTGGTGCTAATAGAAACTTTCCTACGCCACCTGTGGAAATGCTTCTCACTACTATAAGTAATATTTAAAATTATTAGTAGTAGCAACAGTCATGTGATTGGCATTCTGCTCTTCTCACCATGAAGTGAGATTTCTGGAATGTTCACCTCTTTTTATTCTTATAAAAGTATACCTATATTTTATTCTTATTTTTTTATATACTAGTACTAGTGGCCTGGTGCGCAAAATTTGAGCATGGGGGTGGTGGTGTGTGTCCCTCAGCTTGGCCTGAACCCTCTCCAATCTGGAACCACTTGGGGGACGTCCAACTGCCAGTTTAGGCCCGATCCCCAGGGCTGGCTTCTAACTGCTCACCTGCCTGCCTGCTTGATTTCTCCTAACCACTCTGCCTGATGGCCTGCTCAGCCCCAATTGCCCCCCACCATGGCCTGCTTGCCCCCAACTGTCTCCTGCCCCCCACTGGCCTGATCACCCCAATTGCCCTCTCCTCCTGGCCTGATTACCCCTAACTGCCTCTGCCTTGGCTTCACCACCATGGCTTTGTCTGGAAGGATGTCTGGAATGTCTCCTGGTCTAATTAGCATATTATCCTTTTATTAGTATAGTTATTGCTGAGCATTGCTGTAGAAACTTTTTTTTTTTATTTCTCATATCTCTGCTAGGTCTTTTAAAAATAGAAATCTAATCATATAATTCCTTGTAAAACTTTTAAGTGGTTCTCTAGACTGAATAAAATATTTAAAATATCATAGAAGACTTTGTTTCACAATCTGCTTTCTATTAATCTTTCCTAGTCTTAATTTTTATCTTCTCCCATATAATCCATTTCTCCCACTAGGCACAAGGTATAGTTTCTGAAGATGTGATTTCCCATTCCTGTCTGCCTTTGCACATGTTATCTCTCTAACTGGGATGTCAATGTCCTGCTTCTTCTTCTACTTCCTTCCACTAACTTTACTAATCAGTCCAGATTCACCTGGAAATGTCATCCTCTGGGAAGTTTGTTTTTCTATGTCCCCATGTCATCTAATGAAGTGAAATCAAAGTAATTTTTTATTTTCCTGCCATGTCTTTCATGAAACTATGAGCTACAAGTATCTTGTGAGTGTTCCTGCTTAATCTATATAATACTCTTCTTGTCTGAATTCATAAGAGCACAAGCAAAACCAATGTTGGCAAAGCTCAAAGGGACAGGGCAGATCCAAGAACAGGAAGTGAGGTTTGTTTCGACCCACAACCGCAATCCAAACTCCTGTGTACTCAGGGCAGCATGCCTTCATGAAAAGAGCGTTGATTTGGAAATCAGGAGACCTGAATTCTAGTACTGATTCTGATATTAACAAAGTTACATGATCTTACTAAGTCGTTTTCTTCTAAAATAATCTCTGTAATTCTAAGACTTACATGAGATAATATCTCTGAAAGTGGCATATACTCACTAGAATGTACTTTCTACCTGAAAGGCTGGGTAAGATAGTATGGATGGAGCCAGGGCCTCTGCTCTGCACACCTCCAGGAGTAATGCTTACATTGCAGTCTATGTGAATGCTGACCTGAGTTGAATGGCTCAACAGCTCTGGATATAGCCTTGGTAAACCATAGAGACATTTGAAATGAATGACTCAGAAAATGGGCATTATGCAATGCAGAAGCAGCATCCTTCTGCCTTCCACAGCTCTAGAGAAGAATGGGGCCATACAGATAAAGGGAAAGCCAAGGAAGAGAAAAGAAGATGCACAGAGGTGAAATGGCAAATACATTTAAAAAATAAGCTTAATTTTCCCTGTTGTGAAAGAGGCTTCTTCTCCTCCCACATTTGTTCTTAAAGTGTGTTGCTTTATAAAATCTGTAAACTCTTTGTCTCTTTGAAATGTCTGTAAATCTTTTTAAAAGGCTAACTAAACCTCTTGCCACCTTTACAAGCCAGAAATATCTTTTCCAAAGAGAGCCATTGCTTTGAAATGTAGTCATCAAGGACCATAGCACCCTTACCTTCCAGTCCTCATGGGAGGGAAGGAGTCTAACTCAGGAGCTTGGTTACAACTCACAAAACTATCTTCTACCATAAAGATAGGAGAACTTTTATTATTCCTTTGGATAAAGGCAACTAGCTAACACAGCTGGCCACCTCTGTTACCAGGTAAATGTCAGATGAACTATGTATGACAGATGGTGCTGTTGAGTCTTCTGATTTGAACACTTGTTATGGTTTATTTTGTCATGTATATAATGGGTTGTATTTGTTTGGCTACTGGAAAGATTAGATTTCTTTCTGTCTTTAAGACCTTGTTTGTGGATTGCCTGTGATGCACATCATATTCTGGTTTAATGTTTATTTAAAAATAAAACTGTTTTCTTTCTCTTATACCTTTTGGAGAGGTTTTGTGGGGTGGAAGAAGATTTTTATCTTTAATTATATTTCCCCAATGGGCACAAAACAATCTTGGTAAGAATTATAATTGAGCCAGAAAAATAATTGTCACATTCTCACAATATTCTCTCTCCTTCCCCTCTCCCTTTTCCCATCTCTCCTTGTACTTTGAATCTAATAGTTCCTCTTCAGAATTTATTTTGGCATAAAAATAACTGTCCAGTGTCATTTACAAAGTAGAAACAATAAAAAATTAAATCATAGGATTAAACAATTTGATTTTCATAAAGTGATAAGGATAGTAGTGTTTGACATATAGTGAGCCATATATCCTAAATACTAAAAGCCTAATATGCAAATTGACTGAACGGAGAACCAGTGATCATTATGATGCACACTGACCACCAGGGAGCAGATGCTCAATGCAGGAGCTAGTATATATATATATATATATATATATATATATATATATATATATTTTTTTTTTTTTCCTAATATACATACATACTGGTAGCCCTGTGCACAAATCCGTGCTCCAGTAGCTCACCAGTAGCTCGCTGCCACCCTCCAGTAGCTCTCTGCCTGCTGCTCAGCCCTCCTGTAGCTCTCCTGCCCCCTCCCACTCATAGCATGCTGCCCTGCCCTACTCTCCCACCACAGCTTGCTGTTGTCCTTCTGTAGCTCTCCACCTGCTGCCCCACCCTTCTGCTGATCTGTGATCAGTCGTTATGTGGTTGGTCATTACGCTTCATGGAATAATGACCATTTGCATATTACATCTTTGATATGTAGGATATAACACACACACACACACACACACACACACACACACACACACACACACACATGCACGCATATGCATACACACACGTTATTGTTAATATTATCATAAGGAAAAGCCTTACACCAAAGAGCAAGTGTGTAGTTACCTGGCCCACATAGGTTCCATCAAGTACACACAGATAGCACTTAGAATAACCCCCTATAGGATTATGTCACACTAATTATTCTTTAGCCTATGCTCTGTACCAGCCCTCCCCCAAAACCCTTCCTGGCTTTTCACTCACTGCCACTAGAAGAGTTGACCATAAAACGAAACCTCCCATCTCCATACATGATCACTTCACAAATAGAATATCTGTTGGCCTGTGCTACCTCAAATCTGGTAAAAGAAACAAACAATGAAAAATTAAAAACCTCCTTGGCCCTGCCTTTTATAAATGTGGTCAAGGTCAAATGGTTTAAATTTCAGCAATAGGGCACCAATAAAGGGCTGTGAAATGGAAAATTTTGAGCATGATGCAAATAATGGGGGGCATCCTTTTCTAGGAGTTTTGAGAAAGAGTAAGACTTCTCTGGTAAAGACTAAATGATAGAGTAGAGGGAAGAAAGCTGAAAGCTGGGGACCAGACCCCTTTTTTAAACAGAAAATATGCCTTTGTACTAATTACAGAAAGGCACTTTTGCAGATTAAATAGAAGAAAAAAAGGAATTCTATCTTAGAAATGAAGAAACCTTGAGATTTTAGGTGGCAAGCTCTATAGAGCCAGATTTGAACCATTATTTGCCTCTTTAAGTGAGTGTCTTTGTGCAATGAGGACTACAGATCAGACACAGTGGTCGACTGAATGCTGCTACCACTTCCTACTCATGCTCACACCCCTCCCATGACTGATCATCAGTAGTAGGTTAATTTCTGGGACTTGATACAGAGATCCTGGGCCATAATTCATTTCTTAGAATTAATTACAGATTCTGGAAGAGGCAGAGTGGAGTTGTTTTTTAGTAGATCCAGGACTTTGTCAACTATCTCTGCCTTTAATGGTGGTAAGTGAATTTCACCCTTCCATATTTCTCACACAGTCTATAATGTTGGCAGCACTGAGCTGTTTTCATGGTTATCTTCCCCTTCCTATGATCTCTTAAGGGATGATTGAGGGAGATGCTTCATAGCTTCGTGAAAAGACGATTAAGAAAGCTCACAGAGAATTGGAAAGATCTGAGAACCACTGTGATCCCCATCTCAGCCAAAGACTGTACCAGTGAAGGGATTTCTCATTCTTCTAGGGAGGCATAAAAGGGAAAGTCTACAAAATCACTTCCTCATTTATCTGAGAGACTAAGTGCATTTAATGTCTAGAGTTACACTGAATCTGATAAGCCATCATTTGTGAGATTTATAATTATTTTATATTCCACTAAGGAGGCAAAAAAAAATTAGTCAATTAAACTGGCTGACAATGGCAATTATTAAGACCCATTCCACTCGAGAGATTAAAATGTGGAAAAGGGAGAGACAAACCAAGATGGTGGCATAGGTAACACCTAATTGCAGCCTCACACAACAATTTCAATAAAATACAACTAAAATACAAAATGGACATTACCCAGAACTACAGGAAAGTCGACTGACTGGAAATTCTACAACTAGAAGGAAAGAGAAAACCAGATGGAAAATCAGAGAAGCTGTAAAAGCCTAAGGAAGCCTTCCCCACCATGAAGTAACCTGGGCTTCAGAGCCTGCCTCACCCTCAGCCCTGGCTCCATAGCACTTAGATCTACCTCACCATATCCCACATGCTCAGAAGTTATCTGCCTGCAAGACATGCAACAGGACAGGATCTTTCCTTTTCTGTGTTCCCTTGTAGGCACAAGGAACACAGAATAAGAACTCAAGATAAACCTATTGAACTGAATAGACCAATCCCCTCTTCAGTGTCTATTCCAGATATTTCCTTTATGTCCTACAACTTCCTTTCTCCTCAAAATACTGGCTTGCCCCAAATGTTCTAATTTTCACCATTTTCCCCCCAGGTGGTTATCAAGCAAAGGTATGATCCACATTAAGCAAGCTGGTGTTAGAAAACATCTGTATTGTAAAAGAAAATTTGGAGTGTTGATTTCTCTATAAAAGTCTACTAGCCTAGCTTTCTTTAACTAGGAAGTTCCAAGTATCCGCACAAAGAGTAGATGCATGATCTTCAAACTCCAAATGGTGAGGATTCTTTTACTTTTGTCTTTATATTTTTGTATATCATTTGAATACTATATAATGATCATGCTTTATTACTTAAAATAAAAAAGAAATGCAAAAATAAAATGTGGAAAAGGTATACCTTAGAATATGTGAAATACAGCATTTCTAACTGCAATCTCTCTTGCTATAATGAAATTTCATCACCATGGCAGATAATGGAATCTAGTAACTTATTTGAAATGTGTAACTCCTAGAAATACTTCCTTTTTGGCTTAACTATATAGATCCTGCACGTGGCCTGCTTTGCCGGACACCTTGGTATTTTCTTGTGCAAGGCTGACATCTGCTGGTTAAATGGCATTTGAGCCAAGCTCTGTACAGTAGTCCCCTCCTATCTGCAGTTTCAGTTACCCATGGTTAACAGTGGCCTGAAAATATTAAATGAAAAGTCCCAGAAATAAGCAATTCAGAAATTTTAAATTGTATTCTATTCTGAATAGTGTGATGAAATCTCTCACTATCTTGCTCCACCCGACTCGGGACACGAAACATCCCTTTGTTCAAAGTCTCCACACTTTAAATGTTCCCTGCCCATTAGTCACTTGGTAATCATCTCAGTTATCACATTATCTGTCAGAGTATTATAGGACTTCTCTTCAAGCCATTCTTATTTTACTTAATAATGCCACATTCCCATAATTTTTATTACAGTATATTAGAGGTCTGGTGCATGAAATTCGTGCTTGGGGGAGGGTGTCCCTCAGACCAGCATGTACCCTCTCCAATCTGGGACCCTTAGGGGATGTCCGACTGCCAGTTTAGGCCCAGGACTGGACCTAAACTGGCAGTCAGACATCCCTCTTACAATCTGTGACTGCTGGCTCCTAACCACTCACCTCCCTGTCTGCCTGATTGCCCCTAACTGCTTCTGCCTGCCAGCCTGATTGCCCCTTAACCACTCCCCTGCCAGCCTGATTGATGTCTAACTGCTCCCCTGCTGGCCTGATCGCCCCCAACTTCCCTCCCCTGCCAGCCTGGTCACCCACAATTCCCCTTCCCTGCTGGCCCAATGATCCCCAACTGCCCTCCCCTGCTGTGCTGGCCACCCCCAACTGCCCTCTCCTGTTGGCCTGTTCGCCCTTAACTGCATTTCCCTGCTGGTCTGATTGCCCACAACTGCCCTCCCCTGCCGGCCATCTTGTGGTGGCCATCTTGTGACAATGTGGGGGCGGCCATCTTGTGATGACATGAGGGCATTGTGTGAGGGAGCAAGGGCCACCTAGGCTTTTATTATTACAGATTGTTGCAATTGTTGCATTTTATTATTAGGAGATTATTGTTGTTAATCTCCTACTGTGCCTAATTTATAAATTAAGCTTTATCATGGGTATATATTATCATAAAAACAGTACATATAGCATTGAATACTATCTATGATTTTCAGGCATCCACTGGGGGTCTTGGAACATATCCCTCATGAATAAGGGGGGATTACTGTGTGTGTGTGTGTGTGTGTGTGTGTGTGTGTGTGTGTGTGTGTGATTCTCCTATTTCATAGGACAAAACTAAAGTGATTTCTGAAAGAACTTATATGAGGTATGTCATTTGACTCCATGTCTTAAATTTTTTCAACTGTATATAACATATTGCTGCCTTCTGATATTTACCTCTTTTGTGAGTCACTAATCTGTATACCTGGAAATGGAGGTAATGAGTAAGAGAGAAAGAAGAGCCATTAGGGCTCCAAGCCACAGATTATTCGAATTAAAAGAGAATTATAGACTATGGACTAATTATGGACTAATAACATTGATTATGGAGTTTTCACAAAAAAAGGTATTTTGCTAGGAAGTGCAGTAAATAGTTCTAAGATATGCACAATGAAGGGAACTCTAAGCCTGATGAATCTTTATTCATCTACTTAAATCAAGAAAGGTTTCAATTCCTACTATCTTGCAATAGTCATTATCCCCAATGCCATCTTCTCTGTGGTTCTGAGATATAGGTAGTAAAAACTATAGGAGATTAAGTTTCACTTAGTTTAAATAATAAATCTTTTGGCCAAATGCTCAAATGTATAGGGGATGCCTCTGAAAGAGTTAACATTCAAAACTCACATCACGAGGAAAGACATTTTAGCGGCAATAATAATGTATGTGAGATTCGACATCAGACCCTTGCTGCAGAAAGGAACTCAGAGCCTAAAACAAAGCTGTGAGATACACTGAGGAGTCTTCCCTAAGTGCTATGATGTGGGCTGATTAAGTCGCAGCTAAAAAGGTAGGTGCTGGCGTGTAAACCTCCATGATCGTTCCTCAACTGTTATAAAACTTCTACAATGTTTTTCAAACTCCAATGTGCAAAAGAATCACTAAGGATCTTGATATAATGGTGATTCATCAGATAGGAGCTGGGATTCCAGATTTCTAACAAAATTCCAAGTGATGTTAATGCAGCTGGCTTGTAGACTACATTTTTAATATTAAGGTTATATAGGATTTTCCCCAGAACAGCAGTTCTCAGACTGCGGTCGCCAGACCAGCAGCATCAGCATTACCTGGGAACTTGTTAGAAATGCATATTTTCAGGCCCTGGCTAGACCTATTTAATCAGAAACTCTGGGAACTGGGTTTTATTTTAACAAATCCTTTGGATGATTCTAATGCTAATGTCTGAGAATCAGGGATCTAGAGAAGTATTTATCTACCCATAATAGAATTGCTCTAGGAGCTTAAAAACAAAATATCCGCCACTGGTTTCCATGCCATCCCAATTAAATAGGGATTTCAGGATGTGGGACTCTTCATTGTGAGTATTAAAAAAAATATTCCCATGAGATTATGATATGCAGCCAGGTTGGAGAAAGAGAGAGAGAGAGAGAGAGAGAGAGAGAGAGAGAGAGAGAGAGAGAGAGAGAGAGAGAGAGAGAGAGAGAACCTGAGACTTACTTCTTGAGTCTTTGCCAACAAAAGGATGGTAGAGGTGAGGCTGTGTGTGTCTGCTGGCCCAGTGTGTCTCTTCGTCGTCCTCCTCATTGTTGCTTTGCACCTGTAACCAAGATCCCAGCAGAACTAATTAGAACCACTGGTGGGAAAGGTGCAGGATGTTAGGCAGCTATAGGGGAAGGAGGCTGAGTGTGCTTGAGAGACTTGGTCTCTTCTCCTTTGGCAAGAGCCTGGTAGTGAGGAAGGCAGGAGCTGAGGTTGCTCTCTACATTCAGTGAGAGGTGACATACATGCAAATGATATTTTGAATCATCACAGCTTCTCATTGTGGCAAAGACTTGAGAGCTTTTCCAAGAAACCCTTGTATTTGGTGGCACAGCTATAGATCTAGGCAAGATGAGTCCTGAGTTTTTGAGAGTCCATGGAGTAAAGAGTTGGTGGATCTAGGGGATGTGCTCACCTCTATCCTACACTACCCTGTCTAGACCATACATTAGTTACCCAGAATCTTAAATATGCTGCCCAAATGGCCCAAGTCTGCTTCAGTAAACTGCACTGGTTTTTCCTGGTATCTGCCCTCACAAGAGCCATCCTCACCGAAACCAGTTTGGCTCAGTGGATAGAGTGTCAGCCTGTGGACTGAAAGGTCACAGGTTCGATTTCAATGAAGGGCATGTATCTTGGTTGCATGCACATCCCCAGTGTGGGGTGTGCAGGAGGCAGATGATCAATGATTCTCTCTCATCGATGTTTCTGGCTCTCTATCTCTCTCTCTTCTTCTCTGTAAAAAATCAATAAAATACGTATTAAAAAAAAAAAAGCCATTCTCTATTAGTATATACACTCCTGAGCCTGAGTGATGGCCAATAGATGGCTATTTGTGGGAATAGGGGGTATGAGGCTGGGATGTCTGGGATGTTCACACACTTGTGTATGAAATCCCTGATGGTTCAGGACAGATCTTGGCATGGGAGGAGAAGAGGACAGGCCAGGGGCTGGAGTGTGGCTCTGCCCACACTGCTATGTGCTGTAGAAGTCCTGAGAGTCTGAGAATTCTAGATTTGAACCTGGACTTTCAGGTCTTTATGGTTACATATTTGTAAAGGTAGCAGAGAAAATATTTTATTTAATAGTGTTAGCTTAGTGTGTAACTGACCTCTGCTCTTGTGTGGATCCCACAAGAGTGCTTGATGAGAAACTTCAGGAAGCTCAGATAAGATGAGGAATGAGAAAAGCAGTTCTGGAAATCTGAATACTCGTAAGAAACTGGGCCTATTTCTTTTTCTCCTTCTATGTTAACTCATTCCCAAAGGTCTCGGAGTGTAATTCAAGAATTGTATATCTGATAAGGACATGGAGCCTGGATTTTATTTACCCAAGGACAAGAATTCAGAGCCTTTCTCTGCTAGGCTCTTCCTCATCTCCAATCTACTCACCTCCTCCAAGTCAAAAGTGTCCTGCAGCTGATGGGTTAGAGATCGGCACAGTTCTGGCCTCTTTTGGCTCTGCTTCCATTTCTGTTGGACGATGGATAGATCCAATGAATGAACCTTCCTGACAGTGGAATTCTTCTGAAACAGGCTCTTTCTTGCTCTGCTCTTCCTTTTCCAGAAAGTCTCATCCTTGACCAAGTGGAACTCTTTATTGGTGGCCTGTAGACCCCACAACTCTCTCTTTACCTGTGCAGAGTCTGTGTTCCACTGTAGATTTGCTCTGGGCAGAGAATGTGTGCAACAGTGTAACTTGGGGTTAGAATGCAGAGTTTGCAATGGTTCGCACACTGTGGACATCCTCTGCTGTGTTTCATCTTTAGGGCAGAGGACACATGAACAAGAAGAAGTAGGCAACCTTGTACGCCTGATGGGGGGCACAGGACCTTCCTGTGAGCCTGGTCCAAACTCAGGGTCTTGCTGAAGAATTAGCTTCTCTCCTCTCACTCTGTCCATCACTTCCCACACCACTTGGTCCAAACTGTTCCTTTTGGAGGTATTGTGGGGTGGTGATAACTGAACACGGGGGCATGTATATAGGCACATTTTGGAGATGGCTTTCCGGAGGCGATCTCTGGGTGAGTGAGGTTCAGGTTCTGGAGCCAGAATCTTGATGGATGGCACATCAGTTGGGTTGCAATTCCAGAACATGTGGGATGGTGTGAACTTTTGGACAGGTGTCTTAGACACATAGGAGTAGAGACAGAAGAAGGCATCAGCAGTAACAGCCAGTGTTTGCACCTGCTTAAATCTGCCTGGGTACAAGGGTTGAAAACAGTGAGTCTGGGAGGCTATCAGCAAATTATTTCTTGAATTTCTCACTTCACTAGCCTTCCTAAACTTAAAATTCAGAGAGAAGATATCAATTTCTCCACTAGCATTTCTCCTATTTAGATTTTTTACACTCAGATTCCCCTTTCTTGACTTTTCTTTAATTTTCATTGAGTTTATTGGGGTGACATTAGTTAATAAAATTACAAAGATTTTAAGTATACAATTCTATGATACATTATCTGTATATTGTATTATGTGTTCACCACCCAAAGTTAAGTGTCCTTCCACTTTCCTGATTTCTTGACTTCCCACACCAAGTAATTATTTTACTTTAGCTTAAAAATTAATTCTACATGGTATGAGAAACATTTCTATATCTTGAGTTAGCATATCTTTCTGTTGTCAGTATTTTCTAAACAATGACTTCTAGCACTATGTTTGCTTTAGAAACAAAAAATAGCTGAAACCTGTTTGGCTCAATGGATAGAGCATCGGCTTGGGGACTGAAGAGTCCCGGGTTTGATTCCTGTCAAGGGCATGTACCTTGGTTGCGGGCATATCCCCAGTAGGGGGTGTGCAAGAGGCAGCTGATCGATGACTCTCTCTCATTGATGTTTCTAACTCTTTATCTCTCTCCCTTCCTCTCTGTACAAAATCAATAAAATATATTTAAAAAAACAAGTTTACAAAATCAGCATTATTATTATTTTTTTTTAGTAACAAAATTTTAGGATTATAGAAGGCAACAAATTTGAGGGATAGCAATGACTAGGCAATGAACCGGAGTAGAGAAATTTAGATGAACTCTATCACTTCTACTAGACCTTTGCTTTTCAAAGTGTGGCCAGTAGCCCAGAAGCATCAGCATAGCTTGGTAAGTTGTTTTAAGTACAGAATCTGACTGCATCCCATACATTTTAACAATATCCTCTGGTAATTCATGTGCACATCCATGTTTGAAAAGTGCCATTAAACTGTAATCTTCCTGAAGGCAAGAGTCATGTTCCTCTTGTCTAGCTATTGCTATTCCAGAATTTAACACATAATTATGTACCTGGTACATATGACAAATTCAATAAACTATACTCAAAAGAGTGTGACAAAGAATCCTCTAAGGTAGGGGTGTCGAACTCAATCAGAGAAGGGGCCAAAATCTAAAATCCAGCCTAAATCGCGGGCCGAATGGGTTACTGAACAGTCATAAACTGACAGCGGAGTGCAGTGATGACAGCGCGGTGCGGGCCACATTGCAAGGCCTGGCGGGCTGGATTTGGCCCGCAGGCCTTGTGTTTGACACATGTGCTCTAAGGTGTGAAAATACTCCCACTCAAAATTCTTGTTTCAGTCGCCCAGGAGGCTAGTTTTACTAAACTTCTAAGTTGAATCTGATACAAAGAATCTGAAACAACACTGTCAGAAACATCTAGTTTTCGGTGTAGCAGAATATAATTTGAAATATATTCTAATATATAGAACTAAATAGAATCTTTTATACCTCATCACGGTAGAAAAGCCCTCTCATATTTTTCCTTAGTATTAAATCAGTACTAGTATAACTTAAATTATTGTTTCCCTAGATGTGGTCTAGGGATTGCACAAGAATCATCTGTGTGCTTATTTAAAATAAATATCCCTGAGCCATTCTTTCTCTGGAGGATAAACCTATGAGAAGATGATGTCAATGTTATCCATCTTCACTGAAGACAGTATAAGGGAAAATAGACACAAGAGACAAAGAATCAAATGAAGCTAATCGACAGAAAGCAGGATTTGGATCCATTGATCCCTGTCTGGAGGTTCAGGAAGAAGCAGAGCATGGATCTGTGGGAACACTCACTGGCCAGCATGAGGCATGGATCCTCCATCTCAATCCTCTGCACCTGGGCCTTCAGGAAGAGCTGGAAATCAATGCCTCTGGCCTGGGAGGGGTTGGTGAAAAATCGGGCTGGGATCCGAGAAGTGTCTTTTTGGTCCTCCTGACCAAAGCCCAGACTGAAGAGGACATCTTCTGCGTCTTCTTGCACCTTGTCCAGAATCTCAGAGATGCTGAAAAAAGAAAATTTGGGTAAGTAGGGGCAATTTTGAGGCACAGGGTAATCCAAGTATCTTTGACTTTGAGAAAAACTTTTATTTCTCTGAACATAAATTTTCTGTCTGAAACATGGGGATTACAATACAGCTCTGGTTTAAAAATTGAATGAAATTCTATCATAGGACTTTGAATAAATGATTACAGGCTAATGAAAATATACTATGGGAGGATCTGAACTATCTAAGTAAGTATAGATACAGAGAAATCTGTGGCTGTGTTATTACCCAGTCAGTTCCCACTTGAACCCATGTACTATGGCATAGCTGGCTTTTGCCAAGTGCTTTGCAACTTGCCACCTTGTTTACCCTTAGCTGTTGTGTGGGACAGTTAGAGAATGTGTGGGTAGGGAACGTAATACTCATTTTATTCTCACTCTGAGGGTAAAAAATTTTCAATATGATAGGTCCTCACTAACTGCCATCGATAGGTTCTGTGACTTTAAGCAAAAGAACATATAGTGAAATCAAATTTACCATAGGCTAATTCTTAGAAACAACTGTTAAGTTCCTATGTCATCTCATCAATGTTGTAACAAAACAGCGTTGAACAAAATAACTTTATTTGAAGACCCACTATGTAGGTATGTTCAAAATCTGATTTTGAGAGGTAAACCCCTGTTCCTGTTGCTCCATTTTCAGTACAGAAGCCCTGCATTACAGAAGATCAAGTATTCTCTCTTCATGACACCAAAAAGTATCTGTATTCAAATGCGTGTTCCACCAGGCTGAGTGACACAGAGCTCAATAACTATGCATCTTAAACAACAATAGGGATGGGAGGAAGGTGAATTATTTGAGACTTTGAATAAACACTTTCACTCTCTTCAGAAAAGATGATGGGCTTTTTGATCCAAATAGGTAGCATCTTGTTTAACAGTTGGATAATTGGGATCCCTGGCTCTACTACTATGTTTGTTACCTAAGTGCTGATTTAATTTCCATGGTCCCAAGTTTCTCTCTCTGAATTGTGGGCCTAAGTCTGAGTATTGGTTCTTAACCAAGGCTGCATATTAGAATCACTTTCAGGGGGCTTTAAAACATGAAGATGTCTGAGTCTTATCTCAAGAGATGCTGATTTAATTGAATTGGAGTGTGGCCAGGGCTAGGGCTCTGTAAGGACAAGTCACTATACATAGTTATATGGTTAATAAGTCTCAGAACCAGTTCTCAGATTCACATTTTGACTGGAGTCTGACTGGTATGGTTCAGTGGTTGAGCATCATCCATGAACCAGGAGGTCATGGTTGCTTTCCAGCCAGAGCACATGCTTGGGTTTAGGCTCAAACCCCAGTAGGGGGCATGCAGGAGGCAGCTGATCCATGATTCTCTCTTATCATTGATGGTTCTATTTCTCTTCCTCTCCCTCCCTCTCTTTGAAATCAATTTTAGAAAACATAAAACAAAAACTTTGACTTGAAATTCCCACTTTTAATTATACCATACTAGTTTTCATCACTTTCCAATCTTGTTCTAAAGGCATTTGCATGTTATTTTATTCACTTTACTGAATTGCTGAATTATGGGGGCAAGCTCTTTGTCTTCTTCATCTTTTAAAATTTCACACAGTCATTGTCTGGCTTGCATTAGGGGATATAAATCTGCCTGAATTAATCAATATTTTATTGTTTCATTCAATCAATAAATCAGACAGTTAATCAATACATTTATTGATTTTTTTATTTAACACTTAGTAATACTAAGCCCAGGAATTGTGATGGTACCAGTATTACACCTCCTGTGGTATAAAGTTCAATGGAAAGACACCTGCTATTTCACACATAGCATCTAACTCTGAGCAGTAGATTCCTCTGCATTCTTCACTATTCTTGAAGCAAATATGGTCAAACTTCTCAAGTATTTGACTGGATAAAAGCTCCAGAAAGATATGCCAGAAAAAATGGGCAATGGTTCTCAGTTCCATTCTTTTCTGCTTCTCGTTTTTCCCATCCTTCTACCCCTATCAAACTTGGTACCTACCTTGAACTAGTCTTGTTGGTTCCACCAGTCATGCTGCTGGAAGCCAAACTGCAGCCAAGATCTAGTAGCTGGCAGGGCCGGGCTGTCCCCAGGAAATTTCTGCAGGGATCAGAGATGACGTCATACTAATCTTATAAGCAGTTTGTACCCTGGCTGCAAGATACCCCTGCTGGGTACCTTTGAACCATGTACTGTGAAAATTCAGTCTGTGACTTCATTCCTGATTAGGAAATTTCACTCTATTGCACATGTTTAGCTCTTTGTTTTTAATTTTTTTTTGACTATGACACTTACCCTAATTCAGTAGCTCCGGCTGACCTTATACTTACCTGGAGAAGAGTTTGCTATTAGCGGCCATCAGTGTGGCTGGGCAAGGAACAGAAATGCAAAGAGAAAGTTAGAAGAAAAAAATAAAAATCACTGAATCTGCTCCTCTGAACTTAAAACTTAGTCCCCTTCTGTTCATCTCTGCCACTGCCCCACAAATTCCACTCTTTACAGGTTTATCTAAAGACTATCAAACACAGGCCTGGTAGGTGGACTAATATGGCAGAGAAAAATTGGCGCTGAGCCTCTGAGCCATGACTGGCTTCTAGATGAGAGTTCCTCTGTCCCAAGAAACATAGACTCATTCAGCTCTCCAGGCTAGACTTTCTATCACACCATATGAGTATCTTCAGATATAGTAGTAGGTTGCTATACCTCCATCTTTTAGTCAAGCCCTTATCTTCCTGCAATGCAGTTTCTCTCACACCCAGTACTGAGGCAGCATTGGGTTTCCTACACAGAGAACCATTTCAAAGATGTCTGGGCAGCCAATGTTATCATGGTTTTATATGTTGTCTTTCCAGGGTCCGAAGGAAAGCTTCAATGGTGGACCAATAGACATCCTAATAGGTTGGTGCGGAAGTGTTTTTGGGCACATGATGCTTTCTGAGTTTCACATCAGATGCTATTGAGATTGTTCTGTCCCGATGGATGAGATGCTAGGAATGGGCTGCTTCGTTCTGCAGTTATTGCCTTCCATCCTGTCCTAAATTAATCCAATGTATAGTCTCTTATTCAATTTCATTCTCAGAGAGCTGTGCTACTTACCCTCTGCTCCAAGGGTCAAGTCATCTTCAAAGCTGGTTCCCCGGCTAGGGCACCCTGTCAAATAATAAGGCAAAGGTCACAGAAAATCAGGCTTAGACACCCCCACACCTATCCCCTCCCCCACAGTCACATCAGACATCTACATGGTTGCAAAACTACCCCAAGCTGTACATACATACACTACCTTAAAGATGACATTCATATTTTGACTCAGAAAGAATCACACAGGCTTCATCTATAATTAACCTGTTTCCTACATCACATACTAGTCACATACACAAGTCTCTGCCAAATAGTAAGTGCACGGAGTGTACACTCAGACACAAACATATACAGCCATATCACTATCAAGGTAGAAGAACTCTAGAAGAAAGAACAGAGTTTTCACTCACCATTGTAGATTGAAGGTCCGGCTTCCTCAAAAAATCCTTCTTCAGAGTAGCTAAAAACCAAAAATAATTTTATAGGTTAAAATCACTACATTTTGCATTTAGATATGTTCTGCAGATTCACATAATTTTCCTATGGGAGCCAGTAGAATTTAAATTCATTTTATGTTGAAGAAAACAAGACAGAGTGGTTATTTGACAAATTTATGGAGGTGGTCAGGAGAAGCTGGAACTGCAGTGCTGCCACTGTATTGACCACATTGTCTAACGTTAGCTTAGCAACAATTCTTCAAGTAAGTTCCTAGGTAAAGAATATAGAAGCAAAACTGGATAAATACATTTATAGAAGCAGGGATTTGGGTGCATAATTTCCACATCACAAAGAAAGTATAGATATTTAAAAAAAACTTGTAGGAGGTCATCTTATCTACCCACACCCCCTTTCTTCTCTCTGAGTCATATTCTTGCAGAATATCATGTTTTTCAGGAAGCAGCAGAAACCGCCTCTTGGTTAGAGATTATATTTTTACATTTTAAGATATGAGCTTATCCAACATTTACCATCTGCAGAAGAAAAACAGATGGAAGTCAGCATAAATGTTAGTGAGAAACTACTCAGTTTTATAAACAAGGAATAAATTCTCTGCCTAAAACAGGTGAGTGAAGTAGCCTGTGGAAAAAACTTTGAACTGGCACCAGAATACCGGGATTCCAATCCTGGCTCCTCGCTATTGTTTTGTTTTCAAACGTTACACAGAGGATTGGATGCCTACATATTATTTTCTAAGCCCACTTCAAGCACTGATGTGTTGTGGGTTTTCTAGAGTTTGCTTTCTTGGAAGTTCTATACTGGAAGTTGCACATGATGTTTTGAAGGTAATCTCATATGGAGGCTGGAGCAGAGAAGGCCTGGTAAAGTGAGTTATCAGGAAAATGGATTGGAGTGCATCTGTTCCATTGGAATGGTCTTAGCTGAGGCTTCTCCTTGATCAGTTTTCAGCGATCCAAAGAAATCTAAAGCTATTGAAGCATCACTTCATGAAATGCTTAATAATGGCAGTGAGTAAACTAATTGAACATCTGTAGATTAGTTGTGTTTAAAATTTTATAAAATAAATCATTATGTATATTTACAGACTTCTTTTATTGGTACTTTGCTTTCAATAGTGAAAAAAATCAACCCTGTTTTCCAAATTCTCTATTTTTATATGTTCCTATGAAAAAAAACAGTTCATCAAGATATGATATAGAGCCGAAACCAGTTTGGCTCAGCGGTAGAGCGTCGGTCTGCGGACTGAAAGGTCCCAAATTCTATTCCGGTCAAGGGCATGTACGTTGGTTACGGGCACATCCCCAGTAGGGGGTGTGCAAGAGGCAGCTGGTCGATGTTTCTCTCTCATTGACATTTCTAACTCTCTATCTCTCTCCCTTCCTCTCTGTAAAATATCAATAAAATATATTTTAAAAAAAGATATGATATAGAATGTGAAATGATATATCAAAGCTAATTGAGAATAGGTACCTCTAATACTATAACTTGTACTAAAAATATATACTTTTCTTTATAATATGTAATATTATACATAAACCATTATTTTATTACACATATAACATTATTACATATATATATTATATTTGTTATTGTTAATCCTCATCCAAAGATATTTTTCCACTGATTTTTTTTTTTAGAGAGAGTGAAAGGGAGGAGGACAGACACAGAGAGAAAAACATAGATGTGAGAGAGACACATTGATTGGTTGCCTCATACATGCTCTCTGACCAGAGCTGGGGATCCAGCCTGCAACTGAGGTATATTCCCTTGACAGGAATCAAGTCCATGACCCTTCAGTCCATGGGCCAACACTCTAACCACTAAGTAACACTGGCTAGGGCTACATAAATATATAATATAATATTAAAATATGTTGTATATATAATATTACAAATATTAGTACAAATAAATATTTACAATTATTACTAAAACACTATGATAAGTAGTATAGGAGGTTCCAAAATGGTGGCAGATTAAGTGGAAGCTATACTGACACTTTCCCAGGACCAAATTGCAATTATACACATTGCTATTATTTATTTTTTTTAAAATACATTGCTATTATTAAACATTTCATGAAGTGATGCTCCAATAGCTTGAGATTTCTTTGGTTTGCTGGAATTTCCAGGACCAAACTAAAATTATAACTAAAATACAGAAAAACCATTCTGAATAATCAACTAAAGACCAGCTGGGAGAGAACCCGGATAACCAAGGACAGGAAGTGGAGACCACAGATAGACTGGTAGGAAGTATGGAGGTTCAAGAGGGCTTGCCAGGCTCCCACAGATAGCAGCTGAAGTTCCAGAGAGATAGCTCAGCTGTAGGGTGTGCTTACGGAGATCTCTGGGGTCTAAACTCCAAGGTGGGTTCTCCAGCCCAGTGTACCAGAGTTGAGAAAGATACCCATATAACAACTGGTTGTGAAAAGAAGAGGGGTTGCTATATGTCAGCCAGAGACAGCTGGAAATGCAGACACACTATTAAAGGGCACAAAATTTTGTATGCAGCCATTTGTCTTCGGCTCTGGCAGAGAGAGGGAAGAGGGGACTATCACTGTGTGAGAAGAATCCAGAAGGCAGCCACCCTAGCTTTCTGTGCTGTGTCATTCCACAATACTGCAGAGGACATACTTCTCAGACTAAGCTTTACTAGCCAGGAGGCTTTTGGAGCAATTGACCTATCCTGTTGGAAAAATCTTACACCCCACCCTGTGGAGTCTATGCCTGGCTGTGTTCTATAGCCTGAGACACATTAAAACTGGGGGGGGGGGGGGGGGGAATCCTACAAAAAACAAAAACAAAAACCAGACTTTAGGAAGAGGCAGTCTGTAGGCTTTGAGTCTTTGCCTGACCTCTTTTTGGATCTGGGGCTAGGAAAGGCAGACGTTGGTGCACATCTTGGTCCATTCCAAAATACCCAGACCTAGCAGAGGGAGCCACAAGCTGTGGATTGCTGATAGTTCCAAATAGTACTCAGGGCCAGTCACAAACAGTGTCTGACGTCTGGCAAGAACCCAAATAGGCTCAGTTCTGCAAGTCACAAACAGCGTCTGGCCTCTAGCAAGAAGATCCCAAACAGTCCCAGTCATAAACAGTGTCTGATGTTGTCCTACACTAAAGTCTCAGAGACATAGCAGATCTGCCTAATACACAGACACAAACCCATACAGGCAGTCAAAATGGGGAGACAAAAAAACAAATAAACTCCAAGTGAAAGAACAAGAGAATTCTCCAGAAGAGCTAAGTTAAATTGAGATAAAGAAATTTATCAGATATAGAGTTCAGAATAATGATTATTAGGACGCTCAACAGCATGAGAAAAGACATAGAAACTATGAAAAATGACCAGTCAAGAATAAAGAATGACATAGAACTAATAAAGAACACATTGGATGGACTATGCAGATTAGGGGAAGCCGAGGATTGGGTCAGTGAATTAGAAGATGGTGTAGAAAATATCATTCAATCAGAGAACAAAAAAAAAAAAAAAAAAAAAAAAAAAAAAAAAAAAAAAAAAGCAATTAAAAAACAGGAGGGAGGACAGCTTAAGGGAGTTGTCGGACAATATGAAACATAATAATATTTGCATCATAGGAGTGCCAGAAGATGAAGAAAGTAAGCGAGGATTAGAGAACCTGCTTGAAGAAATAATGACAGAAAACTCCCCTAACCTGGTGAAGTAAAAAAGTCACACAAGTTTAAAAAGCACAGAGAGTCCCAAGCAAGGAGAACAAGAAGGCCCACACCCTGACACATTATAATTAAAATGCAAACAGTTAAAGACAAAGAGAGAATCTTAAAGGCAGCAAGAGAAAAGCAATTTGTTACCTACAAAGGAGCTCCAATAGGGCTGTCAGATGATTTCTCATCAGAAACTCTATAGGCCAGAATGAAATGGCTTGTAGTATTCAAGGTAATAGAAAGCAAGGATCTAAAACCAAGATAATGATATCCAACAAGGCTATCTATCATTCAAAATATATGGGGAAATGAGCTTCTCAGACAAAAAGAGGCAAAAGAAGTTTATCACCACCAAACCAGCATTGCAAGAAATGGTAATGGGATTGCTGTAATAATAAGAAGAAGTAGAGAGTGGAAAAAACATAGGCATAAAGATAACCAATATAGTCAAGCACTAGAATACTGAAATTTACTATTGCATTGAATGTGCTGTGGCTACACAGTAATGCAGCTATTAAAACCAACTATTATTATAACTACAACAAAAACACACTACTGTTGCACTTTTGGGCATATTCAGTGGAAAAGAAATACCTGAATATGTTCACCAGAAGAAATGATTTTCATAATATCCCACAAATGAAAGATACAAATCTCTAATTATTACAAAAAATTGTAGAATAAAAAACAATTTAATGCTATGTAACAATAAAAAGTATGACCTATTGCTGCTTGAAAAACATGGATGAACATCACAAACATAATGCTGAACAAAGTAAATATACATAAAACAGCACATGTTATATGATTCTATGCCTATAAAGTTAAAAAAAAAACACACTGCAAAACTTATCTATGATGCCATAGCCAGGCTACTAGTAAGTACCTTGGAAGCAGGGTATGAATGGAAGGGGACTAAAATGAGCTTCTGAAGTGCTGGTAATGTCACACTGCAGATTTTATGGGTACATTCCTTTTGGGAAAATTCCTTGCACTATTTAATACTTGTTTATTTTTCAGTAAATCGTTTATACTTCAGTATAATGCATATCATTTTTTAAAAGCTTAATTGAGGTATAATTAATATACAAAGAACTGCACATATTTAATGTATACAATGTGATGAGTTTGGACATATGCAAACACCTGCGATCAAGGTAACAGACATATCCCAAGCTCTCAGCTTCCTTCTTTCCCTTTGCGTTTTTTTTTTTTTTTTTTTTTTTTAAGTAAGAACACAACATGAGATCTATTCTCTTAATAAACTTTGAAGTGCTCAATACCATATTGTTAACTATAAGCACTTTGCTGTATAATGGATATCTAGATTTACTTATCTAGCATAACTGAAATGTATAGCCATTGAATTGTATTACAATTTACATTAGAAAAAGAAATGCTACTAATACCTTGTTTCCCTGAAAATAAGACAGTGTCTTATATTAATTTTTTCTCCCAAAGTTGCACTAGGTCTTATTTTCAGGGGATGTCTTATTTTCGGGGAAACACGGTATGTATGCTACACTTCAATAAGATTTACATTAAAAATACCACTGATAAACTTTCTAGTCTGTCCAAAGGAAAACTTGTTGTTATTCATTAGATACAAGTGTTCATTGGGTGTTCACCCTATATTTTTCTTTTCTAGTTATATCCGGCAGACAGGTCCATATTCTTTATATGAGGACTAGCCCAGGATAATAGTAGGCTTTTCTTTTCTTTTTTTATTCTTTATTGATTAAGGTATTATATATGTCTCCTTCCCACCCCATTGCCGCCCCGCCCCCCCCAGCACATGCCTTTACTCCCCTTGTGTCTGTGTCCATTGGTTATGCTTATATGCATGCATATAAGCCCTTTGGTTGATCTCCAGCCATTCTCCCACCTCCTCCTGCCTTCCCTTTGAGATTTGACGGTCTGTTCAATGCTTCTCTGTCTCTGGATCTGACAGTAGGTTTTTCTATGTGTATGTGGGATCTGCCACAGACATATGAATGTGGGCCTGGATTTATTGGTGCCTTCTCACTGAGAATGTTAATTTGAAACATCATATTCATTACCTAAATCCCAGGCCTTTCATGGATTATTGCTTAATACATAATACCAATAATTGGGGACTAGATCCATAACTGCAACTCTCTCTACCTTTTTATTGAAAGGTCCCTTAGCATCATTTCAAGTCTGAAATACAAGAGCCAAAGTACTGTTCTCCTATATACCTAATTAATAAAGAAAGAGTAAGGAGGTGGATTGGATTATGAGAAGAAGCATGTGGTTATTTTTAGCTTCTCCTAGCAATTCATATACATAAAGTGTACAGAAATTTTAAACTGAAGTCCATACATGATTTTGGGGCTCCTGATCCTACCTCTGATGATTACAAGTAACACATTCATGCTCTAAAAAAATCCCTTGAGAGCCTAAGAAAAGAAAGAAAAAGGGAGAGGCATAGTTTGTAAAGACATATACAATCTAAACCTGCAGCAGAAGGGTCTGCTACTAGATTTGATTACCCCGAGAGACACTGACACTAAATTACCAAGGAAGATGGTGGACTTTCTTGGAAAACTTGCCATAAAACAAAGCCCTATTACTACCAGAGGGTGTTTGGCATTGAAAAGAAGGTGGAAACTATATGGTCTTGAAATAAAATTTGAAAAGTGCCTCCCAGAGTGTACAGATAACTAGTGAATGGGGGTTTCTTGTCCATCTTCTTTCCTCTGTAGCCTTGGCAGCCTAACGATCAGGATGGTGGTAACTCAGAAGGTCATATTTAGAATACATTTCATCACATCTTCTTTATTGCCTATTATCAAAATCAAGTATTGCCTCACTAGCATCAATCATCATCCTTTAATTTTTCTGATTTTCCCATATAATTAAAACTATTACAAACTTATTTGGGAGGATTAGAAAATAGAGAATATTGAAAATATTTTAAGAACCTAATAATTCCTTTTCCAAAGAAAAATGTAAGCTTTCTAATAAGAGACTTCCTTGTGGCCTTTTTGAAGTTTAAATATTGATTTTTTTTCAACACAGAGTAAAGAAAGTAAAGAAAATGTGACAGATACTCTTGCACCTGACACCCTATCTTCACACATGTAAACATTTTGTCATATTTGCTTCATATCTGTTAATAAAAAATAAAATGTTGAAGATATAATTAGTCTCATTTTATTCCCTATTCCTTCCTACTTTCTTCCTTCCTTGAGGTAACCACTATCCTGGAGCTAATCACATCTGGACATACTTTTCTGATAAAGAGATGAATATATTCTATCTAATAAAAGAATTATTTGCAAATTGACCATCACTCCAACACACAAGATGGCTGCCCCCATATGGTCAAATATGGCCACCCCCATGAAATTTTAAAGTAGCATAAAGCTCCTACTTTAGAAGCCTTAACACTCACATATCACTACAGAGCAAACAGCTCTTGTATATACATCATGTCATTTAAATCTTTGAAAACTTTTGAAATTATTATTCTAGTTCTCCACTTTATAGGTGAGGAAATTGAGATAGAAAGAATTTCAGTTGTTTGTTTACACAGACAATTAGCAAAAAGAAAAAAAAATTAGGCTCCAATCTTGGAGTTTTTCCACTACCAGGCTACATTTTCAGCATATATTTTGTATCAGGGTTTATCTTTGTAGAATACAGGTGGGGAAAGGTGATTTCTGAAGTTTACAATCTTATATTTCTGTGAGTTTATTCTTTTCAAGTAAAATATAGTGTTTTTGAAGCCAAGCAGCACATTTTAAACTAGTTGGCATCCCTCTAGAACATTTAGACAATCAGACAGTTAGCAAAATGCACAGTTAATAATTGTTGATGTGAATTGATAAAATAATAGTTAATGAGTTAACATCTCATTAACTGAGACAACTGGTTCTCTTTTACAAATCTGGTGAAGCATTTTTTAAAAATATTTTTATTGATTTCAGAGAGGAAGGAAGAGGGGAGAATGAAAGAAACATCAACGATGGGAGAGATTCATTGATTGGCTGCCTCCTGCATGCCCCACACTGGGAATGGAGCTGCAACCTGGGCATGAGCTCTTGACCAAAATTGAACATGGGTCCCTTTAGTCTGCAGGCTGACCCTTTATCCACTGAGCCAAACCAGCTAGGGCCTAGTGAAGCATTTTAAATCTTAGGACACAACAAAACGTGCAAATGTCCTCATCCCTACATTCACTTTGCTTCTCTATATTTTGATTACTTTTAATTGACTTTGAAGTCATTGAGTAGTGAACCAGATTAGGATTATAAGGATGATATGTTTTGTAAACAATAAAAACACAAAATAAATCTTTCTTGGCATTAACTTCTGGGTCATAGTTGAAATAAACAACCTTGGGCTATTCAGTGCTATCTATTTCCTACCAAATAAGCAAGGATGGGTTTTTGTATATGTTAATCGATTAGTTTAAATTAAAGGCTACATAAAACTTGAACCATTCCTGTAGGGGAAATAATGCGCAGTCAGGAGTTATAAATTCTGAGAATTCATTATCACACAAATCATCAGGCTTAAATAGGTCACAGAAGCTTCCCTTCTGTTTCTGAGAAGACTGAGCCTAAAATGGTACAAGCTGATGGGTGTGGGGGTCTCATATTTTAAAGAGTTTTTAAAAATATTTTTATTGCCTGAAACCGGTTTGACTCAGTAGATAGAGCGTCGGCCTGCAGACTGAAAGGTCCCAGGTTCAATTCCGGTCAAGGGCTCGTATCTTGGTTGTGGGGACAACCCCAGTGGGAGATGTGCAGGAGGCAGCTGATTGATGTTTCTCTTTCATCGATGTTTCTAACTCTCTATTCCTCTTCCTTTCTCTCTGTAAAAAAACAATAAAATATATTAAAAAAAGAAAAAAATATTTTTATTTATTTTAGAGAGAGAGAGAGGGATCAAACTAGAGGCCATGCCCAGTAATCAAACCAGAGGAAAGACATAATACTTTTTGCCTTGAAATACTTGCTCCTATTCTTTACTGCTTTGAATGACTGGAGTAAACTCTTATCTCTTTGTCCTATGTTCTGTAGTAAAAATAAACAACAACAAAAATAGTGACAACCCCTGTCATAAGAACAATTAGGTTTCTAACCTCTTTTGTTACAGAGTGTTAGACTGTCTAAGGGAGAAGCAGTAACGAAGGGACCTGGAACTCAGCCCAGCCATTCCCCAAAGCTGCAGGTTTCCATCATTCTTGGTTTTTGACCAGACCCAGCCAATATTTCCAGACCTCCACCATAAATTAATTTCATCCAAGAGATGCCTACACTCACTCAAACTCTTTTACTCCCCTGTTCCCTTAACCTAACTTCTAAACATTAGCCCCAATTCAAACCCATTTTCCTGTTTCTGAGTTTCCATGGGCCAGTGCCTATTAGCATACCCATCCATCAGCTGTGTTCAATCCCACTAAGTCTTCAGCACTTACCCACAGTCCTGAAGCCAGTCCTCAATCTTAGTGATTGGATTCCCTAGGAAAATCAGATGTCAGATCACTGAGAACAGAAGGAAATCAGACTCCCTCCCTACAACTCACCCCATTCTCAAGTTTATACTTATATAAGCCAAAGTGTAAAAATGGGTATTTCTTCTCTCTGCCCCCCTGTCGCTTTCCTTTCAGGAATCTGGAAAATGCACAGTATATCAAGCCCACGGCTCTCTTTCCCCCACGGTTTGGGAATAGGGGTGGATCCTTCCCCTTAAAAAACAATTAAATAAAACAAAAAGAGAACAACATTGCAATTGTGTTTCCTACTAAATAAATAAGGATGGGTTTATTTATATAAGATTTTCTCCCCTCTTATGGCTGTAATCTCATTTGAACCTCAAAGAAGCTCTGAGAGGCATATAGAAAAGGTACTGTTACTATTCAAATTATTCAAATAAGTCTTAGAGCAGTGAATGATTTGCTAAAGGTCTCATAGTTTGTTGGTGACAAAGTTGTGGCCAGAGTCTGGGCATTCGGGTTGCGTAACCTTGTTACACAAAATAAACACCTCAAAACATTTACAGAGAACTCTGGCCTCAGGTCCTACGGGCAGCTTCTCAGGATGATGCAAAACTGTGCCTCTTCCTGTTTCCCAATCCCATGCCTGCCTCCATTTTACATAATTCATACATTGTATTACTTTACCGGTCTTCTTTTAAACTTATTTAAGCCAATCAAAATGAGCCTCCCTGATGCCCTAGCCTAAACAAGGGACCCACTGCCCACACTGCAGGTCTGTGCCTGTCGCCACATTTTTCCTACCAAAGACAGACTGGAAGTCTGCTTGATGTCTGACGGCTTCTTACCTTCCTGGAAAACGTCATCGAGGCTGGAAGGCTCTGGATCTGGGACATCCTGCAGGGCAGCTGCAGCCTCCTCTTCCAGGACCTGGGTCTGCCAGTGACGGCTCTGACGGAGCCAGGCTCGCCTCTTCTCCCAGGACGTGGGGCTCAGCACGGAGCCCTCCATCACCCTGGTTTAGACTTCAGGGTCTCCTGTCACAGTGAGGCTGCCCTGAGGGTTGAAGCACAATCATAATCCCTCATCCTCTACCCAGAAACCACCTCTCCGGGTTATCTCCCGACCTCCCATCTTCCCAGATCTGCATAAAAGAGCATGACCCCTCAGCCCATTAGGGAGGAGAAAGGAGATGTCTAGCCCTTCCTCCATCCTAAAAAAAAGAAAGGAAGGAAGGAAGGAAAGAAGGAAGGAAGGAAGGAAGGAAGAAAGAAAGGAAGGAAGGAAGGAAGGAAGGAAGGAAGGAAGGAAGAAAGAAAGAAAGAAAGAAAGAAAGAAAGAAAGAAAGAAAGAAAGAAAGAAAGAAAGAAAGTTCTCTGAACAATTTAAACCCTTTCAAATCAGCAAGCCTAGAAACTTAAAACATCATATGATTTAAGGGGCATTAAAAAAGCTCTTCCTGCTTAAAGTATTGCTACTTCTCATGCTAGCTGAAATTGTGTATCAGAAAAAAACATTTTTCTTTAATCCTTAAGGATTTGTCTCAGAATCTTCCACTGACATTAAAATATCTACAGATTTTCAATTTGTAAAATTCACTTTACTTGACCCTCATAAAGGTATAGGAAGAAGTCTCAGATCTCAAAAGTTGAACCTCTTTTCTAAGGTCTCACAAATAGGACACCATCCCAACTGCAGTCATTCTGAATTTGCTTTATTTTGTTTCCTCTTTTAGATATTAGGGGGTCCGCATAGGATACCTCTTTGGGGGGGGGGGGAGAATCTCTCAATAAAAATAACAAGGAGATCTTGCCTTAAGCAATTAGCAGTCACCACCTTCAGGGTCATCACTTTTGACTTCGTGAACTTGGGTTTCTCCATAGCTGTAAATTAATTCCCTAGTTCATCAATCTATCTACAATTATAAAAGGCTAATATGCTAAGTGTCCTTCCCTCCATCATCAGGTGGGTTGTTATGATGCACACTGACCACCAGGGGTCAGATGCTCAGCACAGGAACTAGTGAGGTGCAGTAACTTGGCAGGGATGGTTCTCAGGTGATGCACCCCAAAACCAGAGAGGAGGGAGCCTGATTCTTTGTTGGGTCGTGTGATTCCACCTTCAACCATGGGTTATGTTGTTGCAGGAGCCCTATATCTGGTTTACTGCACACTTGCTTTTGCATTCCATACCCTGTACAATAGCAACTTTGCAGAGTGCCCTCTTGTACTCCAGGACCCCTCATGGGATGTCAGAGAGCCAATTTCAGCCTGATCTCCAGAGGCCAGGCCAAGGGACCCCACCTGCTGGAGGGTCCCACTCACCTCACAGATGCCTTTTGAGCCATGGAGCCACTCAGGTGCTGCTGACCAGGGAGGAACTACAGGAGGTTGGCTCCAGGACATGTCTGGCCCTTCTCCCCCAGTCCTCCCCTGCCTGCCACCTTCTAATTAATTTCCTTTTAATGTGCATGAATCCATGCACCAGGTCACGAGTATATACATAAAACCCTAAGAGACTGCTCGGCCATTTGACTGGTGGACCGTTTGACCAGCCACTATGACGTGCACTGACCACCAGGGGGGCAGACTCTTAATGCGGGAGCTGACCCCTGGTGGTCAGTGTGCTCCCATAGCAGGAGTGCTGCTCAGCTGACTAACAGGTGCCAGATGCTGGTCTCGCAGCTGGCGAGCACAGCTGTGGTGGTGCGAGCCTGTCCCACTTCCGTGGCAGCATGCTACTAGGCGGCAGCATGTGCAGTGGGGCCAGGATGAGCAGGAATGGTGTAGCACCTGGCCTGGGCTCAGGCTCCTCCCCAGCTGCCTGCCACTACTACATTCCCTGAGGGGTTCTGGATTACAAGAGGGCACAGGCCAGGCTGAGAGACCCCACTGGTGCATGAATCCATGCACTGGGCCTCTAGTGTGTTTATATTTCTTTTAGCACTACCTAACCAACTCCTCTGTATTTTTCCAAAAGATTCATTCTGATAGTGCTAGCCATTTATTCAAAGAAGAAGAAAGAAGAGATGCCGAAAATTGATAATTGTCAACAAGCTTCATTGCTCAGAATGGTCAGAGCTATCAATAGTTTACACACTGTTTAGTTGAAACATTATTAGTTCATTGCTCTGAAAGGTCAGAGCTAGTTTGCTCACTGCTTAGTTAAAACATTGTTAGCTGAAGCAGTCTCCACCTGTGTTGTCTTATGTAAATTTCTGTTATTGGAATTTCCTGCCCAGGGGCTATGGGTGTTTCCCCACAGTCTCAGTAAAAAGGAATAGAAAGGCCAGAGCAGTGTGTAGTCCTCCCACTAGAGGTGGGCTCCCGCCTGGCACCCAATATCGCCAAATTAATACTTTTCTAGTCTCTTCATTTGTGTATTGCCTTCTCCAGAACACAAACCCTGAACTACACGGGACGTGGAATAGGCTCCCACAAAGAGAGGAATCATTTAATCGTCCAAATAGAGCTTAAAAAAGGTGAAAGAACATTTATTGGCTTATGCTCTGTCCTCCTGCCTCCTCCTACCTGCCACACTCAAAATAGTAAATCAATGGGAAGGGAACCATCATTCTCTACTGCTTTGTCCCTCTATTCCCTGGAGCTGTCATAACACCTTCATTATCTTAGCTACACTTTTAACTGTTGGAGTAAAGGGGAAAAAAATAAAAGAAAAAAATAAGGAGAGTACCAGTTTCCAGAGACTTAAAAAACAAAATCATTGGTGAGGTATCTAACAATTTAGGCACTGAAATTGCTATTTCTGAAGAGAATAACCAGAACATAAAATACTTTCCCAGGACCATAAAATTGTTTTGAAAGCCTCTGTTTATTACAGACAAAACCTATCCAGAGAAAAAGAATTCCTGTTGTCTGATCGAAATTCTTTTACTTCGGGTCTAACCCAAGAATATTTTTCTTCAAAGAGCAACAGCAGTTGAAATGATGAAACTTTGTTAACTCTGGGCACTTGTCCTTTTGTCCACTGCCTGTGTCTTTTAAGGGAAATTAAAAGATTTAATTATGCTTTTGACATAGGGAAGCCACAAAGAGGGTATAGCAGGGATAATTTGTCCTTTGGTTAGAGCTGTTATGAGGTGATGAAAAGATGCTGAAACAGTCACTAGAAAGAATCAGAAAAGCCACCATCAGAGTTTATTTACCTAGTTAGTTCTGCTCCTCCAAAATGTTTTATGGGTTGCTGTCAGTGAGCCCAGACTTATCTTTAATTCCCACAGTGAATGAATGTTACCTAAATCACAAGACCTCTTTAGCTTACAAGAAGAAAGATTTTGATGGTTAAGGGCATTTAAAAGGAAGGCAGGAAGGCAGGAAGGGAGAAAGAAAAAAAAAATGAAAGGAAGGAAGGAAGGAAGGAAGGAAGGAAGGAAGGAAGGAAGGAAGGATGGGAGGGAGGGAGGGAGGGAGGGAGGGAGGGAGGGAGGGAGGGAGGGAGGAAGGAGGAAGGAAGGAAGGAAGGAAGGAAGGGAGGAAGGGAGGAAGGGAGGAAGGGAGGAAGGGAGGAAGGGAGGAAGGGAGGAAGGGAGGAAGGGAGGAAGGGAGGAAGAAAGAGAAAGGAGGAAGGGAGGAAGGGAGAAATACTTGACCTCCACACTTTATTCTGTCACTTGCTAATAAAGTGTGGATGTCAAGTATTCCTCCCTTCCTCCTTTCCTTTCCTCCCCTTCCTTCCTTCCTTCCTTCCTTCCTTCCTTCCTTCCTTCCTTCCTTCCTTCCTTCCTTCCTTCCTTTCATTTTTTGAAAATGCAATGCCTCTTTTTGGTCTCAGTTTCTCAATCAGGACACTCTAACTTAGTATATGCCAGAATCTCACTAACTGAGATGGTAGATGGAGGCCTCAACTTGATTTTCAACATCCTCTGTGATATGAATCTACTCTATATTCTTCCCACATTTTTGAAACTTCATCACACTCATATAAGCTAATTTCCCCTCTACCCCTTGAAATGCATATATATATATATATATATATATATATATATATATATATATATATTAATCTTAGGCTTTTCTCATGTTCTTCATTCCATCCCCACTCCTGTCCTTCAACTTTGGTGGACTTAACCTGCAAAACTCAGCTCTTAACCAACTTTCTCAGTTTGTTGAGTCAGGCCTGGTTTGCAGAGCCTATAGTAATAATCACTTTTTACTGAGTTCCTTTTTTGCTTGATTTTCTTCTTCATTGTTATCACTAAAATACTTTATATTTTATTTGTTATGATAATTTATTGTTTACTCCTCTGATTAGGACGTGAGGGCTGAGATTTTTGTCTGGATTATTCATAATGTCTAAAACAGAATCTAACTCATAGCAGTTGCTTAATAAATACTTATTCTCTAAATAAAGTGAATAATTTTAGTAAGTGATTATTCCCTAAAGAAGCCCAGCATCTAATAGAATTATCATTAATACATGTAGGGAGATCAGCTTTAAAACTGTGGACAATAAGCTTATAATCATGTGTTTACTAAGCATACAAAAAAGTTTTGGGCTAGAGAAAAAGTTAGAGAAAAAGATGAATGTGAGGGTTATTCTATGACTTGTTTCTACTCTGGAAGTTCCTATAATTGTGAACAGAAGTTCTTAACTATTTTGACTTGTTTCTCTGTCCTAAACAGAAAAGTTTTACTGAATGTAAACACCTAAAGGAAAATTTCTATGGAAAGAGAATCCTCAATGCTTAAGAGTTTCAAAGAAAGGTTTACAAATAAATATTATAGTTTGGACAACAAGAAGGCAGGACAACTTTAGGACTCTACTGCCTATTGAAAATGACAGAATTTTCTAAATAGTTTGGGTGAGAATTGAATAACCTCTTCTCTTGAAAAAGCAACAATGGCCTTAAGTCTGAAATAAAATATTCAAGATATATCTGTGCTAATCTTTTCAACTGCCGAAAACTGGACGTGGGACCAGGGAATTGAATTAGCTAATTTTCCTCAATTTCTGCCACATGTGGGTTGTAGAGATCTGTTCATGCAGTGTTATATGGAAACACTGTAAGTGCAGGAAGAAATAGAATTGTCTAGTTGGTGGTATTAGCAGGAAGCAGTACTACTGGGAGATAAGAAAGGGGGTATTCTTAGTGGAAACCTGGAGGAAGCAGCAAATGATTATCAGACAAGAACATTAGCAGTGAGAATGTTAGAAAGAATTGAAAGATGGAGCTGCACACAGCTATCAAGATGGCACCTTTGGAGGTCTTGTGGCCCCTTATAATAGAGAGAGGGGCATGGAGATATTTTCTCCAAACAGGTCATACAAAAACATACACCTATATGTCCAATGGAGTTTGGTTGCAGCGCAAAGAGCACTGACTTGGAATCAGAAAACTTGGGTATCCTTTCAATCACTGTGTGTAATTAATTGACTTTGGGCAAGTCAATTAGATTTTCTTTTTCATTCTGGAATGTAAATCTCTTTGTAATTAAAGTATAGTTGATGTACAATATTATATTTGTTTCAGGTGTTTTACATAGTGTTTTGGCATTTATATACCTTACAATGATCACCACAAAAAGTCCGGTATCCATTTGTCACCATACAAAATTATTGTGATATTATTGGCTGTATTCCTTCTGCTGTCCTTTACATCTCCGTGACTTATGCTATGATTATAAATATTTGCCTCTTGCCAAAACCGGTTTGACTCAGTGGATAGAGCATCAGCCTGCAGACTGAAAGGTCCCAGGTTCGATTCCGGTCAAGGACACATACCTTGGTTGCAGGCACATCCCCCAGTGGGGGGTATGCAGGAGGCAGCTGATCGATGTTTCTCTCTCATCAATGTTTCTAACTATCTCTCTCCCTTCCTATCTGTAAAAATTCAATAAAATATATTTAAAAATAAATAAATAAACGTTTACCTCTTAATCCCCTTTACATTTTTGCTCATTCTCCCGCCCTCTAGGAATCATCAGTTTTTCTGTATCTATGTTTTATTTGTTCATTTGTTTAGTTTTTTTTTTTTTTTAGATTCCACACATAAATAAAATGATACAGTATTTGTCTTTTGTTGACTTATTTCACACAGTATAATAACTTCTATGTATATCCATATTGTTGCGATGGCAAGATTTCATTCTTTTTCATGGCTGAATAATATTCCACTGTGTGTACATATATGCAATTATTCTATGTCCATTCATCTACTGATGAACACCTATGTTGTTTCCATATTATGGCTGGCTATTGTAAATACTGCTTCAGTGAACATAGGGGTGCTTATACCTTTTAAAATTGATTTATGTTTTTCTTTAGATAAACACCCAGAAGTAGAATTGCTGGGTCCTTCTTTGTCTCTTGTTACAACTTTTATTGTAGTCTGTTTTGTCTGATGTAAGTATTGCTATCCCTGCTTTTTATTTTCATTTCCAATTTCATGAAATATCCTTTTCCATCCCTTTACTTTTAGTTTGTGAGTATCTTTCAACCTGATATGAGTCTTATGTAGGTAGCATATGTAAGGGTCTTGCTTTTTATCCATTTATCCACCCTATGTTTTTTGGAATGGAGCACTTAGTCCATTTAAATTTAAAGTAATTATTGATAGATAGGTACTTACTGCAATTTTAATTGTTCCCATATTAGATTTATAAGTGGTTGGTCTACTTCCTTTCATATATGTTTGCCTTTACTAGTGAAATTGTTTATTTCTTTCATACATTTTCTTATTTCTAGTTTAAGCCTTTTCTTTTCCACTTAAAGAATTCCCTTTAACATTTCTTGTAATGCCAGGTTAGTGATGATAAATTCCTTTAGTTTTTGCTAGTCTGGGAAAATCTTGATCTCTTCTTCAATTCTGAATGATAATTTTGCTGGTATTCCTGGTTATAGGTTGTTCCCTTTCATCAGGTTAAATATGTCATGCTACTCCCTTCTGCCCTGCAAAGTTTCTGTTGAAAAGTCAGCTAATAGTCTTACGGGCATTCCCTTAATATATTGGGTCGGCAACTAAGTAATTGCGGGTTTCACACATATATGGCTTCAGTTGAATTTTTAGGTTTGCAGACGTAGTACAAATGTAAAACACATTTTGTATTTGATAGTTGGCTATTCAGCTGTTAATCAGAAAAAAAAGTTTTTTGATCTGTTTTGTAGTTTTTGTTTGGCGTTCGTTGAAAAATGGAAAATCAAAAGGAACATTTTCGTCATATTTTGCTTTTTTATTTCCGCAAGGGAAAAACGCATCACAAGCTCATAAAAAGTTATGTGCTGTTTATGGTGACGAAGCCTTAAAAGAATGGCAGTGTCAAAATTGGTTTGCCAAATTTCGTTCTGGTGATTTTTCACTCAAAGATGAAAGACGCTCTGGTCGTCCAGTTGAAGTTGATGACGCCCTAATCAAAGCAATAATCAATTCGGACTGTCACAGTACAACACGTGAGATTGCAGAGAAGCTTCATGTATCACATACATGCATTGAAAATCACTTAAAACAACTTGGCTATGTTCAAAAACTCGATACATGGGTTCCTCACGAACTGAAAGAATCACAGTTAACGCAACGCATTAGCAGCTGCGATTTGCTAAAGAAACATAATGAAAATGATCCATTTTTAAAACGACTGATAACTGGCGATGAAAAATGGGTTGTTTACAACAATATCAAGCAGAAAAGATCGTGGAGCAGGCCAGGTGAACCAACTCAAACAACATCAAAAGCTGATATTCATCAAAAGAAGGTTTTGTTATCAGTTTGGTGGGATTACAAAGGAATTGTCTACTTTGAACTCTTACCACCCAACCGAACGATCAATTCTGATGTCTACATTGAACAACTAACGAAATTAAACAATGCAGTTGAAGAAAAGCGGCCCGAATTGACAAATCGAAAAGGTGTTGTATTCCATCATGACAATGCAAGGCCACACACATCTTTGGTCACTCGGCAAAAATTAACGGAGCTTGGTTGGGATGTTTTGCCACATCCACCATATAGTCCTGACCTTGCACCATCTGATTACTTTTTGTTTCGATCTTTACAAAACTCCTTGAATGGTAAAAATTTCAATAATGATGATGATGTCAAATCGTACCTGATTCAGTTTTTTGCTAATAAAAACCAGAAGTTTTTTGAACGTGGGATTATGATGCTGCCTGAAAGATGGCAAAAGGTCATTGATCAAAATGGGCAATACATTAAAGAATAAAGTTATTTAGTTCCATGAAAAAATTGTCTTTGATTTTCTTTAAAAAATCCGCAATTACTTAGCTGCCGACCCAATATAACTAGTTGTTTTTTTCTTGCTGCTTTTAAGATTCTCTTTTTATCTTTAACTTTTAACAATTTAATTCTAATGTGTCAATAAACGTATGTTTGGATGAGGATTTAAAAAAGGCTCAGAAGTGATGGTCAGCCCTTGAGAAGGAAAACTGTAGAAGGAGCGTGAGCCATGGAATCAGAATAAGTTTTGTCTGGAATCACAGTTCTGTCTACCTACTGCATGTATCCTTGGTAAAATTACCTATCCCCTCTAAATCTAACTTTCTTCATATGTAAAACAGATAATATATCAAACATTGGGTTACGGGGAGTTAAAATTGAATAATATACAGGGTGGGGTAAAAGAAGATTTACAGCTGTTTGTTTAAAAAATAATGGTTAATAAATAATAATATAAGAATACACTGTTTTGTGTACTCACAACTGTAAGTCTACTTTTGCCAACCCAGTATATTAAGTCCCTGATGTAGAAAGGAAGTGCTTAATAAATGGTAGCTATTATTATTACTCATCTTCCCTTAGCCTAAACCATTTACTAAGGTTGGAACATTTTAAGGCATAAAAGAATAAGGAAAGAATAGGCAGGCAGCAGGTACAGCAGTGGGAGTAAACCCAGATGGAAGAAAGGGATGCTGCCGTTAAGCACAGATGAAAAGTATCAATGACTGGGTCCTTCTTCTTACTTAATGTCCAAAGGGATCTGAGAGATCTTCTAACCTGGTCACTCATTTTTCAGTTGAAGAAACTAAAAGAGAAAGAAAAAGCTTATCTGAAGTCATGTAGAATATTAATGGTTATAAGTGGGATTTACAAGTTCTGAGTTCCAGGTGTATGCTTTCTTCCTCTATCAATAGCCTTCCTCCTGCCATTCTTGGTTTCCAAGATCCTACCCCAGGTTTTTGTTTAACACTCTGGGCCTCCTCCCAGGTATATGTATCAGACAGACCTCACTTTTCTTCTATCTGTATTGTTCCTACATCCCACGCAGTGTCTATGAATTGGGACTGAGAATGAAAACGAGTGTGGGAGGGGAGAAAAAGGAAACGGAGTTTCCATGATGGGGCCCATAAGACTTTCTGCATCTTATGCACATTCACAACCAAGACACCCATCACCGCCATTGCAAAGGGCTGTCAAATCCCAGCACAGCCAACATTTCTGTTTGTGGATGGTACAAACTCTACCTCAACCCAGATTGACTACTCTCTACCCCCCCACCCCCCATTCTATACACCCCAACTGCAATGTCCTCTCATATGCTTCATAGACAGGAAATATCTTTCTAATTTCAAATCCTCTTTCATGCCACTGCCGTTTGTAAGATCATCAGAACCAAAATTACTGAGAGTAGCATTTGAGCATTCTGGAACTTTCATGGTCTAAGAGAGCAGTTCAACCTATTTCAGGGAAAAAAGGAGAGGTTACTTGGCATTTTTCTTGCTTCTACTTCCACAAGATGGATGAGTTTTATGAAAGGCTTGCAAACAAATTTCACAGGAAATATTATAGTTGTACAGGAAGAAAGTAATCCTATGCTCTCAGTGTTGGGAAACACCCCCCCCCCCCAATCTGGATAGACTAAAGAGATCAAGAATAAGATAACAAGTGTTGGAGAGGTTGTGGGGGAAAAAAATAACCTTCATACACTGCTGGTGGGAATGTAAACTGGTACAGCCACTATAGAAAACAGTACAGAGGCTCCTCAAAAAATTAAGAATATAGTTACCATACAACACAGCAATCCTTCTGGGCACCTACTCACAAAATTAGAAGACATTTGTTTGCAAAGATATATGCAGCTCTATGTTCAATGCAGCATTATTTATGGTCTCCAAGACATGTCCTTCAATAGTTGATTGGATAAAGAAGATGTGATACATATATACAAAGGAATACTAACTATTCAGCCAAAAGAAAGAAAGAAATACTGCCATTTGCAACAATATGGATGAATCTTGAGAATAGCACGCTAAGGGAAAAAGCCAGACAGAAAAAGTTATGAACCATATGATTTCACTCAATGTGCGATATAAAACTAAAGCAACAAATAAACAATAAAAAAACAAACAAACAAAAATTCACAGAGACAGACAACAGTCTGGTGGTTACCAGAGGAAAGGGGATGGGGAGTAGTAAGGGATAAAGGGAGTCAAATATGTGGTGACAGAAGATGGTTTGACTTTGGGCCAAACCATATTGTAATATTGTGGACACACAATATAATATGCAGATCATGTATCATAAAAGTGCACACTTGAAACCTATATAATCTTATTAGTCAATGTCACTCCAATAAATTTAACTAACTCCCCCTAAATACTAAAAAAAAAAAAAAAAAAGAAACATCAGTCCATTTGGACTGGTTTACAGACAGTTTAATCTAGAGACAAGGGAGAATGAGCAGATTACTTGATCACTGCATTCTGTGAATTCATATCTTGAATTCTTCAGTCCTATTTCCTTAGTAATGAAAGTCTTTCCCACATGCATTAATGTTTATTCTTCCCTCTTTTTCACAACAATATCTGAACCATCTCTTTTCTTTAAAACCTGTGTTTAAGCTTTTCTGCCTTAGGCCTGGACATGAGTAGGGCACGGAGAAGAGTGGGTATCAGGATACCCACTTTGGTCTTGCCCTTGAGATGGCAAAGAGCTGTTAGTTATCAAATGGGAATAAATGTCTGATCTTTTTTCCTTTACTGTAGCCCAGAGGGGACCTTGTGAATCGATCTGAGCTGGGACCGAACTTTCTCTCTATTCTTTATTAGAATAAGAATCATAAATCTGAAACTAAAAACGACTGTTGGGTCTCTATGGCCACTCCCTAATGCTTCCTCACTGGATTCCATCTAACATTCAGAGGGCCAAAGGAGTTGTGGGCAAGTGTTCTTAGGATGATTGTAAAAAAAACTTATAACTGCCCTGGGGTGCCTGTGAATTAGAAATCATTTGTTAGGTCTCTTTCTGTCCACTACGTTATAGCTTCAGCTTGTTATCTCTGATAAAATGTAGAAATAGAGAATGTACCTTTCTAAATGTAGAAATAGAGAATGTACCTCTTCCTAGTAATACTTTACATTACTAGGAAAATCATACCAGATCTTTTTCTCTAATCACTCAAGCCTACCACGGTTAAGTCTGAAGTTTGAACACACAAGTTGAAATCTTCTGACCTCCGACCTTCTGTCTTTGGCACTGCCATGTACTGTCGAGAATGTCCCAAGGCCATTGGTGGTAGATGGAGTCACTGTTCCTGGGGATCCCTTCCAAATCCTCATGGTCTTATCAGATCACTCCTGTGGGGCTTTTTAAAATTTTTTTAATCTTGTCCTTGTTTTGTTTTGGGGACCTAGCCCTTCTCTTCCACCCACTAGTGAGCTCAGTAGCACAGCAGGGGCATGGGAAAACCCCGGTGTAGTGGATCTTTCCACTCTTCTACCCTCCCCAAAACTCTTGTAGGTGGTGACATGCTCAGCCTGGACACCACTAAGACAAGGTGACATTCTCAGCCTGGACACCACTAAGGCAAGGATATTGGAGAAGTACAGAATATACCCTTCTCCACCCAGGATTATGTAGGTCATTAAGTAGTCAATATATTCATCTATCCATCTCAGACATGAAGAGCTGAAAACTAACCCTGACGGGTAGTTATCTATCTTGAGCCGTCCAGTTAATTTGGCCTGGTACTGTCCAATTGTGTAACTTCATAGGTAACCCCAATGTATCTTGCTTTAGTTTATCTCCTCAATAGCTTTGTTCCATGATTTCTGAAGAAAGTTCATACCCACAAAAAACAAAATTGATATAGTCAGAGAATGGGACCTGCAAAGAAACTAAGAAACTTTTCTCCTGGAGAATCACATAGAATTTACAGCCAAAGTCAGTCCAGCAAGACATAGAAATAAACTTCTGGTGAGAAAGGTGAAACATTCCTAAATACTAATTCAGGCCATCAAAGGAACCCAGGTTTTGTGACCCAAGAAATAGTACCTCTCCAGTAATGGGAAGAAAAAGAGAGTGTAAAGGGAGTCCCTGTTCCAAGAGGCATAATAATGAATTTTTTTTTAAGGTTGGAGTCAGGGATGAGGGAGATTTTTCTCCTGACTTTCCTCTTTTCTTCACAGCTTGGTGTTTCTTTGACCTGTTTTCTCCTGTCTCCCAGCATCATCCTAGATCAGTATAGTTTTAAGTAAAGTGGAAGTTGCACTCACCTGTTTGCTGGTAGAGAGCTGAATTTGAGGCAAAGCAGTTGTTAAAGCTGGGCCAACCCTTTCCCAGGCATGGAGATCGCAGGGAGGAGAGTGAGAAAGTATCATGTTGCATATTGCACTTTCTCTCTGTCCTCATTAAACGGCTGTTGCCGCCAGCTTGAAAGGGGAAGCGGAAATGAGAAAACACACAGGCACACGAAAACACACAGGCACACATACACACAAAAGCACAGTCCCCGCCTCCTACCCCAGCCACATCCTTTGCTCTACCTCAGGAGGCTGACTGAAGAAACAACTATCTGACAGAGCATTGAGCTCACCACTAGTGAGCCCTTCTGTCAGAAGGCTGCGTTGGTCCCCTCAGAACAGCAGATCTTTTCCTATTAAGGAAAGGTACCGCCCCTTTAATGATGTGCACGCAGGGAAGTTCTCCTTCCACATCACTAGCATCCCCCTGCTGCCAGCTAAGCTTTCTGTCCTCAGGAGGGGAGGCATCTGAAAACAAAGACAAATCTCTCTCTCTGGAAAATTATCTCCCATTTTTCTCAGAGAAGATGCGTACAGCCCTACCCTACCACACACTTGAGAGGGCTCTTTGCCAAAATGGATGTTTTCATAACCCTTTTACACTTTGGTGAATTCCCTAGAAACTTGTTTTCTAATACCGCATACCATCACAAGCCACTTCTTTTTGGGGGTTGACTTCTTATCACTTTGTTTTTACGTTCAAACAACTTCAAAGTTTCCCTCTTAAAAAACACATGATTCCCTTCTCCTTTAACATTTGGATTAAAAAAAATCCATCATATCCCAGAGATGTCTTCAATTTATTTGCTTTCAAGTCAGTGAAGCCTTATTAAACTCCAAAAAGTTTTCCACAATCCTCAACCACTTCCATCCTGACTAATTCAGCAGGACTGACTGTCTTTCTCCCCACTTCTCTAATATCTGCCAAAGAGATTTCTCCTTTGTTTGATATTGCACCATCTCAGCTTTGTCCTATCTCTCTTTCCTCATCCCACTCTGTTTCCTTCCCTGTATCATTTATCTGCAAATGTTTATCACAATATTTATTATACAAGGCACACCTCTAGTGTGCTTAATGTGACTGATTTTCACATGTTCATTCATATATATATATATATATATATATATATATATATATATATATATATATATATATATGTTTTTTTTTGTTATAATTACACTTGGATTTCTTTTTACCATGTGCCAAAATTCCATTTCTGATTGCTAATTTCATTGGACATCCACACTATAGCTTTGGTATGGTGGGAAAAAAGCCTAAATAAAATTCCTGTATAGCAAGTTAAGTTTTCTAAACATTATTTCCTTCAAGGATAAGTAAAAAAAAAAAAAAAAAGTCATTCTCTCTGTCTCATTCTCTAACACACACACACACACACACACTCACACATGTGCCACACACACACTAATTTTCATGTAGGGATGAAAATGTTTAACATATATCCCACTATACAGTAGGTGCTTAATATATGCTTTTTTTGGGGGGTGGGGGGGGGATAATTACCTAAAAGTCAACAAGTGAAAAAAACAAACCTAGCCCTTTCTTGGTCTCTTTATCACTATTATTTTATGTACCAGTTGATTACAAACACTAAACTAATGGAATGCTTGAATATTTTTTAAACCCTAGGTTTCTGAAATTGAGTATGTTCCTTAACAGTTATTTTCAATGTGTTGGGGTTAAGGCGGGCACCACTCCTGGAGGGAGTTTGTCAATATGGGAGGACATTTTAGTTTTCAGAATGGTAGAAAGCTGCTCCTGCTATTTTGTGTTCGAGAACCAGAGATGCGGAATGTCTTCAGAGGCATAGGACTGTTCAGCATAAGAAACAATTGGTCTGGCCAAAATGCTAACATTTTGATAAGCACAGGTAGGCTCATAGTAGACTTTGTAGCAAGAGAATATCAGAAGGTATTTCTACAGAGCAGAGTTTGAAGTCAGACTCTGGCACTAGTCGGCTCTGTAGTTGCAGGCACATTAATTAACACCTCAGGCCTCTGCTTCCTTGTCTGCAAAATGGGGATAATCTACTTACAGGAAGGACTGAAAGCTGTAGAATAGAGGAATTTTAGTCCAGGGCCTACCTTATGGCAAATACAGAACAAATTGCAGCTATTTTAAAAGGCTCTTTAATACAATGCTTTCAATCTCCCCCCCCCCCCCAGCATGCTGTATATATCAAAATGGCCTCATTCAGTAAACAAGCCATTTCACAAGCAAATTTTTAGAGATTGTTTTTGTTAATTAAAAAATTGCTATTTTGATTTACTTTAAAAAAAAAGAAATTAAAAAAATTTCTTTATAAGAAGTTGCTGAAAGTCAAGGACGAAGGCTGATGTAGGATTCCTCCGAGGAGAAGGAAGTCCAGGTAGTCTGTGTTTGTCTGCTTCTTTGGAAGGGTTTCTTTCTCTTTCTCCTGCTGTCCCCCTCACCTACCCTTTTCCATTCTTAGAAAACATTAAACACATTTTATTACAGGCATTGCCAAGTTCTCTGATAATGTATTTCACATGCATCCTGAACGCTTAACCAATTGCCCTTTTTGTGCAAATGCAGTTCAGAATTTCAGAAGGTTTTAAGACTTTGTTCACTCCCTCCTACCCCCCGGTTAAAAAATAACACCATTATACTAAACAAGCCTTCCGACTTGAACCCTCGCTATATGATAGTTATTGAATTTCACTGGGTATCAGTTTCCTCTTCTGACAAACAGAAAAATGTCTTCTAATATTTTCTTGCTTCTAGAAATTTGTAATATGCACACACACTACTTTTCTCTCCTCTCTTGTAACTATGTGTGCTTTATTATGGAAAATGAAAATATTAAATGACAGATCTTTGGTAAGAAATCATTATCAATATAATAAAGAATACATTAGGAAAAAAACTCTTGTCCATTGAAAAGTCAAATAAAATTGCTTTTGAGTAATATTATCCTCTAGACACATAATCTGATAACACTGATAGAATAGTTTCGGAACATGCATGTGCCCATCAAACAGATAAGCTAGGTTGGGCACGAGTTCTGAAGCTGCAGAAGTGAGAGCTGAGCTGGCCGGTTGCCCACTCAGACCTGGGCGGAGCCGGCACAGCTGCCCAGAGAGGCTGTCCCCGGGGAGGGAAGTTGCTGAGCAGCTGGACCCCTGCCCAGGCTCACATGAGCATTGTCTGCTTCCATTTCAGTCCTCAGCTGTCTCCTTCCACAGACACCCATTTTTCACCAAGGCTGTTCCTTTAAATTGCTGATGGGAAAGTTCAAGGGTGTTTGTTTCCTGTATCAAAGGCTCAAATGTGGGAGAGAGAGTGGGGATAGAGTCTTTGGGGAGATCTCTGTGGTGGTTTAACTAACCAAGGGTTTTCTTTCCTTTCTTTCTTTCTTTCTTTCCTTCTTTCTTTCTTTCTTTCTTTCTTTCTTTCTTTCTTTCTTTCTTTCTTTCTTTCTTTTTCTTTTTAAATATATTTTTATTGATTTTACACAGAGAGGAATTGAGAGGGATAGAGAGTTAGATTTTACACAGAGAGGAATTGAGAGGGATAGAGAGTTAGAAACGTCGAAGAGAGAGAAACATCGACCAACTGTCTCCTGCACACCCCCCACTGGGGATGTGCCCGCAACCAAGGTACATGTCCTTGACTGGAATCGAACCTGGGACCCTTCAGTCCACAGTCCGATGTTCTATCCACTGAGCCAAACCAATTTCGGCTAACCAATGGTTTTCTGAACTTTTTCCAGACAGAAAAGGGTCCATCAGAATCACTCTGTTCTCCTCTCTGCTTCTATGTTCTGGAAGTAATTAACACCATGAGATGGGATTTGCTAACTTTTCTGACACACCCATTCTCCCGAATCTCTCAACTCAATTGCTGGGAAGTTTTCCTGTATCTTCCTTATTTGTAATTTCAGCAGAGCTGAGAGTTCTCTGACACAGGTCTCTGCAGAGGGTGTTCCTGTAGAGATCTGAAATTATAACTCTATTCAATTGTATTTTACTGGGCATTGTCTAAGTGCCAGAAATAAACGAGATCCAGAAAAACTATACAAAAGGCTACCCTTTAGAGAGCTTATTCTTAGTGTGATCAAGCAATTTTGGTAAATACATGGTTAACAAAAGACATACCTGATTTTTTTTTTTTACTTGTTTCACTAACTTTATTCCCAATGTTTCCTTATCCATTGTTTGTTTTTAAACATCAGTTTTGTTTTTAAAAAAATTAAACATATTGAGGTGACATTAGTTAAGATTATATAGGTTTCAGCTGTACATTTTTATGATACACTGTCCGTATATTGCATTGTGTACTTACCACCCAAACTCAAATCATCTGTCACCACATATTTGATCCCCCACCCCCTTTCCCTCCGGTAACTACCATACTGTTGTCTGTGTCTGTGAGTTATTGTTGTTTTTCTTGTTTGTTCATTTGTTGCTTTCAGTTTTATATCCCACATATGGGTGAAATAATGTGGTTCTTAACATTTTCTGTCTGACATGATATTCTCAAGGTCCCTCCATGTTGTCACAAATGGCAGTATTTCATCGTTTCTTATGGCTGAGTAGTATTCCATTGTATATGTGTCCCACATCTTCTTTAACCAGCCCTCTACTGAAGGACACTTTGGTTATTTCCATGTCTTGGCCACCAGGAACAATGCTGAAATGAACACAGGGGTGCATAGATCTTTGTGAATAAATGTTTTCAAGTTTTTGGGTAGATCCCCAGAAGAGGGGTTGTTGGGTCTTAGGATAATTCTACTGTTGATTTTTTGAAGACCCTCCATACTATTTTCCATAGTGACTGTACCAGTTTATATTCCCATGAAAGGTGAAAGAGGGTTCCTTCTTCTCCACACCTCTCCAACACTTGTTACTTGTCTTGTTGATAGTAGGCATTCTAACACACCTAAGTTTTGAAGGCACAACTTCTCGAAACTTCTAACAAACTGATATAAATCGTGACTCTTCTAGAAAGAGAGAGTTTGTATTTCACAAATCTACAAGTCTTTTTTTTTTTTTTTTTAAAGGGTCATTTAAAGAAAATTACTTTTGGGAAAGGTGTCTTCCACTGTGGCCACTTCAGTTGTGTCTTCTCTGGGTTAAACAATGGCTTCCATGTCATCATTCTCAGATGGTTTGAACACAGAATATTTTGACTGCCTGGTGAGCCTGTGTTCTCTCTTCCGATCAAGACTGCTCAACTTAGAAGCACAGTATCACTCTGGGCTCTCAAGTGTGATTCACACAGTGAGTGTTCAGGGTTTTATAAGACAATTGAGGTGGACAGAGCCTGGGCCCTAGAGGATATGAGTGTAAATGCAGTGGTGAAGGAAGGATCTGGGGATTCTATAGGGTGGGAGTCAGAGGCCTTTGAGGTCAGGACAACCCCAGGGACTTGGTCTAGGATAACCCCAGGGACTTGAGAAACAAAAATATAGAATAATTCTTTATCTTAGTTTCCTTATCTAGAAGAAAAGAGGGCTTTGGGTACGGTTTCTCTATATATTAGGTACCTAGTACAAAGTAATCACTCATTGCAGTGGTATTATTGGTGGTGGGGAAAAAAAGAAGGGGATGACAGAACAGCAATACACATTTTTGGATAAAAGAGCATTTAAAGTACATTGAACCTTGGAGAAACCATGTGGCAAGTGTCAGGGAATTAGTGACCCCATGGATCTGGAAAAACATTTAAAACTGGTCCAGCACTCCAAAGTCTTTAAAAGAGTAGGCATTAAAAGCCACAGCAGCAGGTAGAATTTGGAGGCTGCTGTAGCTTTGGTATAAAGGGGGAAATGAGGGTGAGTGTGAGTGCAGAACATGAGCACTTGGGATACAGCGAGGAGGGGGTGGCTTTTCCCTAAGCCTATGTTCTTCTCTTGTCTCTACACAGGGAAGCCTTGAAGCCCTGAGGCCATCCCACCAAAGTTAGGCAGTATCCCCCAGCCATAGTGGACTAGAGACCCTGCTGGGCAGAGCAAACACAGGGGCAGGAGAGCATGTCGAGAAGAACCCAGTGATAGATTGGAGAACAACAGACCAGGATTACTGGAAAGATGTCAGAATGTTTCACCGGTGCTGTGTCAGTTAAGCAGAGGAAGTGGGATAACTGTCGCCCTCTGATCAGATCAGAGGGAGCGGTGCAGGAGGGGAAATGGTGCATATGTCAACCCCAGTGCTTGGTCTGCACAGGAGTCTTGGCTGCGAGGAGAGCTCTCTTTATTAGGTTTAGAGAAAAAGGAGGAGAAAAGAAAGAAGAGAGACTGAACGAAAGTAGCACACACAGAGAGAAGCCGAAAGGAAGTGACTCACATGCAAGAAAAAGTGAAACTGAAGTGTACCCATTCGAACTGTGAAAGGCAAATCGGTCTCCTTCGTGGGAGGAAGCATCTCATTTTCGCAGACACCTGCCCTTGCCACAGCCACCCTCCTCCTCCTCGGAGGAAACGTTCTCCTCTGATGTCCCCTCCTGCCCTTACCGATCTGGAACCAGCAGCTTGCCAGGCCTCCCTTAGAAAGCAGGAGTAAGCATGAGGATGGGGATGGATGAGGTGCATGTGTTCCACAGGCACATACTATCATTTTTGTTATAATGCACTTGTTTCTTCTGACCTGCGTTTGGTAAAGGAGCGAGGAGTCAAAAAGCCTGTTCTTTAGGCCTTGCCCTGCATTCCTCCTGGACCTCAGGTCCCTTAATTACAAAATGATGAAATGCAAATAAGTGGTCTTATAGGTTCTTTTCAGTAGAGTAGTTTATGTTTCTAAAATACTAGCTACCTTCTATTGAGTGAGGATTCTGTGAAAACAATAATACAGTTTAACTCTAGTCCTCAAAACATTTAATAAAGTGAATATTACAACCTACAGAGAAATTGAATGAGACTGAGCAGAACGTGTGTGTCCTGACTTTTTTTATTCTGCAAACCTGTGCGCTCGCAGATGCCCTTCAGACGAGTATATTCCTAAAGACCACCAGGTGGCAGCCTATCCCCATTCTCTGAGTTCTGCTTGTGGAATCAGACTAGCTCACAGCTCTGAAGGTTGACCTAACCCAAATTAATGAATTAACCCAGGAGATTGGATGAATTTAGGAGCTGAGGAGAAGATGGCTTTTTCCTTAGGTTGGGTGATTTTTTTATTTATTAAGGCTGTCCAGGGTTGAAGAGGATTTCAAAAGTTTGAGAAGTAAAAAGAAGGCTGCCCTGGCAGGGGAGATCTGAGTGAGGGTAAATACCATGGTGGAAAATAGAGGGGATGCTTGGATATTTGGGAAAAATCAAGTAGCTCAATGTGGCTATAATGTGAGTTTTATAACCAAGAATAGTGGAACATAAGGTTGTTAAGATAGTTTGAGGTTATATTTAAGAAATCCTTAAAGGTTATATTTCAGAACTTGAAGTTTATTGTTTTGAAATAATTCAAAACTTATGGAAGAACTGTAAGAAGAGTAAAGGGAACTCTGATTTACAAGGTTAATATTTTGCTTTATAACACTGTCTCTTTTTTCGGAAACGTTGAGAAAAATGTGCATATCTTATGCCCCTTTATGCTTTACTTAAAATTAAGGACAATCATCATCACAGTTAGAGTACAATTAGCAAAACCAGGAAACGTAACATTGATACAATATTATTATCTAACCTACTGAGCTTATTCAAATTTTATTATTATTTCCACCAATGAACAGGATCACACCCGGCACACGGATTTCCGTCTCATCTCCTTTAATCTGGAACCGCTCCTCAGCTTTAATGATCTCCACGATGTTGGCATGTTTGAAGAGCATGGTCCCTCTCTGCTCTAAATGTCCCTCAAGTTGGTTTGCTTGCACTTCCGTGTGATGAAACTGAGGTTAGGAGATGGTTTCTGGATTGTAAATGAGATGCTGTTTCCCTCTCAGTTATCATGCCAGGCCACACAGGGTGTCAGTTTCCCTGTTGTTAGTTACTCAGGAGGCATTCTTCTTTCCTTTTTATTTACTACGAACGTATTTTCCTTTTAAAATAAGTGCGATTAAATATTTTGCAACTGTGTAAATAGTCTATTCATTATTTTCCACGTACATCGACTAGTTTTAGCATTTTATGTGCTTACTGGTGGAGATCAAACACATCAAAACTCTATTGAGTAGGGCAGGATGTATTCAGAGACATGTTTAGAAATACCATTCTGGAAGCTGTGTGTGTGTGTGTGTGTGTGTGTGTGTGTGATGGTCCTATCTCTAACTCCTGTACGCTGTGCTCCTGCTTGGAACTCTGGTACTAGAGTCCTAACCCGCATCAGGACATTGTTGCCCTGGAGTCTAGCACATAACAATCTCAGTAGATTGGAGGGCAAAACAAGCCCCCTCCTTCCAGGCCAACGGAGCCTGGTCAGAGTGCACACCCCAGGTGTATTTGCTCTCTTGGGCAGGCAACCAACACAACCCTGAGCCCAGGGGCCGGTAGCTCTGGGTTGGATTTGGGGAGCATCAAATCTGGGAGAGGACAAATATGTATTGAGCTCTCATTACCCAAATATGTTTTCCACTGTTTGCCCCTTCACTGACATCTGCAGCATCCTTTAGGCGGGAGGTAGGTAGTATTCCCAGTGTGCAGAGGAGGAGAACGAGTCCCAGCAATCTCAGAAGAAGGCCAGGGTTTCGTCCCTCATCTGCCCAACTCTGATTCTGAAACCTGTATCATGTCTGCTGCTCTGTAAGTCCATTCACTGTGACAACGGCACTGAGAGCATCCCTGTCATTGCCTGGGTAACTGATGCAACCAGCCTTTAGTATCTATTTTCCTCTCGTTGTCACAGCTTTGTTGGAAATGTACAGCAGATATTTGTCTCATTTTATAGATGAAGACGCTCACACAACTAATGGCAAGACCAAGGTTTCGGATTTTCAATCAGAAGTTCTTTTTAGTTATAGCCCACGTGCTCTTCTGAGGAGGTTGGGGAGGATTTGGGAGAGTGAGGGAGAAGACATAGAAATCGAGGCTATAGGGCTGGGGGAGGTCAGGGATAGGGGACCTGTGAAATCCAGGTGCCTCTCTGGCTTCCTGAACATGGCTGTGCCGCCACCCTGTGTTGCCTGCCGGCTTCAGGACACATCTGTGCTCCTTTTGGCTCCCTTTGCCAAGGCCCAAGAGATTGGCAGCGACCCTAGAGAAGAGCCGCTCTTGAGTGTAGGCATCTGCTGACCAGCTGAGCAAGCAGGGCTAGGCTGCCGGGAGGGCCAGCTCCTCCTGCTAACTCGGTTTTCCAGAGGCCCTGTGAGCACAGCGTCCCTCTCTTCCTCCTTTAGGAGTGGAAAGCTGGCTTCCCTCCGTTCCTTTCCCCAGTGGCTCCCAGGGTCCCAGAGGGAGGTGAAGGAGTGACAAATCTCAAAGTACAAAAGACAAGGAAGAACCAGGCTTCTCCTCTGTTTCTTCTGAGACAAGAGCCCCTAGGAGCTGACAAAGAATACATAATTTTGCAGGAGAGAGAAAGGTTAAAAGCCTGGCCAGTGTGGCTTAGTGGTTGACCTATGAACCAAGAGGTCAAGGTTCAACTCCCGGTCAGGGCACACGCTCAGGTTGCAGCTTGATCTCCAGTGTGGGGTGTGCAGTAGGCAACCGATCAACGATTCTCTTTCACCCATTGATGTTTCTATCTCTTTCTTTCTCTATTCTTTTCTAAAATCAATGAAAAAATATTTCTAAAAAAGGTGCAGAGAAACTTGATTCTGAGAGTAAACGAAGTGATCCCCAATATATACCGTGTTTCCCCGAAAATAAGACATCCTCCGAAAATAAGACCTAGCGCATGGAAAAATAAGACATCCCCTGAAAATAAGATCTAGCGCATCTTTGGGAGCAAAAATTAATATAAGACACTGTCTTATTTTTGGGGAAACAGGGTAGTTGTATGTCTTCTCATTCCCCAACGTGGCAGGCTGAAATTTGAGTGGGACTGGCTTACGTGTGAAATAAAAAAATGATTTCTGTGACTCTTTGAAGTTTTATGTCACTTCATGGGGTGGATAACCTCACAGATTCGTCTGGGACACAGCAGGAAGGATGGGGTGATACCTGAAGGAGCAGTGTGCTTCACAGGCAGACAGAGATCGGCTGCCCGCATTTGCTCTGTAGTTAACCAGTTAGTTGAGTTGGGGCAAACGACGTAGCCTTGGTGCCTTCGTCTTCTCACGTAACAGACTACAGTAATAGTGCCCATCTCAAAGTGTTGTCATGGAATGTGGGTATGTAAAGCTGACTATGTTACCTAGTACATAGTAAGCAAAACATTTGTTATTACCATGCTTCTGACTTATAGTGAAAAGAGCATGGGGTCAAGTGAGAGGGAAATTGATTTTTATTTCTGCTTCTTTCAAGATTTCCAATTTTTATTCTTGGAAAATAAATCTTCTCCCTCCCCCCCCCTCCCCCCGCTACATGCTCTCTATGCATAAAGGCAAGCTTGTGTAAGATCCAAGTTCTATTTCCAATCGTGATATTAACTCAAATTTTGAGCTAAGGAAAATATGTCACTACTCAGCCTCAGTTCCCCCCATTTATAAATGGAGAGGATTATACCTATTTGGGGTTGCTGGTTAGTAACAGTGTTTAGAGTCAGACAGGCCTGATTTGAATCATGCTTTCAACCCTTAATAGCTATATGGCTGTGGACATCATATTTAACCTCTGTGAGCCTCAGTTTCCTCAATTGTTAAGTAGAGATTATGATACCAAACACCTTGTTGAAATATTTGTAAGGAGTGCTTAAAACAATGAAGTATAAGCTGCTTAACACAGAGGTAACACAGAGTAGGTACCCTGGAAGTAAAATTAGTAGCTGGTAGCTTTTGGGTGTAAATACAACCACCTAAAAACTATCCTTTTAATCATATGTCTTTGACTATAACAAAAAGTAGATAATGAGTGTGCAAATTTAAAAACCTTTTCCTGCTTTCCCCTTTTAGACAGGCTCACTGAAAAAGTAAGAATATTTGTCCAGAATTTAGCTATAACCTGCTCTAACACCCCCCCGCCCCTCCCTCCAATAACGGACAAGGCCCATCCATCAACTCTCAATCTCACCTTTGTCATACAGAGTGGACTAGCCCCTAGCCACAAAGCCCCCTCTCCCCAAACACACCAACACACACACACACACTCATTCTGCACACCACACACATAATTTCTCAAAAGCCAAATTAAAGTCACCTTCCACCCACTGACAGAAGCCCCTTTCTTATTCTCTTCTCCCAGGGGAATCCTCCCTCTCCATTGACATCAGCCTCCCCCCCTACCCCATCCTCCAACACAGGCACAAACGGGTCACCATCCCACTTCTCCTCCCCTTCTTCATTGCTCAGTAATTATATTCTCCGCCTCCCAGTGTCATGCTAATACAGGCTCCTGGCACAGCTGCCCAGATTAAATTAGAGCCTAAACCAGCAGGCTGACTAATTATATTTTCTGGCCTGGAATTCTCTTCCCCCACCTTCGGGGTCCTGGGCCAATGAAGAGTAAATGAGCACGGCCAATATTTGCCAAGAATATTTGACTGTTTTTGCCTGGTGGTTTTGTCCTCCCCAACCAATCTGGGCCTCTTGAATTAGATTAAACACAGAATGAGGGAAGAGAGTTTTACTCAAAGGACCTTCCCAAATCCCACCCATTCTCTTGCTGGCTAGCTCAGCTGTGCCTGGCCATCATCATCAGGCCAAGGAATAAAAAGTGGCATCGAGCTCTTTCTCAAAAATGGGATTCTACTGCTACCTTTGTGAGTCTGTTCACTCCTCCCAACTCCAAAGTTTTTCCTCCAAGTTGATTGCTCCTTGTCCTGCAATGATAGTTGCTGAATTCTTTTACTCCTGTCTCATGTGGAAAAGAATGCTACTCCCCTTACTGTCTCATAGACTCTATTTTTATGTCTTATTTATAGCTGAAACATAGTAAATGTTTCAATTTGTCTAGAGACAAACTTTGCCAGTCCTTAATTTCTTTATTTCACTAACATTTATTGTGCATTTACCTACACTTTCATAGTGAGATGGATGTTAAAGAATGTAAAGGTGGCCAAGACCGGTTTGGCTCAATGGATAGAGCGTCGGCTTGGGGACTGAAGGGTCCCAGGTTCGATTCCGGTCAAGGGCATGTATCTTGGTTGCGGGCATATCCCCAGTAGGAGGTATGCAAGAGGCAGCTGATCGATGACTCTCTCTCATCGATGTTTCTAACTCTCTATCTCTCTCCCTTCCTCTCTGTACAAAATCAATAAAATATATTTAAAAAAAAAAAAGAAAGAAAAGAATGTAAAGGTGTAAGTCCTGCTCTCAGGAAGATCATGGCCTTGTGAACAGTCTAAATTAGTACAGCTGTGCAGATAGGCCCTTCAAGAAATCTGTTCAGCACATATTTTTTCAGGCCCTTTTGGCACAAGAGGCTGGGGTAGGACTCAGAAAAGGCATTACTGAAGAGGAGTCCCTTGAGTGAAGTTTTGAAATTTTGTTTAGGAAACCATTAAAGTTAGGACAGGAATTCTGGGAAGAGAGATCAGAGATAGAAAGGCATAGCAACTTCATGACCTAAAGGATTAGGGATAAGACAAAAGAAGTAGCCAGAAGGATGAGTCTTGATATTAAAGGATTATTTGGCTTAGTGGCTAGAGCATCGGCCTGTAGGATTGTGGGTTTGATTGTAGGTTTAATTCCTGGTCAAGGGCATACACCCATGTCTCTCTCACATTGATGTTTCTCCCTCTCAGTTTTTCCTCCTCCCCTCCACTCACTCTAAAATATCAATGGAAAAAAATATCTTCAGGTGAAGATTAACAAAAAGTATTTTATTGAAAACTGGTTTGGCTCAGTGGATAGAGCGTCGGCCTGCGGAATGCAGACTGTGGATTCCAGTCCAAAGCATGTACCTTGGTTGCAGGCACTTCTTCAGTGGGGGGTGTTCAAGAGGCAGCTGATCAATGATTCTCTCTCATTGATATTTCTAACTCTCTATCCCTCTCTCTTCCTTTCTGTAAAAAATTAATAAAATATATTTTTAAAAAAGAAGTATTTTATTTTTGGATTTCTTGGGCCCCAAATTCTTGTCTTTTTAGCTCAGGGAGAACAATTCCATTTCTCAAAGACCTGAGCTACGCTACTCAGGACTCTTTCCTTTGCTGTCAACTTTCCTCCTGAAATTTGCTTGCAATAATCATTCTCAAATAATTGTCCTTTTCTTAAGTGACTATTTCCTTTGGAGGGTGCATTTAAGATAGAAACTAATATTTTTAAAGAACTTAAGGGAAACATTCTGGCAGTAGAGTTGCTAAAAATAAAATTAAACAAAAACAAAGCAAAACAAAAACATGACAGGATCTGGAATGTTTTCCCATCTAGTCACCAATCTCCTCTACCTCTTCATTCATTTGTTTATTCAGCACATATTTTTTCAGGCCCTTTTCTATATCCAACACTATTTATAGATAATCCAGTATAAATCATTAAGAGAGTCCTTCCCTTTGAGGAATTCAGTCTAGAGGAGAATAGACTTGTAGATAATGAAAAAGAAGGTACTTGAGAGCACAGAGAAGCCCTGTATTTGTCCCTAGGGCAACTGTAGCAAAGTACAGAAAACTGGGCAGCTTAATACAACCAAAATTTATTGTCTCACAGTTCTGGAAGCCAGAAGTCCAAAATCAAGATGCCAGCCAGGTCATGCTCTCCTGAAGCCAACAGGGGAATCCTTCCTTTTCTCTTACCTTCAGTAGTTTGCTGGCAATCTTTGGCATTCATTGGCTTGTGTATGCATCACTCCAATCCTCTCTATTCATATTACATTCTCCCTGTGTGTCTGTCTTCACATGATTATCTCTTATAAGTACATCAGTCATATTGCATAGGGGCCCACCCCTTCCAGTATGACCTTATTTTTACTTAGTTAATTCTATCTTCAATGACCCTATCTTCTTATAGGATATTCAAAGGTACTATGGGTTAAGAAGATGCATCTTATTTGGAGGGAACACAATTCAACTTATATCAGGTGCCTAACTTTTCCTAAGATTTGATTCCAGAGAATCAAATAAGAATAAGCCAAAAGAGTGATTTTGGGGAAGATGTTCTTATGGAAGAAATAACATCGAAAGAGGCAAGAAGGTATAGAAAGGGATCATGTGAAGAATTTCCTGTTGTAGAATAGAATAGTCAGAAGCAAAGCAGTGAATGATAGGCTTGAGAAGTGTGCTTGCATTAGATGGTGACAGGCGCTAAGATGTGTATACTTTCTCCTGGTGTCACGAAATGCTGTGTCTAATTTTTAGACTTGTGACTTACTCCTCTGACCATGGAAAATGAGGCTTGAGTTGTTATTAAGTGTGACATGGGAAAAGGACAGTGGTAGATGGCTCTTCTTGAGTGGCTGATATGGCCTATCTATCTATCTATCTATCTATCTATCTATCTATCTAATCTATCTATCTATATCAATCATAGGAATTGGCTCACATGATGGAGGTAAAAAAGTTCCATCATTTGATGACTGCAAGCTGTAGAAGCAGGAAAACCAATAGTGTAATTCAGTCCAAGTCTGAAGGCTGAAAAACAAGGGGAGCTGATGAGATAAGTCTGAGTCTAATTCCAAAGACCCAAGAACAGGCACACTGACATCTGAGGGCAGAAGAAGATGGATATTTCAGCTCAGGTAGAGAGATCAAATTTGTTGTTCCTACACCTGTTTGTTCTATTCAGTTGCTCAACAGACTAGAAGATGCCTTGCTGTATTGGTGAGGGCTGTCTTCCTCACTCAGTCTACTGCTAATGCTAATCTCTTCCAGAAACATCCTCACAGTTACAGCCCAAAATAATGTTTTACAGGCTATCTGGGCATTCCTTAGCCTCGTCAGGTTGACACATAAAATTACCTATGACAAATATTAAATTAGAAAATGGTGTGAAATTGCCTAAGGACATGCCAGTTTTCTTTCTCATTTCCTTTAGAGCAAAGATGATGCATAAGAGTTTTTATTTTATTTTATTCCTAGGACGTGAGTCATATCAGGCACACAACAGTTTGCTTATATTATAGATAGTCTAAAAGCAGTTTAAATATATTTCCACAAGGAAATATCTTACAAAGTGCTAATGAATATTACAGCTACTTAAAATAACACTTATAAAAAATTGCAAAGCTATATAATCTATTAAGTTTTCAGTTAATGGTACTGCCTTCAGAACAGGGGAGTGGAACACAGAATTTGTTTATTTCTAACTTTGAAAATGCTGCAGACCTCTGAGGTTTACTAGACATGCTCCTTTGTCAGTGGTCCTTTGTATCTCTCTGCTGCTGTTTTTAGCCAGCCTCCCATCCCACTCACATATCCCCCCAGGGCAAAGGATGAATCATCTAAGAGCAAGGTGTGGAGAGGAGCATCGATTAAGAAGGTTAATCTCATCCTGGCCTGGTCCATGCAGGTTCCACGCCACCTTCCTGTTATATCCGTTGCATTACCTCTTCCATGAACACTGCCTTTTATAGCACAGCTTCTATATTAAAATGTCTTAATTTTGTGTCTTCTTAATGTGATTTTAGAAAGTTAAACTAGATATGGGAGAATAGTCATCATCTAGTTTATGACCCTCAATTCATAGATGGGGCTCAAAGAGGTCACGGTAAGTTACTGATAAATCCTGAAACCGAAGTCCTCTGGTTTCCAGTTAGTACATTTAAAAAAGAATTGAACTTTGTTGATATTGTTTCGCTTACATTAGCTTGGTTCTTTCTCCGATTAAGTTGGAAACCTTTTGAAAACAAATATTTCCTCTCTCTATTCTTCTCCTGCTATTTCTCAAGTGCTCCTGATAAAGGTAAGGTAATTACATATGTATTGTTCAATTGAGACACTTTAGAAAATGAAAAGAAGGTACTGACAGTAATTGAGCCAGGACTTGAGCCAAATACATACTGGTGAATAAGTTTATTTTACTGAAGTTCTCTGTGTGTATGTTTTTAAAATACAAATTTATCTAAGGTATTCCAATCACTATGACCCTAATGAATAAATGAATAGGAATAGGAGCTTTTTCAGTCAAAGTCCTTCTGTGCACACACATTCTCATTCTCAGTCTCATTCTCATTCTCTCTCTCTCTCAACACACACACACACACACACACACACACACACACACACCCATCCCTGTTGTGGGGTATACCACAGCAAGACCTGGGCACTGGAGAGATACCCAGGTCTTGGCTAATTGGCTCAGAAGAGAAGAAAACATCCAGGATAAATAAGGAGGAATGGATAGAGTGATTCTGGGTAAGGGCAGAGAGGGAAGGACTCTTCTACATCTTTTTTCTCTACTTTAAGCCATTCTGCTTTCTCCTTTTTGCATTCTAAACCAACTTCCTGGATGGATTCTTAACATCTCACTTCACTATTTCCTCTTGCCACGCACATATACAGGTTATAACACTTTTAATCCAACTGTTTGAACAATGTTTTAAGCATTTTATAGTCATAAGGTCCTTGGGGCCTGAAACAAGATATTTGCTTTGAGTAGAGAACTTTTAACAAGGACTTCTCATTGGAAAAGTGAAATAGGATTTCTTATCACAACTGGAGGACTGACTCAAGGACAGCTGAAACCAAGGTAGAGCATCCTGACTTTAAACGTCAGGAGATTATTTCTGAAAATACTTGTGAAATTAAATTTTCTAGTTTGTATTTAAAGATAAATACTATTATATAAATGAAAAAAAAAACAAACAAAAAACCCCAAAACATGTCACTCCAATTCTCCACTAGATCCCTAGTGCCTGAACCAACCAGTGTCTGGCAGTCATAGGTGCTCAATAAAAATTTATACAATGCTGTCAGGTTGTCCGACCCATTTTGTGTGATTCTTGAGATAACCTCCTCTAGTTATGTTCAACAAATGTAATAAATGTACTATGTTTTGTGCTGCAGCGAATACATTGAAAAGTAAGACAAATTTTCAGCATGAGGAGAGCATGCATTTTATAGGAGAAAGGAACAAGTCACATGAATTGTGATAATGCACCATATAACAATAAGTACATCTTTAAATATCATCACTTTTTGCAAAGATTGCTTTTGAGTATAATCATAGAGCATTAGATGAGGTTAGTAAGAGGAGAATTAGTACAAACTCAGAAAAAGTACATTATAGAAGAAAGATATAAAACATTAGAATTTCAAAATCTGTTCTCTGAACCACCCTTTTGGATTGCTTTCAAAATGATTTTATATTCTCTGTGCCCTAATGGTGTGAATGCATCTCAAAAGACTTGCAGGGATTTCTTAAGAATTGTACATTTGACTATTGACTTATTTTAAACAGGCAAAATACACTCTTTTGTTCCCATAAAAAAGCTATAATAATAAAAGCATAATATGCTAATTAGATAGGAGGAGGCCTGGCTGTGAGGCGAGCCTGTGTCCCAGGTGCCTGAGGGAAGCCAGTGCCAGCAGCTGGGGAAGGAAGGCCTGCTCTTGCATGAATTTCATGCATTGGGCTTCTAGTTAACAAAAAAATAAAAATCAAACATAGCCTACTGCCTAAGTTACAACGATTAGAAGGAATTAAGCAAAAAACAAACAACAAACACAAAAACTCATGGACACAGACAAGAGCACAGTGATTACTAGAGGTGAACGGGGAGGGGTGGGAGGAGAAAGAATACTTGTGAAATTAAATTTTCTAGTTTGTATTTAAAGATAAATACTATTATATAAATGGGGGGGGGGAAAGAGTAAATGGGGATAAATGCTGATGGAAGGAGACTTGACTTGGAGTGAACACATATAAAGGTGATGTATTATAGAACTGTACACCTGAGCCCATATAATTTTATTAACCAATGTCACCCTAATAAATTCAATTTTAAAAGTCTGCCATTTTTCTTTCCTGCCTCTTTTCTTCGAACATTTGAAAATACTGGATCCTTCAAAAATTCTACTCAAATAACTTGTCCATAAGACAAAGTTTAGTTACTGTTTTCTATGCCACAGTTGTAAAAGTGTTTGTGTGTGTGTGTTTTTTTTGTTTGTTTGTTGTTTTTTTTGTTTTTTTGTTTTTTTTTTTAGGAATGGGTGTCAGGATATTTATAAAATGAAAGTACAGTGTAAGAAGGATCTTGCTGTTTTTTTAATTTAAAAAATTAGTTTTATTGATTTTTTACAGAGAGGGATAAAGAGTTAGAAACATCGATCAGCTGCCTCCTATACACCCCCTACGAGGGATGTGCCCACAACTAAGGTACATGTCCTTGACTGGAATCAAACCTGGGACCCTTCAGTCCTCAGAACAATGCTCTATCCACTGAGCCAAACCAGTTAAGGCAAGAAGGATGTTTCAGTGTGAGGAGTGAGGAAGAATGGATAAAAATAATGGTACAGCCTAGCCAGTGTGGCTCAGTGGGTTGAACATCATCCCATGCACCAGGAGGTCACAGGTTGGATTCCCTCTCAGGGCACGTGCCTGGGTTTGAGGCTTCATCCCCAGTAGGGGGCATGCAGGAGGCAGCTGATTCAAGTTTTTCTCTCATCAGTGTTTCTACCTCTCTCTTCCTCCCCCCTTTCTTTCTCTGAAATCAACAAAGACTTACTTAAATAATGGTACAATAGTGTAGAACTGGAAAAGAAAGCAAGGCAAGGATTATGAGGTGAATATTTGATGGTAAACAATCATTTGACCCTATTATTCAATGTGCATTTCAGTGTATGTGTGTTTTAGCAAAATTCCTTAAATAAACAGTAAAGTTATTTAAAACATTTCTCTTGGGCAAAAGCTTCCTGAGTAGGGAAGTCAGGTTAATGTGGACAGTAAGCTGTATGGGATGTAGAAAAACTTCAGTTCTTAGTATAGATTGTAGGTAATTGAGATCACATTATATACAAAATTTTGTATATTATTTTTAAAAATTTACTTTATGCCATTTTTTAATGTCTTAGAAATCTGCTGTGAATGTCAAAGCTGCAAGTTTTATCTCAGGAGTCCACTTGAATTATTCTACTGAGCCCATTTTAGTTATTTACTATCTTAACTTATGTAAATAATACAGGGGTGAATTTGACATGGTTTCCTGATGCCCTGTTGAGGTTAAATTATGTTTTTTATAAAAGGCTTGAGGTTACAAAGGAGTGGCGACAAGTGTTTTTTGGTTTTGTTTTGGTTGTTTCCAGACAACCTCCAGTCATATAAGTCAAACCATCTCAGTCGGTAACTCTTTCAAGCCACTCTCACTGCATTTTATCTTTTCTGTTTTATTTCCATGCACAAAATAATTCACACTTTCTGCCCAAGGGGAGTAAAACAAGGCAGATTTCTAGAGCACTCAGCGAATATGGACTTGCTATTCTCTATGGTTCTAAATGGTTGGAATCTTAAAAGCTAGCACTGTCATGCAACACATCTACCAGAGAACAAGTTACTGAGTTACCTACCCCAGCCAGGCAAAAATAACAAGTAAATCTGCCCATTCTCCTTAGCACTCACAAACAAATCAGAGAAACAAAACACCCTCAGTTTTCACCTTAAACATAAACCCCTGTGAGTTCAGTATGTAAAATGGATTACTGGGGAGCTTTAGAGAAAAATTCGGGTAAATGCCTAGTTTCCATTTGGTGCTGAGTTAATAGGAGGAGTACAATGAAAAACTACATTTGTCTCAAGGCACAGCTCAAAATCCACCTCCCACTGGAACCATTCCTGGAGCGGGAGACACCTTCTCCTGGAGTCCTCGAGCACATTTTGCACTCGCCACCGTTTTCCTGCCGGAAGCCATCGTATATGTAACAGCCTCTATTAGACTGCGAGTCCCTGGAATCCTTGGGGCGCTTCCTATTTTACCCACACTTGTGCCTCCAGCTACTCATAGGATTGAAACAAATAGATATTTGTGGAATGAGATATAATTTTGGATTATCTGCAGTTTGCTCTTTTCTGCACCATTGCTCCCTATCCTTGGTGAGGCTAGTCCTGAATTTACTGATGACCCACTATTCCGCTAGATCAGCAGGTCTTAATTATATAGCATCGGGCATCCCAGTAGGAGAGAGGTCATGCAGTGCCTCCACTGCACTGTACACTCTCACCCACTTCTGTGACTTCAAAGGCTTTTCCTAGGGGGTGGCCAGAATCAAGCTGAGCGAGAGTGGGGAAAGTGGGGAAAAGAAAACCCTCAAGAGAGGACTGAGGTGGGAAGAAGAGGGACAAGAGTAGCTCGCCTAAATCTCCCATAGCTCCCTCGGCAACTGCCCCCGGGAAGGGGAAAGGGAGGGGCAGTGGCTGGAGGCCAGAGAGAGATGGTGAAAGGCTGACAGATGGAGTACTCCCTCTGAGGGCTCTCTAAGGACCAACCGTTGCAAAGCTACACAATGTAAAGAAGTAAATCAAATTGAGGGACATGTGCACTAAAGAAGGGGGAAATGGGAGGGGGAGGAGAAAGGGGGCTGAGGGAGTGAGATGGAGACCCCCTTAGAGCCTGAGGAAGAGAGGCCACAGGGAGCTAGGGAGAGAAAAAGGAAAAGGAAGCCAGCTCTTGGGTGGCTGGCATATTTCCATTTTTCTGAAACGTTTAGGGAGTAAGGGGAATGATATGGACTGAGAGGGTCAGAGAGTCGTAATGTCCTAAGGTCTTTGATGGGTCTTTAAGTTATTCTCAAATCTAGACAAGACTAAATTCTTAATATCACGGGAGCGGGGGCGGGGATTGGGGTGGTGGTGGTGGTGGAAGGGGTGGAATCTAGGGAAAGACTTTACCAGAACTCTTAACAATAGGTGGCAACTCTCCCCACAAATGGAGGGTCCGAGAGGACAGAGCAGTGGTTTTAGTGGGCCTCAGCTGGCACCCACAGAAACTATTCAGAGCCTTAATTTAGCCTTTAAAGAGGTTAAATCCCTTCTAGCCTGGGGGAATAAACAGCTCCCACCCTTAAAGCTGGATTTGAGCGTCTCCCTCCTGGATTCAGCTGGGGAAGGTGGGAGGTGGGGGCTGAATGTCAGGAGGCTGAGCCTGGGGATAATTTTTCATGGGGTCTCCGGATGGGGTAGAGAGAGATTCCGTGTTTGCCTTTGCTTTTCAACCTCTCTTCCCTCACCGTACTTTCCCCAATTCTCGTTTAATCGTCTTTTATTTATAAAGCCCCCACCTACAATAGCTCTATATCCCTCTAACTCCCTTCATCACAATCCTTCTCAGTCTGGGGGAGGCATGGTAGTCTTTCCCCTTTAATAGTGGAGTAAACTAATGTGAACGTGGAACAACTAATGTTCCAAAGTCCAGAAAGGGCAAGTTTGGAACTTCACTGTAGAGTGTGAGTGGGGTGGCCATACAGTGGACGTTAGGTTGGGATAATTTTACAAGTAAAAGGGGCTCTCAAAATAATTAACAGGCGTTAATCGATCTACAACAAGTGTAAATCAGAACTTATGAATATGAATAGACTGGCATGTAACCTATAGTTGTGTATTGTCTCTGTGTACACACTCGTTTGTTAGGGGAGAGGGAAGAGGTTGGATGTGGGATATTAATTTGTTTCATTTTTATTAAAATTTATCCTTCACGCGCTGAAGAATGAAAGAATAGAATAACAATCCAAATAAATAAAAGGGACATAACAAAAAGCAGACTTTCAAAATATAGCATTAATTTCCTGGCTGTGTGATCTTGGGCAAGTAACTGTTCTTTCAATTTTGCTTGCTGGTATATCCCCAGGGAGTAGCACATATATGTCAGTCAAATATTTATTGCATGCATGAATTCATGGACCTCATTCTTTTCATTTGTTAAAAAAGTGATAATAATAATACCCATACCAAAGAGTTGAGTGAAGTGAAATAAAGTGATGTAGGCAATGAAATGAAGTGATGTAGGTAAAGCTCTCAATTCAATGTAAAAATTCAGAAAATGCTGGCAGTGTTTCTAAAGGAGGTGATTTATGCAGACTTTTAATGTAACAACTGTGTGGTATAGACACGTTGCCAATGTAAGTTTCCTCTTCTATCTCATCCTTTCCCCCCCACACTAAAATTTTGGTATCTTAAAATACCCACATTAAAGCCAGTGTAGCTTCGATTCTCTGCCTTCCCAGTTCATACCAGGAGCTAGAAAATTAGTAGTTCTAGCTGAGAGGAGAGCAGAGCAGGGAGAGGGAAAATTGTCTGAGAAGTGCAACTAGACCCTTGTGGTTGAAAATTATTTGTTGTAGAAGTAGAAAACAGGAGTTTGGGAACTGGGTTATATGGATGATTCTTAAATTCTATTGGTATTTTGTTCCAATTAGTGGCAGAAAAGGGAACACCCCACCTGGAAGGTGACTCTCTGACTGGAGAACAGCCAGCTCCCACAAAGAAGTCATTTCAACACTCTGCTGGACTCAAATACTAAAAAGTTTTATGTTTTATTTTCAGAAGAAGGGCTATTCTTTCTGTTCTGAATTCATGAAGTACTGTCTTAGAGCATGAGATCTGGGGTAGGCTCAGGGAGGGCCAGGTCAGTGTGGAGTATCTCTCCTACTGTAGGAGCTTCTGAAGACCAAGAAGCTACCATCTCTTTGTATTGCACTATCAGTTGTAGTGGTAAAAGTCTCTCTTGAAATCACATATTGTGAGCAAAACATGATTCTTTTGAAGATATCCTGGACAATGGGGAACCAAATGAGGGTGTCATGCTGTCTGCTGCTTCGAGCTGAGACACCAGAAATGACTGTTAGTCATTTACTTCCAGTATTCCTCCTAAATCATCTGAGGAATAGAATGGAATTGTAGAGTTAACTATCATGTACCAGTACTTGCTGTAGGAATATCGAGTAGTGGAGGGATACTATTTGTATCCAAATTCCAGCACCATCACCTAGTATACCATCACTTTCTTTTCCTTTTTAATAGTATTTTAAAATATATTTAAAAAATTGATTACAGAGAGGAAGGGAGAGGGAGAGGAAGATAGAAACATCATTGATTGGGTGCCTTCTATAAGCCCCACACTGGGGATCGAGCCTGCAACTCAGGCATATGCCCTGACCAGGAATAGAATCATGACTTCCTGATTGATGTGAAACCACTGAGCTATGTCAGCTGGGCTACACCATCATTTTCTGTGTGGCCGTGGGCAAGTTATTTAAACTCTGTATTTGATCAAATTTTCTGTAAAACAGGCAATCCTATACAATAAAATGGTAATATGCAAATTGACCCTAGCAACCCAGGAATGACTGGTCTCTATGACATGCATTCACCACCAGGGGGCAGACGCTCAACTCAGGAGCAGCCCCCTGGTGCTCAGTGTGCTTCCACAGGGGGAGCACTACTCAGCCAGAAGCTGGTTCATGGCTGGCCAGTGCAGTGATGATGACAGGAGACTCTGCCACATCTGGGGCAGTACTAAGGATGTCCGACTACCAGCTTAGGCCTGCTCCCCATTAGGACATCCCCTGAAGGCTTCCAGGTTGCAAGAGGGATGTCTGATTGCCAGCTTATGCCTGAGCCCCCGGGGAGTGGGCCTAAGCCAGCAGGTGGACATCCCTCAAGGGGTCCTGAACTGCAAGTGGGTGCAGGTTGGACTGTGGGACCCCTCCAAGTACCTGAATTTTTGAGCACTGGGCCTCTAGTAATAATAATAACAACAACCTCCTACCTTATAAGGCTGCTGTAATGAGGAAATAAATTATACATGCAAAGCAGTTAAAATAGCATCTAACTTATGGCAAGTGTTCTATAAAGATTAGCCATAATTATTAGAGATAGTAATTAGTTTCTTCTCATTGGTTTTCACCTCACTCAATTGATGAATGTTTATGAGACATTTGATTGGAGCACTGGCCTAATGGAGCAGACCACTGAGAGCTGCCAAGGATGCCAGGAGGGACTGCCTCCACATAGTGTAGCGTCCATTTGAAGAATTGAACTTTGGCTGTGACCTGACAGTGCCAAACACAGGGCTCAGCTCGGTTCTCTCAGAAGATTTGATTTTATTCATCTCTTTATCTTAAATTTCTTCCAGTGGTATTAATGCCTAATTTTTAGGAAATCTCCATTGCCCTCCACCAGATATTTCACAGGGCCCACGAATCACATGATGGAAGTTTTTTTTTTTTTAAAAAAATTAAATTTGTTGGGGTCACATTGGTCAACATGATCATATAGATTTCAGATGTGGGTTTCCATGGTACAAGATCTGTATATCACCATGTGTCCATCACCCAAAGTCAAACCTTCTCCTGCCACCATAAATTGAAGCTTCTTAAATTCAACCTAAAGTTTGCTCCTAAGATCCAGTAAATGCTTCTGGGACTGAGAGTGTGAGGGCAGAACTAGTGGGAGCTGGTGCAGTGATCTTTTCATGGAATAGTTATACTGTCAACCCAAGTGTTTGGAGTTGTGGGGCTATCAGATCCTTCCTGAGAATATTTGGCTATGAGTGGGGAATGGGATTTTTAAAAGAGCATATCTGAATATCAATTTTATTTTTCTAAGTTATATATAAACACATTATTTATATATAAAAGAAAACAATTTTTCTTCTATGGAAAGCAAACAACAAAAGTTATCTCCTTTGGTACCAGCTATCCAGATCTCAATCTACTTAATCTCAGTAGTGAGATAACCTGAGAAAAAGACTCATTGTAATTAGTTTGTGTTTGTGAATAATATAACTATTATTTAATACCTGCATTTTAACAATTAAATGTATCATATTGAACATATATTTATAAAAAATGTTTTACATTTCTCCCCATAATATATTAATACACTGAGTACATCTTTTATTTTTATTTATTATTATTATTTCATCTTCACCAAAGGATAATTTTTATTGATTTGATAGAGATAGAGAGAGAGAGAGAGAGAGAGAGAGAAACTTTGATGTGAGAAACATTGATCAGTTGTTTACTTCACACACTCTGACTAGGAATCAATCTGAAACCTAGGTATGTGCCCTGACCGGGAATTGAACCTGAAACCTTTTGGTGTATCGGATGACACTCTAACCAGCTGAGCCACCAGGCCAGGGCTAAAGTATATTTCTTATTAATATATATAGACCAACTCACTGAAAATTAAATAGTATCCTATTGTTTAGCTAAGCCACCGGTTAATTAATATATTTATAATATAATGTACTTTTTCACTATTAAAAACAATACTGCAATGAACATCTCTGCTTCATACATGGCTACTTGAGCACATGTAGCTATGTTAGAAAGACACAGAGAAGTGGAGTTTTTGAATTATACATTTATATGGTTTGTTTTTCTGCCATTGCCACTACAGTGAACATTATTAGGAATGAGAAATCTCAATGAGCTTGGTATTCCCAGAATCTTGCAATGCCTAGGGCTGCACATATGCCTAACACACATGGGCTAGATTAATGAATATAGTGTAATCATTACTATAAAAAAAGAAATACTTGTATTGAGAAACACAGATAGAACCACTATAAAAAAATCCTGATGTCATTATTTTTTCTTGATTTCTAAAGGATAAAAGATATAAATGTTTAAGACAAAAGACCAATAATAACCACCATTTATTGAGCATTTGCTGAAAGCCAGCATCTATACAAGGTATTTTACATACCTTATCGCATATTTAATGAGATATATACTACTCAGAGCAAGTTTAATATCTTCCTCAGAGTTTATTGCCTTCAATTTGCAGATGAAGTAACAAGCTCAGAGAGAAAAATAACTGGTCTGAAGCTGCATAGTTAGTAATAAATAACAATGTTAAGATTTAATTAAATCTTAGAGGACTTTGCTCTTAGAAATTGGGGTTCCTGAGTCCAGAGAATGATGTTGGAGGCAGAGAGCACAGAGCTTTCTAAGGTGCAGAAGTTTCCCAAAGATTTTTCACAAAAGCAGGTAGTTTTTTAGTAGCTGGAATGAGTCACTCTGCATGCCCTCTGAATACCCAAATGCCCATGCTCTGAATAAGTGAAGCAGGAGAAGGTTGAGTCAAGGTCTTTCCCAAGACCAGAAATCTGAGTGGAAAGAAGACACTCAAGCCTACTACCTGATTTCTAGACCCACTTTTGTCACTAACCTGGTGCATTTCCTTATTCACACCTGGGGACTCAGACTGCTTACTTTTGCATGGGCTAGAGTTAGTGTCAAAGGGGGATTGTAACATTTAACTATTAACATTATAACAGCCAGAAAGAACCAGAGAGATCATAATCTAACTGATCAGCGACTGCTGATGTGAGACAGTTTAGATCACTCCTCTCAAAGTTTTGTAAAAGAATGGAGACAAGCTGTAAGGGAAGGTTATTGAATTTCCCAGGCTGTTCAGACACTCAGCTGACAACTCTGTTTTACTCCAATGTTTACTCAGAACAGATTCATGTCGCAAATCACTTTGTCTCAACCTGTTTCACAATCATTCTGACCCTGCATCCTTCCCCTCCTGGAGGATGGAGATTCCACCCCAACCTCTTGCTAACCTTTGGAGAGCAGCTTTAGGATCTGCTCACATTTACCCTGAATATGGGCAGTTCAAGTCCTCACTTTTTGGAAGTTCACAGCCCTCCTTTCCACAGCCCCTGATTTATGGCTCTGGACTCCATTTGTTGGTGGTATTGGTTTTAATTCAGCAAAAGCTAGCTGTCTCCCGAGGGAAGGCGAGGAGGGACATCTGGGGATCCTTAACAACAGGGTCTGTGGTTTGCAGCTTAGCACCCTGGGGCCTAATGTCAGGCATCGGTCCCAGGTCTTCAGTGTCTGCTCCAAGAAGGCAGTTTCTAGCCGCCTTCGGGGCCCACAGGCGTGTTTCCTTTGGGGGTCGGGATTACTGGGAATACTAATTAATTCATTAGTGGGGTTGATGGATTATCAAGCTGTCTCCAGGCAGAGGGCCTAGGGGGTGGGGAACAGATTGCTGCCCATAAATCTGCCTGTTGCCTCCCTTCTCGCTGCTTCAATGGCTCCCGGGCTAAGGGCCGGCAACTGAGCGCTGGTTCCATTTCCCTCACCCAGCAGATGGTTCTAACAGGTTAGCTCAGAGCTTTACAAAAAGCCGCACAGAAAGAAGGAAGGGCTGGATGGAGATTGGCCCTCTGGCCCAGGAAGCATGTGGGGGGAGGAGGATGAATGCAAATGCCCTGCATCCAGTCCCCGCCCCCTTTCTCTGCTGACTGCACCCCTTGCCTCCTCCTCTTCCTGCTCTTCCAGTTGAATAGCCAACTAGGAGCTGTCAGTGACGGAGACTCCGGTGAAAGAGGCTCCATCCCTCCCTCTCCTAAAGGCAGCTTGTCAGGAAAATTCAGTGCCCTCCTCGGCTCGCCCCCAAGGCTGCACGCGCAGGCACACACACACGCACACAGTTGGACACGTTTTGAGAGCTAATCCTATTGTGTCCAGTCCCTTACATCTGTCAGAGGAGGCAAGGGGCCCCACAGAATGTTCTGTCCTTACCCTTATCTTTGTCCCAATACGTTCAGCGCTCTGCTAATCCGCTACTCCTTCCGGCCCTTCGACCAGTCCACAGGCAGAGGACCAGCCGCACCAGCGTCATTCGTTGCCAAATGTCCATGGAGGTGGCTTAGAAGACACAGAGCAGGGGATCAATCCACTCTCTGTGCGCTCAGTGTGGCTCTATCCCAAATATCGATGACCCCACAAGTAAATTTCCTCGGGCTGGTTTTCTGAAATCCACCCTTCCTTCCTTGTGTTTCTTAATTACTCTGAACATGACGTTTATTTTGATGAGCATATATTTCCTGGATAGGAAATATTTTTTTTGTAAGAACTTAAAGATTTGCTGAAGATGAATATCTTCCTGTGAAAACTGAAAAATAGTGTTAATTTTTACTTTCGTGTCTTCTGTGAAGGAAAAGAGTCATATGACACCTATGTCAGAATTTAAAAAAAAAAATTAAGTATTTCAAACCTAAGGTATTTCTTTTAGCTTTTCAGGCAGTAAAACTACTTTTTGTTTTACTTTTGTTTAAAAGGCATGTTTGCAACTTCTCCTCTCTATTAGGCACATGTGCCAGTGACACTGGTTGAACAAGTGACTTCCAGAAAAGCCTGGGGAATTCCTTTCAAGTCAATTTAAAATGAGTTTGAGTTTGACTCAGAATTCGATCTTACAACTGCTGGAAAAAAACCTAAGTGATCAGGTAATTTTACAGATATGAAATCTGATGCTGGGAACAAATTACTAAAAATCATTCAGCCAATTGCATAATCCAAGTACACTTTCCTTTCTTCTTGGCATCTCTCAAAGAGAACAAAGTCCTTTTTTTCTAAAAACGAACTCACAACCATTTGTTTGATCTTGGTCTAGTTTTACATAAGCTTGTAGTCTGGGTTGACAATCTCTAAAACAAGCTCTCTGTCATAAGCATACCCGTGTACTTTCTTTAAACCTTTCCAGATGCAATTTTCTCTTTTCTCTTCTAGCAACACAATCTTACTTCATAATATGGCAGGAATTTTAGGGATGAGGTGACTCCTCTTTTATTTCAGCTTCATTATCACTTAGGAGGGCTCTTTCAACCTGAATGCTTAATGATACATTTTTGAAAAGCAATAGTGGATGCCAGTTTGTAATTCAAGCAGCTAATCATTATTAAAATGAAAGATTTCACTCAGTCACCTTTTGTTTTTATAAACTTTAAGCAAACAGAAAAGTTGAAAGACTGGTACAATGAATATAGATATGGCTTTGCCTATATTCATTGACTAAAATAAAAGGGCTTTAAATGGGAGGAGTTTGGCATGCTGAAACGAAGGGAGAGGGAGTTACTTCTTTCTTCTGCTTTTAGAGTTCTGAAGTTTTATATCCAAAGACATGGATCCAAATGCGTTAAGCCCATGATGCTGTGTTCTGGGCATGCATCTTTCTCACTTTTGCACTCTTCAGACGTGGGCCAGAGTTTTTATTCACTTTTTTTTTTCTTTCTCTCTCTCTCTCTCCAAGTCTCTCTCCAATTCCCTTTCCCCATTCTGCCCACATTGTGCCTTTTGCATTTCGTACCTTTTTAAGCACAAAGATTTCCAATCCTCTTTTTCTTTTTAAACCTCAACTTCAGCAGCTCTCCTCCCATATTTCTCTTCTACCAACCTCTATCCCCATTTAAACAAATGCACATACAAAGGGCTTCGAGGAGCCCTGGACAGTAGGTGTGTCTTTCTGCTGGGGAAGGGGAGGAGTTAGGCAGCGGGCACAATCCCCCTCCCTGGTCAGCTGGGATGGCAATCAAAACTGTTGTCACTGGGAGCCTGCGGCCAGAGCGCAGGAGCTGCCCAGGACTGTGGTCCTGAAAGCTCCAGCCCGGGAACTGACCAGGGAGAGGAGGTACTGAACACGGACTAAACCTGCGGGAGCATCTGCCCCAAGTACTCCGAGGAAGGAGTAAAACAATTAGCAGCCAGAGAAACCAGACCTGGTGGCACTCCTGAGAGGCAGTGTCCGGGTTTAACATGGATCGAGAAAAGCACCTCCTTCTCCTGTGACCTGGATGGTCCGGGAAACTTGGCTTCTCTGAGTCTCCTCCAGGGCGCAGATTCACAGAGTTCTCTTCACGCCAGGGACTGCCAAAGGTGAGCCAGCAGCTGGGGTGGGAGGGGACGACTGAAGTTTCTGGGGGATGTTTTGCAGGCCTAGAAGAGCAGTTGAGCTAAGGCAAGTCTCTTCTGGACTGAGGAGAGAGTGGAATCTAGGAAACTTGAAGAGAAAAACAAAGAGTCAGAACACTTAGGAACAGATATTGAACTTTTAGCAATTTCACCACTTCCCATAGTACCTGTCACCCAAAGTGAAACTCAGATACTCTCAATATTTTTTTATAGCACAGATTGCAAATCACCCACCCCGCTCGTCATCCCCCATCCCTCTTATAAATGTAGAAAAAGATGTCCAAAATAGTTTAATTGCTTTTTCCAGGTGGCTCAGCAAGTGGGTTTCAGGAACTGCCCCAATCTGCCTCCCTGCTCACAGCATTTTCGAAAGAAGTGGAAGGGGAGGGAGGAGAAGGGGGAAGCAAACAGCATATGAGAAAAGATGCTGGAAAGCCAGGAGGATGTTCTCACCATGGTCTCCATTTGGTCTGCTAAAAATCCTTAATTGGAATAGAGTCAGGGAAACTTCCGTCCCCTCCACTCTTTCAGATGGGGAATCAGAAGGGAAAGATTGTCCACGTCTATTTCTGCCTTCTCCAAGCCTCTATCCCTTCTCACATATCATTCGCTCACTCCAAATATATGTATTCAGAAAAGTTCTAATGCCAATTGCCTCCCTCATTTTTTGACAGAGGTTTTAGAAACGAAATTCTGAAGAACATGAAGGGAAAACTGAAGGATTGACTAACTTCTGTTTGCAAAGTTCACCATTAGGATCTAAGGCTATGAAAACTGAAGTATGATGTGGCTATGCTGGATAAAAAGTGTGTGTGTGTGTGTGTGTGTGTGTGTATCTGGGTATTTATCAAGGGTATAAAAGATTGTACAGGAAGAGCACAGGACAGCCCACTAGCTGATTTCAGGCACTGCGACTTGTGAGCACCCTGGTCTTCATTCTGCCTTTTCAGCACAAACTCTTAGCAGGGCACTTTGTCTGGTCCTTAGATTCCTCAGAAATAGGGCTGAATATTCCCATTCCTGTTGTATTTAGAATTTAGTCATTGGATCTGGAGGTGAAGAGAGCACTATCAGCCTGTAAGAGGAAAGACATTGTCTAATCACCATAAACACACATGCAAGCACTTTTACCCACTTATTCATCCATCGAAACTTCCCCACAGCAAATAAAAACTAGTAAAAGTGTAGGGCAAACTCCAGGACAGCTCCACATAGTATAATGTATGAATGACTTCTGCCCCAATAATGACAGAATTGGGGAGTTACAATCATTGGCTAAGCAAATATTTTGCTAGAACTGGTTAAAAAAATGAAAAAAAAAAGTAGGAGAAAATTTCGAGTATGAGAAATATGGCTAAAACTAAAATGTTATGAAAGAATTCTAAAGAAAGTGGATTTTTTGTTATATTGTGTAAATACATAAGGAAATCTAAATTTCAAGATCAAAATCTAAAATGGACTTTATAGGGTCAGAATGTGTTTGAGGGTGCAAGGGGGGGGGGGCGGGTCTGTATTCTGCCTCCAGAGCTAGTATTCACTGATTTTTTGTCATACTAGAATATCCTTCATGTATATTTTGAAAGCTAATTTATTTTCTAGGAATTATAAAAATGTAAAGTGGTGTATCATAATACTATTGAAATAGTGCTATAGGTTTTTCCATATAGCTTCTGTATAACAATTGCCAACCCTTACATTTGCACAATAACTTTACAAAGTACTTGTGCTTGCATTGTATTCTTACTTTTCATCAGAGTTTTTAAGTGAAATATGACAGATAAAAATATTATTCTATTTCATTATTCTTTCTTAAATCCTCACCTGAGGATATGCTTTTATTGATTTGAAGAGGGAGGGAGGAGGGGAGGAAGGGAGAGAGAGAGAGAGAGAGAGAGAGAGAGAGAGAGAGAGAGAGAGAGAGAGAGAGAGCGCGGGCGCGCCTGACCAGGGATTGAATGGGAAACCCAGGTATGGGCAATGTCCATGAATCAAACTTGCAACATTTACAACTTTTTGGTGTATGGGCCAACTGAGCCACCTGGTCAGTGCTCATGCTTCTTTTAATACACCCCTGACGTGGTTCATTAACAAACTAACCATCGTAGTAAAATTAGGTACCAGGTCTGGAGAAAACCAAGTTGGTTTTCTTGATCAAAACTCAGAACTGTATCACACACATTTTCAACTCTTCAACCTAAAAACTAGATATTTATTCCCCCATATCCCTGATTACCTTTTGATGCATTAAAGATATTAAGGTGGAAAAAGACTTTAATCTTTGAGGAGTGTTGGCTTTCATTTTTATTGGAGAGACACTTCTCTTTTCTCCTCAGAGTCCTGGCATTGATTCTGGTAGGAAAGTCATATCCCCATTATTGTTTAATCAAAGACAAAGTGAAAAATGTGCCAGTGCCAACGGTTGTTCATATTCCCCCAGAAACTCCGTGAACTTGAACATTCATGTGATTGAGTCGGAATGTCTGGCCAACCGCTGTCTCCCAATTACAAACCAGAATGAAAAAAAGCTTCCTTCCTTCTTGAATGTGGTGGAAGAGTTATAGCCAACCCAGCAAAGGCAGCTGACACAACCCCTCGAAGCAAAATAGGAACTCTGACACTTAGTTTCTCTAGGAGTTTGAATATCAGGGACTTTTTTTTTATGAAATGGGAGTTGAGGTGAAGTGGAATTTTGTTGCCATGTAATCAAATTAAACACAGATCATAATTATACCAATTTTTGTCTATGTGGATAGAAAAACTCATGGCTAACTTTAGGAAAAATGATAGCTAACACATGGCATTTATGATGTCTGGCACTATTCAAAATCTTTATATGTAATAGCTCATTTTATGCTCACAATAACCCAATAAGGTAGAACTATTATTATTCTCATTAAAAACTATTTTATTGATTTTTTACAGAGAGGAAGGGAGAGGGATAGAGAGTCAGAAACATCAATGGGAGAGAAACATCGATCACTGCCTCCTGCACACCCCCTACTGGGGATGTGCTGCAACCAAGGTATATGCCCTTGATGTGAATCGAACCCAGGACCCGCAGGCTGATGCTCTAAACACTGAGCCAAACCAGTTAGGGCTGTTATTCTCATTTTAAAGAGGAGAATGAAGCACAAAGAGGTCATGAGTCATATATCTAGTAAGTAATTAAGCTGAAATTTGAACTCAGGTCATCTGACTTTAGAAGCTGTGCTGTCCAGTTACATTGGGCAAAAGGGCGGGGTATTGGGCTGTTGTCAGATAATCTTTTGAGCCAATCAGAAGAAGCACAGTAGTTTGTATACTCTGCCTTTCCTATTCACCTCTGAGAAACCATTTTTACTTTTAAATAAGCAAATATATGTGAATGGATTAAATAAGAAAGCCCAAAAATAAGCACAAGATAAATATAATGGTAATGTTGTATAGCACTTAACGTTTACAAAATTCGTTTTCATATTTTTATTTGATATCAAGAATAATGCAAAATATATCTTATCCTCATTTTACGAAAGAGGAAATAGAAGATCAGAGCTTATACTACGTGTTTTGAGATCAATAACCAGGAATTAGAAGAGCTGGGACTAGAGTTATGTGCTTTTCCAGCTTCCATGCTTTTGAAACTACACTATGTGCACATGGGGTTCTCTTAGAGCTAATGGACCAGTACCTATGGGAAAAGATAAAATTAAACTGGGGTCATCTATATCTTTCCCATGGTTAGTAAGAGAACAAAGATGAAGCTTGGATGCCCTTCTAATTGTTTAGCCAAAGTCAGTTGGTTCTTTTCTGCTGTCCTGAGAGCAGCTCTTTGACTCTTATAGAAACCATCAACTTATGCTTAAAGGCAAAATGTAGTCTCCTCTCTTCTCCTGGCTCCGCTACTTGATGGGGGTGAGGATTGACAGAATTTGACTAAAGTACAGAGGCAGGGAAGTGAGGATGATAACAAAGGTCAAATCCAGAGGCTAGGATGGGATTTGGTTTTCAGGGGCAATTCAGTAGACTCCTCTCTTGCTTCTTTCTTCTCTTCCTTCCTTCTCACTTTTCTGGGCGTGAAAGTATGTTTCAGTGGTAATGGCAATGATGAAGAAGACACAAGAGAAAGAGAAGGAAGAGGAAAAGGAAGCTAAGAGTAAGAGAAGAAGGGGGGATAAATGGATGAAAGCAGCAAGAAAAAATTTTGGAAGAGGAAGGAATCCTGGAATATGGGAGCTGAAAATCACTGTAGAGAACACCTAAGTTAGCCTCCAGTTGGTTGATGGCTACTTCCTGGAGATTTAGCTCTACTGATCCACTTCTGAAGTCAAAGTAACTTCCTTCCTTCCTGTAGTTGTGGTGGAAAAAGGAAGAAACAAAGACATAAAACCTAGGTTTTGGAATCAGAATTGGCTTTATGTCCGACTCTACCAGCTCTATGTGTTTGCATTGCCATCACTGAATCTACCTGACTACAGTGACGTTGACTATAAAATGAGCATAGTAATCCTTATTTCCCTCAAAGGTTTGCTAAAAGGCTATGCAAATGTAATTATAATTACGTGTGGAACATTAGGTTTCCCAAGCCCACTCCATCCTCACTGACCTCAGAGTGCACCTGCCGTTGAAAGGTCTGCGTTACTTTAACAGAAAGTTAATTAGATCCTTCATCCTCTCTCTGGGTAGCTGCCCGAGTTAGAAGTGCAGCTCAGCACACAAGCTCTATTATCCATATTAAAAGTGGGATTTTCTTACTTGGCCTGTGCAGCCAGTTGACCAATAGGTCCCAACGTGTGTTTTCAATAAAGCTGCTTACTCAGAAAGCCTTATTAAGTGAGTAAGTCAAGCTGACATGATTTCCGTGCTGATTAACATGAAACCTAGGCTGTTTTTGCTATGCAGTGACATTAATTATTTATAGGAGGTAAATGAGGTTACAAGGAAAACAAGCTCAGATTACCAGAAACAAATCAAATCATATATTTATATTTTTAAAAGCTATGTACTAATCCCTGCATTCATTGATTTGAGGCTCAAGCTTCAAAGATAAAAAACATTTATTATGCTCTCTTCTTTCTGATATATGGAGGTGATTCAGAGTTTAATATTTCAAAGACTGGCTGGTAAACTGGGGTGACCCAATGGAGCTTATCAGAGACTTTTATTTCGTAAATTATACACCCAGAAATTGCTCAACAAATCTCAAAATAATTCAGGTTTTTTCAGAACTGCATATAAAATGTTTACTAAACCACCAGTCTTTTCTGGTTTACAAATGTGTTCAATTTGTAAATTTTTCATTGGAAATTCTGATTAAGAAGTTATCTGTTAAGTGAATTAAAGCGCAGTCAGGCTATTTCTGTGTTTGTCTGACATATGCATCATGTTTTCAGTAACTATGTTCTGTTAAATTTAGCATTTGTTCTAGATTTTTAATTTTTAATGAAGTATTATTATAGTGGTTACATTAAAAATAATCTTAAATTGGTTTGGTAGAACTCTCGTTTGTAATTCTAGCTGCTGCAATATCTTTTTCTGATGATGTGTGATGCATGTGCAATGGTAAGAATTCTCACTTTAGCATACTGGAAAATTTCCCTGATCCTTCTACACCATGCCACTAACACCTCTAATACCACTAATACTAGATGAACCATAACATGTTTGCTGAAAAACAAAAGTGCTCTTTTGGTGATGGGGAGAGAACTATTACATGGTTATGTGGCATATTAGCCAGTTGTGGCATGGCTCTCTCCTAGGAGATGCTTGAAAGAACAGCTTTCAGAGTCAGAGGAAATATTGGGATGTTACAGGCTAGAGATACGTGTTATGTCTCTAAATAGAAGATATGTGAATATTATATATTCACACAAAGTAGTCTGAATAATATCACCATAGTTTTTCATTCATCTTATGGTGTAAATATGAGACAGCTTGCTTACTTTATTGTTTGATATACTTTTAAAATTTTTCAATAATTATAATTATTATGTACACATTAAATACTTATAATTACTTTAGCATCCTTTTTCACTTACAGAAGTTTCTCTATTTACACAATAATTTATATGCGTACTGTATCTATTTCCCTTTATGAGCTGAATTCTGGGAAGAAAAAAATATTTTTTGATTGGTTTACCAGTTATTTTTGCCTATAATATCCATTAGATAAAAATCCTGAGAATAAAAAGACTTAGACATTGACACTATAATAAATAATCATGTCAATTTCCTTTTTCTGTAGTTTATTTTCTTATTATGCCACAGGGAAATGAGTGTCCTGGGCATTTATTTGAGTCTTACATTAGTTATTTAGAATCAAGGACATAGACTAGATCATAGTAAGTTGAATCCTAATATAAATAGTGTTCTTTATATCCAAGGTATAAAAACATGTTTAGTTCTAAATCAAATCAAATATCCAGAGGCACTAAACTTTCCTGTTTTCTCTTCCAGGATCTAGAAATGGCAAAAACGTATGTGAAAGCCAAGGAGATGACAGAGTTGGTCAACACACCATCTTGGATGGACAAAGGTCTGGGTTCTCAGAATGAGATGAAGGAGGAGGAGAGAAGGCCAGCTGCTTACGGGATGCTTGGAAGCTTAGCTGAAGAACATGACAGTATTGAGGAAGAAGAAGAGGAGGAAGAGGATGGGGAGAAGCCTAAGAGAAGAGGTCCCAAGAAAAAGAAGATGACAAAAGCTCGCCTGGAGAGGTTCAAGGCTCGAAGAGTCAAGGCCAATGCTAGAGAACGGACACGGATGCATGGCCTGAATGATGCCCTGGACAACCTGAGGAGAGTCATGCCATGTTACTCTAAGACCCAAAAGCTTTCCAAGATAGAAACTCTTAGACTGGCTAGGAACTATATTTGGGCTTTGTCTGAGGTCCTGGAAACTGGCCAAACACCGGAAGGGAAGGGCTTTGTGGAGATGCTCTGTAGAGGGCTCTCTCAGCCCACAAGCAATCTGGTGGCTGGATGCCTCCAACTGGGTCCTCAGTCTGTTCTGGAGAAGCATGAAGAGAAATCTCCTGTTTGTGACTCTGCCATTTCTGTCCACAACTTCAATTACCAGTCTCCCGGGCTCCCCAGCCCTCCTTATGGCCATATGGAAACACATCTTATTAATCTCAAACCCCCAGTGTTCAAGAGTTTGGGAGAATCATCCTTTGGGAGTCATCCACCTGACTGCAGTACACCACCTTATGAGGGCCCACTCACTCCACCCCTGAGTATCAGTGGGAACTTCTCCTTGAAGCAAGATGGCTCCCCTGATCTGGATAAATCCTACAGCTTCATGCCACATTACCCCTCTGCAAGTCTCAGCTCAGGGCATGTGCATGCAACTCCCTTTCAGGCCGGTACCCTTCGCTATGATATTCCCATAGATACGTCCTATGACTCCTACCCCCACCATGGCATTGGGACTCAACTCAATACAATCTTCACTGAGTAGAGCAGTAAGATCAGAATTTCAGAGGGTGATGTGGAGATGCTTTCCATAATTCAAACGGTTGAGCTGAAGATTCAATGACCTTAAAGGAACCCGTTAGATATATATCAAATACATTAGTGCCAGTCCATTTAGGCCCTCCTACATCTGTCACTCTCTATTTTTACCAACTTCTCAAAATGTATTGATTGCTTTATTTAGGGTCCTCAAGAGAAATCATTTGATTGTTTACAATCATGTGGAAATAGAACAGAATTCATAGGTCCTATTTTGGTGGGGCCAATAACTTATTGAATGATCTATGCCAATTCATTTTCCATTTCTGGATTCTTTTTTACTTACTGGTAAAAATCAGAAAATTGTTCTAAATCTAGATGACTTCTAAAATCCTTGGCAGTTCTGAAATTCTTTAACATTGGTGACCACTTTTATAAACTTATTGAAACTAAAAGGACAGAGGAATGGTAGGAAATGGACACTATATATCAATGATCAAACAGAGCTGCCTAAGGAGCACAAGGTGCATGACTCTTGAGAAATTAATGGTTGGACTTCTTTGCATCTAGAAATAGCCTCCAGAGGCTAAAAGTCCAAGTTGGTTGTCACTGTGAATAACAAAGCATGCTCTTGTTGGGTTGAAAGCTGAACATAACTTCCTTGATGCTTGATAACATTCCAAAAGCACTTTTATTTCTACTAGAGATAGGGCAATAGAATCACTGAAACCTCAGATTCCTATGGCAAATAGGACCTAGAGAAGTTATCTAGACCATTTCATGGCATGCATACCAGAGGGCTCTGGAAATTCTGATGAAGCTCAGGGCCTGTTATTGGAATAAGCTAACAACACAAGTCACATTCAAGAGCAATAAATTGGCTATTGGCTATATTAACTATAGCTGCCCATAGGGAAACCTCTAGATTTCTTTTTTTTTTGCAAGATGAGTTTTGTTGTTGTTAAGGAAAATATGTTTAAAATCACTGACCTCTGTCCACACCAATATCATATTTTCTAGAAGCACAAGCGCCAATCAATTTATTGACCAAACTTGAATTTTCCCAACATATATATAATTTGGTGTCTCCTCCTACACTAATTGTTACCTCTTCATCACTTGTAAATAAAATATATTATTACATATTATAGATAACATTGAGAGTAATCAGACTTAAGGGTGCAGACATTAAATCCAAGGTCAGGGAATGCTTTCACCAATCTATGTCTTCATCACAAGTTTATCCCAATTCACAGGATGTTTATTTTTCTTTGTATAACTCCTTTTCCCTTTATATCAGCATTATTTTGTCAAATGTATTTTTTTCAGAGAAATGTGATCTGAGAAATCTTACTGTCCTGGTCAATCTGCCAGGAACATTATTTAAAATAAACCAAAAGCAGATCACATTCTTTTTTTTCTGCCAGAGAGGATGTGTTTAGGGCATATGGTACACAATTAGGCCAAAGAATAAAAGTGGTAAGGCAACTAGTAGTATGTCATTTTCTACAGCTTAGCCATCCCCTAAAACCTGCCAAACTACCTGTGTGTCTTGCCTTTTTTACCCTCTTATTTATTATCTTCTTGCAGTCTAAGTTATTTTCTTTCCATTTTGCTTGCAGCATCAACCCTGCTGGATTTTACATGCTTGGTTGGTAAATCCAGATGAACGCATCCAAAGCCATTCTGTGTGTTTTGAGTCTCTATTGGCACTTGTCTTTGTAAGAGGTAGTGGGGAATCTATCCTTGAAGCTGAAATTTTATGGCATTTAAATCTGTAGATAATGAATGTTGTTTGAGTTATTTATTAGATATTATTTATTTAATTTATTTCTCCCTTCCTTTCATGCAAATTCCTTAGGTTCCATATACATGCTTGCAAAATCTCCCTAAGGCTTCATTTGGAAAGTAGCTCATAACTTTGCTGGGAATTCCTGAGTCTGGGATGAGAGAAAATGGAGGAAGTTAATGCAGAATTACCTGCAGTGATTTAAAAATAAATAAATAAATAAATAAAAAGCAGCAATAATTTGAATGGCTATGCAAGTTAATATTTTTAGATTTTTTCTTCACTCTATGAAGAGCCAGTTATTTTTGGTGAATCAGTTGTTTGTGCTTTGGGTGTGTGGTTCCAATGAACCAGATGTCCCTGGAATTGTTCAGAGGGACTTTATAAGTGAATGAAAATTTGGGAATGTAGTATGGTTGTGAAGAGTCTATTCTCGAACCCAGGGTGGTCTCATTCAGATAAAGCAAAGTAATTGTTTAAAATTTTTGTAAAAAATGAATGTTTTTCCTTCCTTCTTTTCCTAGCAGAAATAAAGCTTGTGAGTCTTATTAGACATTGTGTTGTGTTGTCAGTCATTAAAGTTTTTCTTCACTGTCTTTTGTTTTTTGGATTCTGAGTCCTGTGAGCAGACAGCGGAGGCCTGCTCAAGAGAATATGGCCTGTCAAGAGAATATGCACATCTTATATTTTAACTGATCTTGCCAGAAGATTTGAAAGGTCTAAACTAATTAAGTAGCTAGAAGCCTAGAAGGATCAATTTCTGCCACTCAAACAATCAACTATACAATCTGCAGGTGAGGAAAACACATCTTTCCCTTTAAAGAAATCTAGGGGTATGAGCAATCCAAGTCATCAAACCACAGAGAGGTGGGCCACAGAAAGAGAGCATATCATCCAAAATTTAGGTGCTCATACTAACTTTTAAAAAATGATGAAGTATGTTTTTTGACAACTGCTTTGTTTTTTTGGTCATTTGATTCCATTTATTTTTTTGTTCCCTTTTTTATTGTCTAAAGTACAACTGCTTCTTAACACTTCTTGATAATTTTCTTTCAGTTTTCTTCAGCTAAAACTTTCCAAGGTCTCTTTTTACATGCATAAAATGCTGATGATAAAGAAATAACAATTCTGTTGATATAAAATAAAGTGTAATAAAAGTTAATCAAGATAGAGATTTGGTTTAAAATATTTAAGAAACAAAAAATACAGAATGAACCATTCTCCCATTCCTATCTTCCATGCCCAGTACCCATTTTCCAACTAGAGACCACGTTTTAACTTTTAGTTTATTAGTTTCCAGAGAACTTTTATGCATATATAAAAATATTAGGTACATATATTAGGTATAAATATTAAGCAACATTACCCTCTTCTTTTTCCTTCAATCAACGGTAGTATAATATAACACAGTTCTGCATATTTTTATTTTTTCAACCCATATCTTGGCCATATTTTCATATGCCTTAAAAAGTTTCATAACTCTTTATTATACCTGGTTAGCATTCCATGTTAAAATACCATAATTTATGAAATTAAGTTATATAATTTAGATTTTTCCAGTTATTGATAATACTGAGTGAATAATCATGTGCACATGTCATTTGACACTTAAGGGAATCTTTACTTTGCAAAGATATCCTAGAGGGATAAAGATAAACTGACAGATAAAACAATCAAATCGAGCATTTATTGGATAGTATGAATTGTCACATGTGACTGATATGTATTCATTCATTCAATCCTAAAAACCATCCCTACAAAGGAGACTATTATTATTCTCATTTGACAAATTGGGAAGTTAAGGTGTAGAGCAACCTGTTCAAGCTCACAGTGTTAGTAAATGATGGAGGCAGGATTTGAAGTAATTGGTTTATTCAAAAGGTTTAAAATTATTCTCAGTGGTTGTTTGCCTGGCAAGTACATAAGATGTCATATCTGCAAAAGGCTGGAGCTGGTGGAAGTGGAAACACTTTTTTTTTTTTTTTAAATCAATCTTTATTGTTCATATTGTTACAAAGGTTCCTCATTTCTTCCCCCCTCCACCAGGTTCCCACCCCACCCTCCACCCCCTCCCCATCCCCCATTGTCCTCATCCATAGGTGCAGTTTATGTTCAGTCTCTTCCTCCCTCCCTTTCCCTGATAGTAAATCCCTTTTCAGATAGTAAATCAGTTACTTAGCATTTTCTCATATCAATAATACCACCACATGCACAATGATACATTTCACACAAAAGACATTTCCAAGTAGGTCAACCAGCCTCATCCAGGCCCCACCCAAGGCACTCACAGATCAACACAGATCAACACCCCAGCCCTATACTAACTCAACACATCCAGATCTAAGCCTTCATCACTTGATTCAGCAGACCCTCAAGTTCCCACAAAAGTTTCCAGCCATGTCTGAGAGGCAGCCGTGGGCCAGGGGCAGGCGAGGAGCGAGCTGTTCCGGGCCTGGGTGCTCCGGGCCTGGCTTCTGTTGCTCTGGTTCGTTCCACAACCAGCTGCTCCGGGTCTGGTCACCGCCGCTCCAGACCTAGTTGCTCTGGACCTGGCAGCCGCTGCTCCGGGCCTGGCCGTTCCCAGCCTGGCAGCTGCTGCTCCGGGCCTGGCCGCTCCCAGCCTGGCAACCGCTGCTTTGGGCCTGGCCGCCCCCAGCCTGGCAGCCGCTGCTCCGGGCCTGGCTGTTCCCAGCCTGGCAGCTGCTGCTCCGGGCCTGGCCGCTCCCAGCCTGGCAACTGCTGCTTTGGGCCTGGCCGCACCAGACCCGGCTGCTCCGGGCCCGGCTGCCCCGGGTCCGGCCGCTCCGAGTCTGGCACCTCCCAGCCTGGATGCTCCGGGCTTGGCTATGCTCTTCTGGGCCTGGCTGCTCCCAACCCGGCTGCTCTGGGCCCGGCTTCTCCGAGCCTGGCCACTCCGGGTCTGGGTGTTCCTGGACTGGCCACTCTGGGCTTGGCTGCCTCCGCCTCAGGCCTGGCTGCCACTGCCCCAGGTCTGGCTGCTCCAGTGCTGGCTGTTGTTGCTCTGGTTCTGGCTGCTGCTGCTCCAGGGCCTGGCCGTTGCTGCTCCGGGCCCGGTTGCCACTGCTTTGTGCCTGGGCACTCTAGGCCTGGCCGCCGCTGTTCCAACATTCTGTCCTTTTTTTTTTTTTTTTTTAAACGCATTTATGTTGCAATGTTGGCTGGTGAGTTGAGTTCTGACTTAGTCTTTGATTTTTCAAGATCTTCTTTGTATTCTTTCTTAAGTAATTTTACTATCTTTTGCTCTCACTTGATTTCTTCACATTGAGAACTTTGGTTCCTTCCTCCTTGTCCTGGGAGCTCAGCAGGTTGGCCTGTGGCACCCCTTTGTTCTCCGTGGGCTCCTGCACTGCTTCAGCCTGTTGCCGGGGTCGGCGCCGCCCAGGAAGCAGCCCCTGGCCTTGGCTCCGTTGCCCGCGCTCAGAGGTCGAAGGCTCAGGGGCAACCCCCCCCCCCCCTGGGGGCCCTGCTGCCCAGCACCCTACCGGCGCCCGGCTGGCTGGTGTCCGGCAGGGGCTCCTGCTTCCTGTCGCATTTCCTCCAGTCTGGAGCTTTTTTTTATCTCCTTCCCACTAGGGGAGTCTAGGATCAGAGTCAACAGACTGTCCTCTGCGCGCAGTGCGCGCGACTCTGGGGGCTCCGCTTTTCGGCTCTCCCCTGGGATTCCGCCTCACAGCCCCATCTGCCCCTGCCCGAACCTGGGTCCCCAGGGTCTGGTCAAGGACTGGGGTTCAGAGCAGTCCGAACTGAGGCTCAGCGCCGCCGGAGGCTTTGTTTCTTCCCGCTAGGGTAATCCAGCATCAGAGTCAACATTCAGTCCTCTGCACGCATTGTGCGCGCGACTCCAGGGGACCTGCTTTTTGCTGCTCGCTTGGGGTTCCGCCTCACAGCCCCATCTCCCCCGCCGGAGCCTGGGTCCCCAGGGTCTGGCTCATAACTGGGGCTCAGCGCTGCCGGTTCGGGGGTTCAGCCCAGGTTGGGGGTTTTATTTCCTTCCTGCTAGGGAACGCCAGGCAGCACCCAGCCCTCTCCTCCTCTCCAGCTGCGACCTCTCCGCGCGCGCGTGCGTGCGAGCGCGCAGCATGTCTCCGTACCTTAGGCTTTTTTTCAGCTCCTCTGATTTTCTTTCTGGTTTTCTCTTTCCTTCTTGTTGTAGAATTTTCAGTCAGTCGACTACCTGTAGCTCTGGGCGATGTCCACTCTACATTTTAGTTGTATTCCATTGAAATTGTTGTGTGCTGTTGCGGTTAGGTGTCTACCCGAGCAGCCATCTTGGATCCTCTCCGTGGAAACACTTTTTGACACCCTACAAATTGTCCTTTACATATGACCCTGTTGCCTTCATGATCCAGGCTGTCCACACGAATCTGAGAGAAGACTCTTGGCAAAATCTCAACATTCTATTGTGTGTTGCTAAGTAGACTACATGGATATAGGCCAGGCCACAGACAGTATTTTGCTGCTTGCTAGTGTCCATCTTTCAGAAGGCTTGGTTCCCTTTCACTGCTGTCATCTCACATATCTTTAGAGTTTTGAAAAAATGTTTTAACAGGAACTATAGTCATGAAAATAATTTTTTTTTTTTTTTTACTAATTTAAGAACATCCTATCATCAAGATTATTTTTTTTCCATTTATAAAACTTTGGATGATAGCTTGGTGCTTTAATTACTATCATTGGCTTTAAGACATCAAATAAATGATATTTCAGTTATATAACTTCATGATTAAATAACCTTTGCTAAATTGATTAACCCTGAAAAGCCTCAGTTCCTTCAAATTTAAAATGGCAATAATAGCAATGGTTTCCTTATAAGATTATTATAATTCATTAATGGAGATAATACATCTAAAGGTGCTAATTATTACCATTTATGTTACTATTTATTATTCTTTGATTACATTCATGTTAACTTTTCTTTTTGCCTCCAATATATGCCTGGGGGAGTGTTGATGGTGACAGCAGCAGGTTGAGGGAGTCCCTGGTTGAGTTACAAGGGTTGAGTCAGACAGACTTAGGTTGGAAGCTAACTGGTTGAGTAATCCTTGCATATTTCTATGTTTCAGTTTTCTTCTGTGTAAAAAGGGCATAACAATTCCACCAAATCCATGGAGTTAACAGGAGAATTAAAAGGAATGATAGCCCTGGCCAGCTTGGCTCAGTGGATAGAGTGTTGGTTTGTGGATGAAAGGGTCCCAGGCATGTAGGAAGTAGCCAATCATTGATTATCTCCCACCATTGATGTTTCTCTCTCGCTCTACCTTCCTCTCTGAAATTAATTAATTTTTTTTTTTAAAGGGACAATAATGCCAGGGAAGAGTTATCTCAGATTCTGGTATTGAGGCAATTTACCATTATTATTGTTGTTATTGGGAATGGATGGGGACAGATGAGGAAATGGAGAACAAGAGAGCAGAGCAGATCCTTTGAATTTATTTAGTAAATTATTGACTGCGCCAACGTCAAAATCAGAGTTTTTGACCAGCACACCAAACATCAGAATATGCTATTTTCTAACGCATTGCAGCAACACCTTAAACAGAACTCCAAATTTCCTGAATTTGGGAAATAGGAAACAAATGTTTATTTTTTTTAGAAATTGGTAGAGAGCTGAAAGGAGCCCTGTGGTAGCTTTTTGCTGTCACCTGGCTCAAGACTATGTAGAAAAAGATAATTATTATCTCCAAAATGTATGGTACTATAGAGTTCATTTCAATTTCATTTTACAAATAATTATTAAGCATTTCCCATGGGCCAGGCCCTGAGCCAAGAGCTGGGAATGTAGAAATGAATATATAACCATGCTGTGTAGGTTTATAGTCAGGCAGATTATAAGTTAATAAATCATTTTTACACAGTTATCATTCAATATTGATAGAAATATGAGACAGTATTTCAAGTATGGATACCATTTGACAGAGGAGGAAACATACTCAAGATTAGCTAGGTCAAGCAATTAGCTAGAAGTTGTCAGAGATTACCTGATTATAATGTTATTTTATTTGTTTTAAATAAGTAAAATCCTACTCTATTTGTGGTTAAGTAAAACACATTTTCTAGATGATGTTAATAGATTATTCTGACAAATCTAGATAAGATACTGGTTAAATAACCTCGGTTAAATTAATTAACCCTTCAATTTTTGCTTTGCTAAAATTAATTACTACAAATATTAAAGAAAGCAAAAAAATTGTGGTCAAAGTTAGGTGCAGATGCATAATAACCAGGGAGATAGTTGATTATAAAAATCAAAGAAATCCTATCATGGCTGTCATAATACACATGAAAATAAAAGTGTTCCATCAATAACTTGTATGTGTGTAAGTAGATTAACACACTAAATGTGAACTAAAGAAAATTTTAGAAAGCAATAGCTAAAAACTCAAGGAAAGGAAGAGGAATTGCTGTTTGTTGGATATACACACCAGCTCTAAGTTGCAAAGTCAAATTTTCAATATTGAGTCAATATTCAAAATAAGCTATTGAAGGAAGTTTCAGATATTGTAGACACTTATATAAATGAATATGAGAACATGTCAAGTCATGTAATGTCTCTGTTTTATCATCTCTAAAATGAGATGCTTATGTGGAAGACTACATGGTCATGAAAAAAGAAGGAAATCTTACTTTTTGCAACAGCATGGATGGATTTGGAGATTATTATGCTAAGTGAAAAAGCCAGTCAGTCAGAGAAAGACAAATACCACATGATCTCACTTACATATGGAATCTAATGAACAAAATAAGCTGACCAACAAAATAGAAACACAAGCATGGATACATGGCACATCCAGACAGTTGTCAGAGAGGTGGGGGAGGGGAGGACTAGATGAAAGAAGGTGAAGGGCTGGGACCGGTTTGGCTCAGTGGATAGAGCATCGGCCTGCAGACTAAAAGGTCCTGGGTTCGATTCCGGTCAAGGGCATGTGCCTTGGTTGCGGGCACATTCCCGGTGGGGGTGTGTGCAGGAGGCAGCTGGTCGATGTTTCTCTCTCATCGACATTTCTAACTCTCTGTCCCTCTCAATTCCTCTTTGTGTAAAATCAATAAAATATATTTTAAAAAAAAGAAGGTGAAGGGACTAGTCAAAGAACATATATGCATAACGCATAGACAAACAACAAAGGGAGGTGGAGAGGGAACTGGGTGAAGGTAGGCAAAGGGGGGTGGGAGTGGGGACATCCATAATAGTGTCAACAAATAAAAATAAAGGAAAACAGTGAGCTGATTGTGCCATTAGACATCTGAATTTTTTCTAATTTTAGTATTTCTATAGTTCCATGAGCAGCTAATGTCCATTTTCTTTGAATAACACACACATATTTTAAAGAAAAAAAAAAAGAGTGAATAATGATTGAGTAAAATCTAATAGGTTAAAAAAAGGACTAATAAGTCATTCATATCTAGGTGGTGCTGGGGCATCTTGCAGGGTTTTATAATTACTAGTTAAGCTATCTTGAGGAAGTAGGTGCTTTCAATTTGTTGTCAACGTGGAAAGCAGTTTTATAGACAATGGATTTATTATAGAGACAATGACTGCAACATGTTTGACCACTGAAGGACCCATAATCTACACTGAGCTAAAATAAACTCATCAAAGACCAAATTGAGAAACTGTGTTATTCCTAGAAATATGTAATCACCCTCCACCCTGCCCAGTGGGAAAGAATAGGGAGTCATTGACTATATTATTTACTTGTTGCAAATATAGCAAGTTCATTCTCAGTTATTCATATTAATTTTCCATGTTGTGGATTATTGATGAAAAATCCTATTAATAAAAGCCTGTCTGGTTGTCATGCCCTCATGCCGTGACGCCCTCATGCTGCAACAAGCGATCAGAGCAATCACTAGGAGGCTGCAGGAGCAGCGGGTGTGTACAGGTGGGCGGGGGCTTTGCTGCGTGCATGGCTCTGAGGCGGGACCCCTGGCTCTGGCCTACCTCTTTGGGGCAATCCATGGAGGAGCCCTGGATGGGTGGGCGGGGCCTACTTTTTTGGGGTGATTGATCACAGCGCTTCCACACTGTGAGAGGGCACATGCCAGGCTGGGGGACACCCTCCCACCGAGTGCACTAATTTCATGCATTGGGCTTCTAGTATTTCATATGAAGCTTGTTTCTCCATGCTAGCAATGTTCTAATTTTTTGTGTGTATGTGTATATGTGTACACACCTATTAATGTATCTATATTTAAACAAACATATACCAAGGCATGCATATATATATATATCTACACACACACATACATATATATGTGTGTGTATGTGTATTTCTCTGTATATATATACATATATATATACATATATATACATATATATATATTTAAATGTGTATATATATTTGAACATGTTGGTATATGTGAACATATACATGCATGCACACACACACGTATTTATATTTTTTAATGTATTCTGAAGTCAAGTGGAAACACTTTTTGGATCATTTAATTTTGGCAAGTCTACAGCCTGAGTTTCTTCCTTGATTAATTCAATGTTAAAAACTGAGCTAGAAGGTTAGGGTCTGGAGAGAGGAGGTAGAGGCAGAGAGGCAGGAAGAAAGTGGGTCAGGGTCTCCTGCTCCATTGGGCTGGACCCTGATAGACAGCCTAATGGACAGCTAAGTGCTCCTTCTTGGTCTGAGCCTGTGCTCCCTCTCCTCTGAGAGCTGGCCTCTGAACTGAGGCAGATCCAGGGCAGGCAGGCACATGGCCTCCCTCAGAGGGCCAGGCACAGCCGCAAGCTGTTCAGGGACTCCTGTGGTGGATGCTCCCCTGGCTCCTGCTCAGCCCACTGCTGCCAGCCGGCAGCTTCCCCCCTGCCAGACCCCTGGGCACGCTGATGGGAATGGCACAATTACCTAATCCCTGCCCAGGGAGATCTAGGACACATGCAGACAGATGGAGAACCAGGGGAATCCGGCACTATTTAGTATTGGAGGAGCAAAGGAGTGAAGCATGAGAGAAGTTTGCTTAATGGGCCAGGCTCGAAAGAAGGTTCTGTAATCTGGTTTTCTCCAAGCAGGTCCCAGGCAAACTGTTTTCTCACTAGAACAAAAGCTCTGGAAGAAAGGCCCTACACCTTCTCCTAGCTGCTGGCAAATAATCTGAGAAGGGGCATAGACCAGAGTGTGATTCTTCACCAAGAAGAAAAAGTCTGAGGCAGGTATTGAGAGAAAAAGAATCTGTGGAAGTCAGAGCTGCAGGAAGGTACATGTAGAGAGTGACATAGAGTCAGAGATACAGAGATCAAAACAGCACATGCATGAACTCAGTATGTTGCCCCTCTCCTACTATTTCTTACTCCTCATTCTTGCATTCTCACTTTCATTGCCACTGCCCTGGGCCAGGCCCTCAGTATCTCTCTGTCTGGACTCAGGCAATAGAGTTCTTTCTAAAATGCAATCTTTTTGCACCCAATGTCTCCTTCCTTCTGAAAACCCACCTAGATTGATCATCTTAAAGCAAAGCCATGACCTTATCATCTCTGTGGTAAAAAACCTGCATTGGTTCTCCAATCACCACAGAATGAAGTCCAAACTCCCCAGCCTAACTTTTAGCCCCTGTCCACCACAACTGGTCTTGATCTACATTTTCAGGTTATATATTCACCACCAATCCTCCCTCACCTTCATCAGAAGCTGCCAAACCCCACTGCCCTCACTTTTCTTTGCCAACCCATCTATACATTTGTGTGGCCTCCCAGCGTTACTGCTCCCTCACCTTTGCCCCTGGCAATGCCTTCCCCTGGAGTCCTCTCTCTCTATCTTCACTTACCAAAATTGTATTTACCTTCCACAGCCTCGTGGAAATTCCTTCTTAATAAAATTTGACCTAGTACAATGATAATATAATTTATTGTCCCTTTCTTTAAAGTAATTAATTTATATTTATTTTATATATATTATTGCCTCCTTCCTTTGCAATTCAGGGAATCATGGTAATTGATCCTTGGAATAAAGGTACAATATCCACCTGTGTCTCCTCTACTAGTTTATCAGCTCCTTGAAAGGGAGGCTATTATATCCACTTGTTATATTAACAGCTTCCAGTGTAGTCTTTTCTTTACAGCGAGGAGGAGATAAAACCATTTTTTTTTAGGGTCCTTAAATATACTAGTATACTGGCAATTGTGTTGGCCCTAAGAATCATAACACTTTGGGAGCAAAGTGCTAGTTTTTTTTTCTATTTTATAGATGATTACAAGGATGTTCAGATAATGTCCATGACTACTCGACTCATAAGAAGAAAGTGATAATAATTCTTATTATTTGACAGAGTGAATTTCTGGGCACCAATATATGTGTGAATGAAAACAAAACCTGTAAACATTTTATGAGTTTTGTCTACCCAGTGTTCACAATGCTATTGAATGTAATAAAAACTTGACTATAAAATTTTTTATTTAGACAAAGCCAGAGTGGCCAGTTGAAATAATATGGAGTAAAATACAGAGACAAATAAAAATTGTTAATGAGGTAGGACTTTGGAAACAGCACCAGAGAAACAAAAATTAAGCTAACACAAAGGTTGGGCGAGGCTGAGAGAGAGGAAGGGAGAGAGCAGGAAGCCATGAGAGCAAGTCTAATGGGAAAACAGAATAAAGGCAAGATAAAAGGAGTGAGGGTACAACTTCTTCAGTGAGTCATCTCCAGTCCTTTTAGCTATTATCCCAGAAGACCTGGGGCTCCATGACAGTGGGGGGAGGTGAGGGCCACATCAGGAGATAGACAGGAGCTGCCTCCATTGTGTCTCAGGTAGGAGCCATGTGACTTGATTCCTGCTGAACAAAACGTTGGGCACCACCATGCTCCTCACCAAACCTCCTTGAGTATAATCCCTGGTTGTCCATTTTCAGAGCCACACAGAAAAACATAGACTATAGGTTCCCCAAGTTTTCCCATTCACCAGAAGTCTTAGGCTACAATGTGAAAGTTTCTATTTGGTCACTAGATATGTTTTCTTTGATGACAAGGTACAGCAGGCAAAAAATTGTTTACTGATGATGTGGATGGATAATTTTTTCTAAGTTCACAGACCGATTGAAGTCCCATGATTTCTTTTGAGCTTGTGAGTCTGACAAATTCTGTGTGAATGTTATGTTTGCCAGATATTAACATTGACCTTGGGCAAGTTTCATAAATTCATTAGAACTTCAAAATCTTTATCTACAAAATGACAACAATAATATCATGCAGGGTTTTTATAATATTAAATAGGGTTGACATAAAACATGCGTCACAGGGCCTGGCACAATATTAGTGTGCAATAATTGATGGTTTTGTCATCAGCTTCATCAACATCATTCCCTCCTATGCAGGTGAATGCAGGCCATCGCACTGAGCTAGGCAGAGAAATGAGAGCAGAGGACTCCTGAGGGTACAAATAGTGTTAGATAATGACTAAAACCATCAGAAGGAATTACTGGGTTGTTGTCTGGAGTGTGCGACTCAGCTGGAGCCCGAGTACAAAGGGTCCCTAAGCAAAAGCATCAGGGACAGACAGAGGGCAGCTGACACTGTGCCCACAGTTGGCACCGTCCAGCCAAATTTTCAGGGATAAATGAAAAAAATCAGTCCTGAGAGGGAGCACTGCTGAACCATGCTGCCCTGCTTTTGAGCAGCAGCTGCACACAGGGATAGCAGCTGCAGCTGTCCTCAGAAGCCTGGATTCCCAGGGAAAGTGGGCATCAGGCAAAGTAAAAGGGAGGGAGTGACGGGCAGGGGACAATGCCCTGGGTTCCCAGGATGGGAAATTCCACTGCACAGAAAGAAGGGGCCTGCGCCCAGAGGGAGACATGTGGGGTGGCAAGGAGAGAATGTTCTGAATATCAAAGGATGCTCAGAATGGACAGCAGGCTGACAGATCAATAGAGAGAGCTAGATTGGAGGGGGGAAGGGAGGTCAAGACCTTTCTAGCCATTTCTGCTCTTGGATTGCTGCATAAACATGAGCAATACTAATCGTAATCGTTAACACGAATTGAATTCTAACCAGATGCCAGGCAATGTTCTTCATGGTTTGCATATATGAAATGGTGCAATTCCTACTGTATCACATCGAAATCTGAGGCCCAGAGGGGTAAGGTGGTTCTACTGCATCACCTCACAAGCACATGACAGACCTGAGATTTAACCTGGGCAGTGTGGCACCTGAACCTGTCTTTTTACCTCTCATTCTCTACCTATACCATCTACTAGAACTGTCTGCAGTAATGGAAATGTTCTATATCGGGCACTTGAAATGTGGCCAGTGCAACTGAGAAATAAGTTTTTGACATTATTTAACAATTAACTTAAATTTAAGTTGCCTCATATGGTTAGGTGCTACAGTGGATAGCATAGCTTTATACTCTCGCCCTAAAGGGGCAGATCTCTATGGATTTCAGTTGTTAATTCTTTTTTCCATCTAAACACGACGAATGATGGGTTTGCACGCAGGGATGGAAAATACATGGGGTGATGGCCATTATCTCCTCCGTGCCTTCTGCCCACAGAGATGCCATTAAACAAGCACTGCTCTTTCCCACCAGGTGTGGACATTCCTCAGAACCATCACAACGGAGGACTCTAGGCTGCCAGTGTCAATCTCTTAGACTCTATCTGAGAAGGACGTGATCTCCACCTTCGGACTCCAGATAGCCTCTGAGGAAAGGACCAGGTGTAGGCATTGGAGGGAAGGGATGCCGCTACAGAAGCCACCTCTTCCAGCCCTTCTCATTCCAGCAGCACTGCTTTTCTCTCCTCACCACAGTGCTCTTCACTCACATGGCAGCTTCCCCATCCCTTGTCTTAATCTGGGAGTTCACTTTTTGCAAGTACTTAAGGTTTTAACTGGTTTTCTCAAATATATCTGGCCCAAGTCATTTGTGCTGCATTGGATGTCAACAGATATAAATGGAGACAGAGAAGCATTTCCTCCCTCTCCCCCTTTAAATATATCAGTGAAGAAATCCTCTACCAGGATCTACAGTGCCTTTTTGCACACAGGGAAGTATGAGAGGCAGATCAGAGGCCAGGAGATGCTATTTTCTGCAAACACAAGGGAAGTAACAGCTCTCCAGGCAGTTCTTGAACCAGAATTTTTATTTTGAGCCTTGCAATCACCAGAATAAGTCACCTTTGGCATCATCAGCCTAAGCTTCCGGAGACACCAAAGCCTTATTTGACAAGTATTTTCCTAACTGATTCCTAATTAACTTTCGCTCTCTCTCCAGAATGACCTTTCAGCTCCCCTGCCTTCCCTTGATCTTTTGTTGCTAAAGTCCTTCTTAGATATCAAGATGTAGCTCAAATGTCACTTGCCCTGGGAAGCTTTTTTTGATGCTGCTCCCAACACACACTCATCTCCCAGCTGGGCGAGGTTCTCCTCTGTGAGCTAACAGCTCCTCTGCTCTCCCCCACAGCGTTTCACTCCCACCTCTACCAGAGCATTTAATTCATTCCGCTGTGCTCCTGTGTTCCTAAATCTGTCTCCCCTGAAGACTGTTAGGTCATCAATAGTAGGGAGATAAATTACAGGTTTTTGTCCCTGCTACCTTGCAAAGAGCTTGATATATGGCAAGAGTTTAATAAATATTCATTGAATGGAAAGAAGAATAAGTGACCGAGCTAGAGACAAGATCAGGGCTCCTGTGGCAGAGCCGATCAGTAATGCCGCCGACAGACCAACCCCAAGGTCAGGAACAAGGGAGCCTGTTCCCTGGCCAACCTGACCTTTTCTGTTCTGAACAGAATAACCAAGGACGACTCTTTCCTCCTCATTCCCTGACACTCACATAAAATCCCGGTCATTCTAATTTCATCCTCACATTTGCCCACACCCCGCCTCTTGTCCCGCACAGTTCCAAAACACTTGGCTTTTCTCCCCCTCTGTCCCAATTGTTTCTCTTTCTATAGCATTGGAATCTCATTGTCAAGCCTGCCCTATTCCCTCCTGACCTCTCAACCACCCATTGTTCGATGTCAGGAGGGCCTAGGGTGGCAGCTGGGCCCGAGCAGGGCAGACCTGGTGTCCCCAGGGCATCCTTGGCAGGTGCTGGAATACTCACCCGGCAGGACTGATATCCATACACGCACCCTCTTCTGTGAGTCTCCTGCCCCTTCTCACAGACTTCAACTCCTTTTTTCAGGGACTGTTGGGGTCTGAATGATCAGCATGGCTAGGTAGAGGCTTAACCAGAGAAAAAGTTTGTTCTTTTCTCTGGAAAAAGTTCAGATTTCTTCATGTTCCTGTGCACATCTCTTCTCAGTCAGCTCTCCTGTGTGCTAGTAGCTGAAAGCACTCCAAAACACCAAATTCTAACTCTGAAATTTTTCGATTACTTCCCTCTGCAAAACCCTTGCTACCAAGACCTTTAAATGTAAATCAAATCAAAGCTCTTATCAATGCCACCTCTATAAGATAGCCTCTCTCAATTCCAGCTCCTTCCTTTCCCTCTATGGTCCCTTAGTACCTTGATGTACCTCTGCTGTAGCATGATCCCACTGTTCCCTCAGTGTGGACTGTGGTATAGGGGGTAGTACTCAACTGTGTTCCAGTCACAGTTGAGGAAGCTACCCTCATAATCTGATTTAGTGTGGTTCTCACAATAAGCCATTGCAGGGGTATTATCATCCCCTCTGTACAGATTAGGAAACTGAGACTCTGCACTTATTATTTGCCCAGAGTCATACAGCTAAGGGTGGCAGAGCCAAGACTAAGTTTTGTGGTTTTACGTGATGTGTTCCTTCCACTAAAGTTCATTAACTATTTAATTAAGTTTTATTAATGGGGAAATGTTAAACTATGATAGTTATACAGATGTCAGGGATGTGGATTGAATGGGAGAATAGAGACGTTTTCTCAAATGTAAGGGGGAAAAAACTTTCTCTTCTTACTGAATTCTGAGAAAGGAAAAGGAAATCCCTATTGATGTGGGGCTGGATTAAGCAGAGACCTAAGATAGAGGAATGTACTTTAAGATCAGTTTTTTTATTCCTTCGCTTTCCTATTTTAACTATTTACAACTATGTGTTTTCCTCACCTTCAGTGACGCCGATGCCAATGCCATTGGGATCCTCATTCTTAGAGAAAGCTTTTCCAGCCAGTGGGAAGTTTTTGTACCTTCTTTTGTCCTATCTTCATCTTACCCTTCACAGCCTGCACTCTGAAGTCCATAGGCCTTCTTACTTGGCAAAGGTGAGTCTCACTAAATTGGATTTCATTCCTGAAATGGGTCTGATTTAGAAGCTATTCACTCCATGCCTTTTCAAGACACTAACGTGTGTGATTAACATCACTAGCCAGGATTCGACTCTAAGCTTTCAATCTTAGCTGGAGACTTAGTCATTTTGCTCCTTGCCCTCTTTGTTACCTAGGGTCCTGGCCAAATCACTGGGGTATGGGGGCTGTGGGAAAAGGAGGTGGAGTAAATACTTTACTTTTTTTTTCTGCTGAAAATGAAAAAGTTAAGAAATTGAGTATGGTGGTTCTTTTCCAGTTCCCAGCAGGGAGGATTGTGGGATCTTAGTCCCACCTGCATATTGATGCTGGCTAAAGGAGGTGGCCAAGGAGCTAATTGGGCATTTCCTCAATAATTTGTTCTCTGGGGAAGGCTGCTGCCTCACTTGGGGTTTACACAATCAAATATTCAAATCTATTCTCAGATTTGAATTGTATTCAAAGCTGAGAAATAGACAACTTATTGAGTCCCTGGGGAAAAATTACAGTTTTTGTAAAGGTAGGAAATAGCTGGAAGCTGATGATTCTTCAGGAGAACATATGTTCCTATTGGCAGCTAGGAGCCCTGTCCCAATGGCTCCCTTTGCTGTGTGGTCTTGAGGTAAACCCTCCCCTCAGATACTTCCCATTCCTACACCTGTTTATTGTAAATAAACGTCATTTTATAAGCCAAATTATATTATTAATAAATCCAGCAAGTTTTTGTTTGAATGTAGGAAAAAATTTTAAACTTTTTATCTTCAAAAGCAAGCCCTTTTTATTTCCCTCTTTTTATTTTTTTTAAAAGTGATTATACATTGGGGCTTTCTTAAATGAGTCAGACTTGTATATATATAATTGTGCTGACATGATTTTTAAAAAATATATATTTTATTGATTTTTATAGAGAGGAAGAGAGAGGGATAGAGAGTCAGAAACATTGATGAGAGAGAATCATAGATCAGCTGCCTCTTGCACACCCCTTACTGGGGATGTGCCCACAACCAAATACATGCCCTAGACCGGAATCAAACCCGGGACCTTTCAGTTCGCAGGCCGACACTCTATCCACTGAGCCAAACCAGTTTCGGCATGACATGATTTTTTAATCTAAAAAATCTGTTATCAACAATTGATGAGATTGGTTTTTGTGCAGATCATTTTCTGATGCCCCAGTTTTCATATTTGGAAGATAGAGGAAGGAGAATGAATCTCTGTTCTCCAACATGAAAAAAAAACCAATCTGATAAGAACCGTGCATATTTCCAGAGAAATTCAAAGTGTTAGTAAAACTGATTTGGAGCACAAGTCTGCCGGAGCCCACCAGTATGATCTGGGTTGAGTTTTGTCCTTTGAAGCTGTTTCTGTGAAGCAAAAAGCCCGTGGGCATCCTCTTGCACAAGGACTAGAATGAAGATCACAAATTCCAGCTGTCCTACTTCACTAGGCTTGGGAAAGTCATTTCCGGCTTCGTTTAGAAAATGAAGGCATTCAATTAGATGGCTTCCACTGAAATAAATTCTAACTAGTCATATTTAAACTTAAAAAAAAAAGCATTATGCTAAGTGAAATAAGCCAGCCTGTGGGGAAAAAAAATACTACATGATCTCACTCATTTATGGATAATAAAGAGTTCATCATTATAAACGGATGAACAAAAATAGATACATAGGCAGAGTAGCATCGAACAGACTGTCAAAGGACAGCGGGGAAAGCTGGGGATGGTTGCGGGGGAGGTAAGAGATCAACCAAACAACCGAAGGACTTGTATGCATGCACAGAAACATAACCAGTGGATGCAAGACACTGGGAGGGGGTGAGGCAGTGCCCATGGGTAGGGGAGGCTGGGGGAAGGTCAATTGAGGGGGGAAAAAAGACATATGTACTACTATTTGTAATACTTTAAACAAACAAACAAACAAACAAACAAACGATAAATAGGAAAAAAGTATAGTTTTTTTTTTTATTGTTGTTGTTGTTAAAAAGAAATTTGAAAAGAAAGACAAGTACATGCACTCTGGCTAATGGATGGTGGGGAAGTAAGCTGATTTAGCCAACTCGTGGTCTCTTCCACAGGTCTTTACCTTCTCCCACCCACTCCGTCTTCTTTGCTGAGGGTATTCCTGCAGAGCATGAGACAAGTGCAGTGCTCTTGATTTTAAGGAAAAGCATAAGAGGGGGAAGCAGTGCCAGGCACAAAATAAAAACCTAGGATTCCATACTGATATAAACACAGGGTTGAATAATACATACAGACCTATATACAGACAAATAGGTTATGCAGAATATTTTTAAATAATTTATGTAGCTACTCTGCCCTCAAGGCGATGAAGCACACTCCCCACTCTTTGTGGACTGTGACGAGTGGCTTCCTTTTAAAGAGTACATTGCAGAGAGGGTGAGAAAGTCATTCTATCCACCTCCCCTGGAGGGGGTGTGGTGAAAGTGGCACTTTATCACTGTGGACTTCCTGGCAAAACAATAAAACCACAATGTAATCATGAGATAAACATAAGATAAATCCCAATTGAGATTCATTCTACAAACTACCTGACCAGTGCTCTTCAATATTGTGAAGGTGATAAAAATAAGGAAGTCTGAGAAATTGTCCAAGCCAAGAGGAATCTGCAGAGACATGGCGGCCAACTGTAATGTGGAATCAGGATGGGATTCAGGAACAGAAAAAGGGCAATGGGTAAAAACCAAGGACAACCAAATAGAGCGTGGACTTTAGTTAATAATAACGTATCAATATTGGTTCATTAATTGAAACTAATGCACCATATCAATATAAGATGTTGACATAAGGGGAAGCTGGGTTAGGATACATGAGCATTTCCTATACTGTCTTTATAATTTTTCTTCAGGATCAAACCGTCTTGAAAAAAAGCTTATTTAAACAATTCAAAGGAGAATGGTGAACAAAGATTATGGAAACCTAGAAAACTGTCTACCTGTGGAGAAGGAGCCTTATGGCAGGCTTCCCACATCTGAAGGTTAACGGGAGGACAGTGACTCACTATGTGTCTCCATGGAGGACAATGTAAGGAGAGAAGAGCTTCTCTACTTTGAGCATCTTTGTTTACCTAATACCCATTCACAGGATCTGCCTTCCCTAGATTCTGGGATTAGAACTGGCAGCATTCAAGAACATGAGTCCATTGAGTCAATATGATTGCTGAAATTTTAAAATATTTTATTTTATTTTATATATATTTTTTTGCTTTAGGTAATTCAATTGAATACTTGTAACTAAATTCCTTACCTTTTATCAGTTTTCATATACCTCTGGTTTGCACCCAATTTTCTAGTAATATAGATTTTTCTGCTTAGTTCATCGGTAGTCAAATTTCTTTTCTGGGACTCCATTTCTTTGAACTTCACATGGCGGCAAAATTATTGCCAGACCCTTCCAAGGATGTCCACCAGAACTGTGTAGCTAACTGAATCCCTGTTAACTAAATATTCATGGATAATTTATCTACCCACATGCTCTGATATGTACATATGCTGGAACTTCAATGAATTTGAAACTTAGTGTGTATATACATATGTGTATCTTGCTTGTTCTTTCTGCTGTAAAATGAATTATATTTTGAAGTCTATCTTATGATTATACTCACATTCATTCCTACTTACTGGCCCCTAAATAATCAGTCCTGCATGCTTCCCATGGTATCACCTTTAGATCTAGGTTCTTAGACATTTTCCCACTAATCTGATACTTTGTCTGGAATTTCTGTATTAATTTAGAAAATATCATGCTCTTTCTATTCCTATGTAGGAGGCAAAAACATAAGGCATCACTGTAAGTTTTGAGGATAATTTGGAAAACTTTGTGCCCTCACTGTGGATTATACAATGGTGCTTCTTCATGACCCACCTGATCCCTGTTTATTTCTTTGTTTTGTTTAATTTATTTTGTTTCTTTTTCTATGTTTATAATATTTGGTATTTCCAAACATTTGTATTTGGGAATATTTGTCCTCATTTTGTCTCCTTTTGTGTTTTCTTAAAGTAAGCTTAAGAGATGAATACAACTTTTGTGTATACAAAAATCTAATGGAGTAGTAAAATACTCTCCCACATTCTCCTAAAATTAAAATTCCTCACAGTCATCTTGAAATCCAATGGAGAAGGGAAATTGGATCTTCCAAATAAATTGGATCAGGGAAAGGAGAATAGCCGGCTGCATCCTCCTATTGCCTATAGGTTCTGTTGGCTCAAACATCAAGACTATGGCTTTGACTAGGAGGTGGCAGCATGGACAGCAACATTGTGTTTCCCAGGGACTCCAGCTTCCATAAACTCTGTGGAAAGGTCATATTTACAAAGTCATTGATAAAGGAGGGCACCCTCTACACTTCCCCAGTGTGCATATTTTATACATAGTACGCCTTCTATTTATATCCAAATCTTCGTTTAGCCCCTGATTTCTTTGTGAAGCAAACTACTTGGTGTCTATCCAAGATTGAGTTTAATGTTTTTATTTTTTGTGTGTACGTCATGGACTCACCTAACCTTAAGTGAACTGGGTTTGGAACATTGTTGTGTATACGGAGCCCTCCACATTTAAATGAAATTAATTCTTCCAGATATTAATGAAGAAGTTGCTATAACCCATTGAGCATTTAGTCTCTCTCTTTGGATTAAAGTAAAGGCAGATATGATTAATCCCCCCCCCCACACACATATTTTTATATCTCCCTGGATATAGCACAAAATCTGGCACAGGGAAGAAATAATGTGTAATTTCTGAATTCAGTAGATGGTTGGTTAAGCAGGCTCTCAGGCATTGCCATATGGGCTAACTGAAGAAAAATCTTGACCTAACTTCTAAAGAATCTGTCTTGGATTATACCCATTATAACTTCAAGCAATGCTATATTTTAATTAAAAAATAGCCAAGTGGCCGAAACTGGTTTGGCTCAGTGGATAGAGCGTCGGTCTGTGGACTGAAAGGTCCCAGGTTCGATTCCAGTCAAGGGCATGTACATTGGTTGTGGGCACATCCCCAGTGGGGGGTGTGCAAGAGGCAGCTGGTCGATGTTTCTCACTCATCGACGTTTCTAGCTATCTATCCTTCTCCCTTCCTCCCTGTGGAAAATCAATAAAATATATTAAAAAAATAAAATAAAAAATAGCCAAGTGAGGACTTAGATCAATAGTCAGTTATAGTAGGTATTTATTAAATATTTGTTAAACAAGTGAAAAACTTCAACCACAGGTTTGCTTTGCACAACAAATCATAAATTCAGAGTAGCCAAAACTGGTTTGGCTCAATGGATAGAGCGTCGGCTTGGGGACTGAAAGGTCCTGGGTTTGATTCTGGTCAAGGGCATGTACCTTGGTTGCGGGCATATCCCCAGTAGAGGGTGTGCAAGAGGCAGCTGATCGATGACTCTCTCTCATCGATGTTTCTAACTCTCTATCTCTCTCCCTTCCTCTCTGTACAAAATCAATAAAATATATTTAAAAAAAAAAACAAAACTCAGAGTAGAGGAAATGGAGTGGGTTGTAGTAAATGTGCCGAGGAGGTTGGCAAAGCAAAAATTGCTTGGGACAAATTTAAGGAAGATCATAGTCAAGGCTATTGTGATATAGGAGAGAGGCCAGAACTCAGTTTCAACTTAACTTGGCTAGAACAAAGAGTGGGAGGGTTTCTCAACAGTGAGGTGACCCAATGACAAATTATTGGCAGACATTAGGGAATAGTTATAAACCATCTGGTTTTTTTTTTTTTTTTTTTTTTTTTAAATCATCTTTATTCAAAGTAAAAATAGGCTTCTCATATCTCTAAGAAAGAAGGGAGTTTTGCAACTTGAAGAGAGCAAGATCCCCACGGAAATTAGGCTTCTATCATTTTAAAGAAACTGGGAAATAGGAGTGCTCTCTTCCTCCATGGCTACATTTTAGATGAGATTGGGTGCGTTCAAGGTGGTATGGCCGCAGACCATGGCTACATTTTAAAGAGATGTCTTCTAGATCCTTGAGAAAGACAGTCCTAAGTAGTAAAACCAGACAAGAGGCCTTTACAAATATTTACATCCCAAAAGGCAGAGAAGGAATTTACAAGCGTTTAAAGAAAATGCCTAAGAAAAGAAAGGTCGGGGAGAAGTCTGTCTAAACTTTAATTAAGCAGAGGAAAATGTTCAAGGCCTCTGACAACCCAGGAGTTAGTGGAACTTGTCCTGTTTTGAGGGTCAGTCCTGCTGCCTTCTAGATGCAGCTCCGCTTTAAGCCATTGGCAGCCCGGCCATGTCGCATGACTTCTCTAAGCATGCTTTAGGACAGATGAGAATAACAGGAACTGTTCCAGCTCCTTCACAGGTCTATTGTGAAGTTCTAATTGCATCAGATTAGAGAATGCTTTGTAAATTAAGGTATTGGCCCTAGCCGGTTTGGCTCAGTAGATAGAGCATTGGCCTGCGAACTAAAGGGTCCCAGGTTCGATTCCTGTCAAGGGCACATATCTCAATTGCAGGCTCCTTCCTGGCCTGGGTCTTGATATGGGCTCATGCAGGAGACAACCAATCAATGTGCTTCTCTCACATTGATATTTCTCTCTGTCTTTCCCTTTCCCTTCCCCTCTCTCTAAAAAGGGAATGGAAAAATAGCCTCAGTGAGGATAAAAAATAAAATAAAAATTAAGGTACTGCGCAATGTACTGGGAGGAGGGGGCTGAAATTATACTACTTTCTTAAGATTCTGTCTCTATCTCAGACCCCTCAAGTCTATCTTCTGCATTCTGGGAGCTCCTAGGACTTTTGCCTGTGCCACTTAATGAGTCAGAGATCTCCTTGTTCAACCTCATAATTTCATATCAGAGGAGACCGAGTTTGTGAATACTTTATGCATTATTGTGCAGTGAATAGAGTCAGGAGACCTAAGACTCCTGACTCTATTCACTGCACAATAATGCATAAAATATTCACGGACAAATCAAGCCTTTTCCCCAGGGAGCAGTGCTGAATGCCCCCTTTCTCAGAAGCCACCTTTACTCTGGGACTTCTATTTATATTACCCTCCACTCTTTGTCTGATTGTTGCTTTGACAGCGTTAAATTGTTTCTGTTGCCAGTTACCCAAGGTTGCTTTTTCCATGTCTCTGTGTCCTTCCGGAGCCTGGGCATCCAGAGGCAGAGCAGCCTGCCTGACCACACAGAAATGGGATTGCTTTTCTGAGCTCTGGTACACTGATCTCTGCTTATCTGCCGTGGTTTGCCCTTTATCTCACAGATAAAACTGAAGATTTGATGTTGAGATGATGACCCGGAGGCCCTGATGTAAGAACTGCAGCAATCTGGGCAGGGTGACCCCGAACTTGATCCCTAGAGGCCCCTCCAGCTAATCCCTACCTTGTCACTCCCAGCCCCCACCTCAGGAGGCCGGGCGGTGAGGACGGTGAGGTTGGTGTGGGGGTGGGAGCTTGCCTCTGTCAGCTGGTGTCTGTTTTCACGACAGATGGCGTGTGATGACGCGGCTCTATTGTCCTCTCTTGCCTTCCCTGAAGGGAGATTTATTTTGCCAGCAAACGTGCTATACTTCCAGAGGAAATAGCATCTGTCTCTGAGGAGGGGTAAGAAGACATTGCTATTCCATCCTGTGGCCTGCAGTAACTTTAACTCTGTGAAAGGCCCAATGAGTAACCTGTTGCTCCTAGTCAGCTCTAAGGGCTACAGCAAAGGAACACTTTTAATTCCCTAAAGGAACCACTAAAGTTAGTCATTAGGAAGAGTGTGTGTGTGTGTGTGTGTGTGTGTGTGTGTTTAATATAAGGAGTATTGAATATGACTCAATGAGCTAAGCATTTGTTGATAATTGAACCTACTTCTCTGTTCCATCCTCTTCTCTGATACCCTCACTCCCTTGTCCCAACACTGTGATTTTTTTTCCCCCCTCTAAGTTTGTTCAGCAACATTTTTTATTCTAGGGTAATGGGAAACACTTGATGGATAGTTTTCAGAGAGCTCAGTGTTGCTTAAATTTTGGCATGCATCAGAATTGCTTGGGGAGTGCTTGTGTGGAGGGAAGGGTAAGAGAGCTTGTTAAGGTGTGGCTTTTAAGGCTAAATCAGCAGATTTTTATTTAGTAGGCATGGCTACTCTGGCATATGAAATATTCCAGTGATAGTACATTTGAAAAATATCTCCTAGAGTTTTAGACTGAGACTATTCATTTAACAGATTAAAAAAAAAATATATATATACATATATATATATACATATATATATATACATATATATATATATATATATGTATATATATATATATATATATATATATATATATAAGTTTGGAGGAGAATAAAATGGGAGAAAAGGTTGGGAAACTTGTTGCAAATGAAGGACAGAGGAAGGAGGGAAGAGATATACGTATAATTAAACAAGAGAAGAAAGTGTTTTGAGAATTAAAGAGCTCCAGCACTGTGGAAAAGGAAGCCCTGGAGACCTTAAGATGAGGACTGAGGTAGAGAAATTTGGCAGTCTCCATCTAATGCACATGTGTCAAACACAAGGCCCGCGGGCCAAATCCAGCCCGCCAGGCCTTGCAATGTGGCCCGCACCGCGCTGTCATCACTGCACTCCGCTGTCAGTTTATGACATTGTCAGTTTATGACTGTTCAGTAACCCATTCGGCCCGCGATTTAGGCTGGATTTTAGATTTTGGCCCCTTCTCTGATTGAGTTCGACACCCCTAATCTAATGTATCAGTACTTAGGATGCAGGGACTTAAAAATAACACTATACCATTTTTTTGGGTTAAACTAGAATCAAAACGACTTTGGTTTATGGAAGCTATTGAGCTTAGACCCTAAAACTTGGAATTTTACTTCAGGACCATGGAGATTGTAGGGCCTTGAGATCCTCCTGCTCATATGCAGCTACCAGAATACTATTAATGATAACAATGATTATTTATATTTATAGAATGCTATAGTAGTTAGAATATAGGTTTAGTTACTGTATCAAATAAATCCAAAAGAATGTGGCTTAAGACAGAAGGCTATTTCTCTGGAACATGCAGCTTTTATTCGTCTTTGAGATGGTTGCTCTTGCTACTGCCATCACAGTCACATTCCAGCCAGAAGGAAGGACAGTGATAAGGGGGAGGAAGTATGGGTGGAATATTTTATGCATATGGGTGGGGAGGAGGTATGGTGGGGAGGGATATGGGTGAAAAGGGGTTATGGGTGGAGGGAGTATGGGTGGCACCAGGTGTATGGGTGGGCTCACAAAGAATGTGATCTGTAAGCTATCATATGACCTGAACTTTGCCACACAGCTAGCCTTGGCTATAAGAAATGCCGAGGAACCATATGCCAAGCTGTACCTTATATTCTAGATAAGAATAGAAAAACAGGTGTTGGTGAATTTCAGTGGTCTTTCCCACAAGCAGTTTAGGTTTTAGAACACATGAATCATATCTTATTCTCAATGTGAGACAAAGTCAGTATGATTTCTCTTTTCAGATGAGGAAATTAGACATTGTAAGTGATTAGAGGCCAATTTTGACTTTGAACTCAAACAGGTCTTTCCCTATGCTGGATGTTTTCCATTAAAACAGTGCGGAGAAGAACTACAACTAATCCTCCAGGCACTAATTTAGGCAACTCCCTTTTATTTTCTTTCCCACCCCACCCCGTACTTCCATTTCTCTAGACGTGGTTGGAGAGAGATTTCTAGGTCCCCCACTTTGAGCTCAACAGCTGCCAGCAACCAGGGCTTTATTTTGAGGTTATTTTAATACAGGTTTTGGGAGCAGCCTCTCTGTTTAATCCCTGGCAGATAAACTCACGGTAGAGAGATTGGGGAGTTATTGACGAAGACTTGCTGACTGTAGGAGATTGGACGGTTGTTAATCTTTTCAGTGGATATTAAGGGAGCCCATTTTAATCAAAATTTATACAGGAATAATCTTTTCTTTAAATTCTGGCCCAATTCCTCCAATAATTGCAACGAGGGCAGCGCTCTTTGGAAGACAGTGTATTAATATGGAGTTTAATGGGATGAAACAGATGGGGTGAAATAGTCCCAGAAAAGAACCCAACAAGAGTTCTAAAAGACGCTCTTGCATAACTTAAGGCTCCATGGCTGAAGGAGTCTGATAATCAGCATCCTTTCACCTGTGGCTGGGAGGGCCTTATCTGTTAGGAAGGAAGTAGAATGGGGCAGGAGAGACTCCGACTGCTGAATAGTTCTAAGAAAGTTTTATTTGTATCAGTGGTGAGTCCCTGAGCCAAAACTGTAGAAAGAGTCCTGCATGCTGTAGGACCTCTGCTGTGCTCAGACGTCATGGGGGGGCATCACGGGAGTAGTACTGTGGCCTCCCTGCAGACACCGTGGGCATCCAGAGATGCAAAAGCCAGGGCTGTCACCAACTATACTCCCTGCAGTAGGTTCTCCTGCAGAGGATCTCAGTGGTGAATTTCCATGGCCAACACACCTAGGCTCTCTGTTGTTTGACTTTTTTGGGGAATTTCTTCCCCTATCTGAGCTTCAGTTTTCTCATTTATAAAACAAATGGTTATGGTCAGACAATCCTTAGGTCGTATGAATCTCTTTCAACCTCTGATTGTATGAAGAGTCTCAACCTGCAGTTCCTAACGTCCAGGGACACAAGCTAGGGAAGGTTGCAGTGGAGGGAAACATGCTGATGGCTGGCAGGAAAAACAGATCATTCTGTCAGGTCCCTTCTTTTTGGCTCAGCCCACCCCCTTTTCTATTCTCTGTGTTCCAACATGGTCCAATGGCTGGGCCGACCACAGCTTCAGCCTAATCTAATCTAATATAATCTGTCAGAGAGGTAATGAACTATAAAAGTGTGGATTTAATTACAATTACAGGGGAGTTTTGTGTTGGCTGGGGTCTGGTGCTAGCCAGAGAATAGACACACTCAGGCTAAGCTGAAAAGCCCCATCTGTGCTACCAAGGTCTGCCCGTTAGGGGCTGGGCAAAACCTTATTAAATACAATGAAGAAAGAATGGTACCCATAGATGATTTTTAAGAGGAAAAAGTATTAACTTTTTAGGTTTTTGTTCTTTTTAAGAACAGGACTAAAGGAAATAATTTTTTTTTGTGATTTTCGTACCCTTATTTCTCAGGCAGAACCCAGATGTACCCAGAGACTATGACTCCGACTTTTTCTTCTCTGTCAAAGACTCTTGAATACATACCTTTCATATGTCTCCTCCCTTTTCTCCCTAAAAGGTACAGATTTAGGCCCTGGAGTAGCCTATTCTTTGGACTACAAGAGAAAAATATTTCATTCTGTTGAAACCCCTGCAAATTTTGACAAAGAGCTTGAGGGCCATTTATTTATCTCTGTAGTTCAAAGTTGTACCCATATTTCAAAGTTCAGCTTACTGGCATTGCCTAAGAATGCAAGTCAGAAGACATGTGATCTGTTCTTCTTCCCTAAACCTCCATAACACTCCCAACTCTCTCAATGGAATTGACCGTATTTTGCCTTGTGTTAGAAACATTTGAATGCTTTTAAAACTCATTTTTCTTATCTTCTTTTTTATGCTGTAAACTCTTTGATCATGAATTTTTAAAACTAATCTTTATATTCTCTGCACCATGCTCATCTTTAATTAGTATACTAGGTGTACCGGTTAATAATGCAGATTTTTTTCCAATAGATGGAGTTACACATATGTTGATATATATGTGATTTGATATATATGCTATTTTTTTTTTGTATTGACAACAAGCTTCAAAACTTCAAATGTCAAATTTGCTCAAGGGGTTAACATCATAGATATTTTTACACTTAAAAATGTCAAATTTCATGCTAAAAAAAGAACATTTGTGGGAAGTTATAATTCATTACTTTATTTTGAAGAAAAGTGCTACTGAATGCTTTGAGAAGCTTATGGTGAACATGCTCCATCTCAAGATACTTGTGAATGCTGGTTTGAACACTTTTAAAGTGATGATTTCGATGTGAAAGACAAAGAACATCCAGGTCAACTAAAAAAGTTTGAAGACCAACAATTACAAGCATTATTGGATGAAGATGCATGTCAAACTCAAAAACAACTTGCAGAAAGATTAAACATTGCTCACCAAACAATTTCCTATTGTTTACAAGCAATGGGAAAGATTTTAAAGGAAGGAAAATGGGTGCCACATCAACTGAATGAAAGAAAATGGAAAACCAAAAACTCATCAGTAAAATGTTGCTTCAATGGCACGAAAGAAAGTCTTTTTTGCATCGAATTGTGACTGGCGATGAAAAGTGGATTTATTTTGAGAATTCCAAATGCACAAAATCATGGGTTGATTCAGGTCAACCATCAACATCGACTGCAAGGCCAAATCGCTTCAGAAAGAAGACTATGCTCTACATTTGGTAGGATCAGGAAGGTGTTGTGTATTATGAGCTTCTAAAACCAGGTGAAACCATTAATACTGATCACTACCAACAACAGATAATCAATTTAAACCACACTTTGATCGTGAAACGACCAGAATGTTCCAGAAGACACGACAAAATAATTTTGCTTCATGATGACACATCATCACACACTTCAAAAGCAGTTAAAGACACGTTAAAAGATCTTGCCTGGGAAGTATTAATCCATCTGCCATTTTCACCAGACCTTGATCCTTCAGATTACCACTTGTTCTGATGAATGGCACATGTACTTTCTGAGCAGCACTTCAGAACATATGAAAAAGTGGAAAATCCGGCCTCTGAATGGTTTGCCCCAAAACAAGAAAAGTTCTATTGGGATGGTATCCACAAATAACCTGAAAGATGGGGAAATGTGTAGCTAGTGATGGACATTACTTTGAATAAAGCACTTTTGATGTTTCTCTTGAAATTATCATGTTTTCTTTGATTACAAAATAAGCTATTATTAACTGGTACACCTAGTACAACAGTCATTAAATGCAGGCTTACTGAGAATAAAAACGTATTTGAGAAAGATCATCTTTGTCCTCTTTTACATTTTTGCTACCATTCTTTCCTTAATTTCCCTTTCCAAAGGGAAGATTGAGCAAAATGATAAGAAATTAAGTGATTTTTTAAAAAGTGAATTAAAAAAAATGCCATTTGCTCTTCCCTTCTTCCTTTGTCCCTTGACCTAACTATAATTATTCTTTCTTGAAATTAAAGTATATGTTTGAGAAGACCCACAGTAATATATGGTTTCCCTGAAATTCTTATACAAACTTAGTTACAAAACTGTCTCATATTTATCCATCCACATGGTAATGTGGTAACGTTCTCTGTCTCTCTCTTATTTTATATATATATATATATATATATATATATATATATATATATATATATATATATATATGAAAAAAAGCAATAAACATATCCTTCATCCAAGTTCTACCTCTTACTGGTAATGCGATCTTGGGCATATAAGACTTCTCTGTGCCTCAGTTTCCTTATCTTTAAAACAGATATAATAATTTTATCTTCCTCAAATATCTTTTTTTTAAAAAAAAATAATGTGTGATAAAGCAGGTGCTACATAAGTATTTGACATGTTTATTTCTGCCACTGTAAAAGATTATTGAAAACAGAGAAGCAAACTTAAAATTTTATCTATAAATTATTTATTTGTTACTATGTGTCAGATTTCTTTGAAGAATTTTTAAGCAGCTAAGAATAAAGTCAATTTTTTTGTCTTTCTTCTTTCAATGTACACATCTGTGTAAGAGACTAAACCAATAATATTTTGAGATGTAAAACAGACAGCCGGACATGTGTCCTTACACAGGATGTCGCATTAGACTGATCTAACATGAATTGAAGAGCACCTGGATTGTGTCAGGGCTAAGAATTTATGTACTCGATTAAGGAAGTGGGGACCATACATGGGAAGGCTTCTGCCTATTTTAAAATCAAGCAAATAACATGAAAATCAGATGCAAAATAAAACCCAGATTAGCATATAATCACATTAGCAGACTAATTGAGTCAGGAGCTCAGCACTTTGGGTAATAAGGTTGCACCCTTCAGAAGGAGAAGACAAAGTCCAAATTGTTTATCCATCTTTCTATTTCAATGCAGAGCAGAGGGTTTTGGGACCAGATGTGACCAGGGTCCCATCCGGGCAGTTAGCACAGTATCACTTACTCTAGGGGACCTCTAAGAGGGGATTAAGGGTCATAGACTTAGTGTGGAAACCCCCAAGGCCTGAGGGATTAACATTTAATGCAGCCAGCTTTTCAGAAAATTGGGCTCAGATGAGGATCTACCTCCTTTATTTATCTTTGTTTTGCAAAAGCTCTAAGTGAGGGGGTTTCTTTTTCTTTTCACACAGTGAAGTCTTTTCTATCCTGAGAAGACAGGGACATGGGTTCTACAGGTATTTGGCAGCTCTGAAATAAAACTTATTTTCCTTTTATCCACATTTCCTCTGTTCCTCCTGGGCTTTTGTTCTTTCTCCTCAGTTTCCTTTTATCCACCCCTCCTCCTAGATGTCTAACCCCAAATATTTTAATAAGAACTAGTTCCTTTATTCCTCTTAAGTTCTGAAAGGAAACAGCAAAATAAATCCTATATTCCAGCACCCTCAATTTATTTGGAGCAGCTGTTAATATTGCCACTTTGCTTTCAGTCATTCAAAGATATCTATTTAGTGCTTACTATATAAAGATCAGATACTTCTGTGCTCATTGCCCAACATTGCATTCTATTGGAAAATGCTGCAATAAAACAGACTAGAAGTTCACGCAACCATATCCCACATTGACTATAACTTTATTGATGAGTAAGATACATTTATGAGATATTTAGCAGGGTGTTTATGATTCTAAATCTAGTTATTGGATGACAAAACCATACCCCAAATTTTTCCCTACCATACCAGTATTCTTTTCACTATTCCCCACTTCATACAATTATTTTATTTTCATTTTCCCTTTTCTAATTTTAACATCTCATAAAGTTGAAATACTTATAACTTACCTGCAGAAAATGAGTTTCAATTGAACATAGAACATTTTGTCCCCATTAATTTTCTTCCTAAATTTGCATATACATTGTCTAAGGGGGTGAGACACTTCCATGAAATACTCATATTTCCATCCTTTTCTCTGAGGCAAAGGAAAAGTACAATAGCAGAAAATACAGAACAAGTTTCTTAGGAATTTTGCAAGCTAATGAGATATATAGGAGTTCCCAGACTAAATTTTAGAGTTAATGAGAGTTTCCAAAACTGTGCTTATGATATTTACTGCTTGTGTGGCATTGGGCAGCCTCATACCTGGACTTCAGTTTTTTTTTCACCAGTGAATTGTGAGGTGTGTCACTTACAAGATGGCTTTTATATTTGTCAAGTGTTTGGCACAAGGTAAGCAAATGTATTAATTTAGCTGCCTTGTACTCTGTGGACATGGCATGAAGGGAGAGGGCATTGAAAAGGAGAACACAACACAAATCATGCTCCAAAGCAATCTATGATCAACATTCAAAATTCAAGTTAATAGGCAGAATTCCAGTTTCTGGTTCTGCATGTCAGGAGTTTGGAAGCTGACACTCTGACCTAACAGCTAAAATACTGAACAGATTTGTAAGAGAGAGAAGCACACAAGTAAACTGTTCCCAAGAAAAAAGAGACCGACAGGCAAATACAAGTCATCGTGGTTTACCAGAGCACAGACTCCGGGAGAAGCCACTCTAGGAAGCAGGGCCCGGCAGGAAAACATGATCTGTCATTGGTGAACGGCTGGCGGCTCATTGTGGACAACTCTGAGACCTAAAACCTCAGGGGAACACAGGCAAAGGGGACCCCGCACATCTGTGCCATTTAACTCTGGATGCTCAGCCAACATTTGAGAAAAATCCCCTTGTGCTTCTGGCAGTGGGAGGAGAAAAGGAGTAATTCTGAAATACTTCAGAGAACTCTGTTCTTCTTAAGGCCTGCCCTCTTGCAGAAACTAGTCCACCAGGAGCTTAACTGACCTGAGGGACAGGAAAGGCCCTACTCTAGCCTTGCTGTAGCTGTTGTGTCTTGCCTAAGGGGGGAGGAAAAACGGAGAAACTCTTGTGAAGTTCACAGTCCAGAGGCATAGGTTCATCGAAAGGCTGGGCCCTAATCTCAGGATGACAACCTCTTCCCCTCTCCTCACACCTCACCACCACATAACCAAGGGCCTGTCTTTACAATTCCTTTTACCCAGTACACCATGTCTGGCTACCAAGAAAAATATTGCAAGGCATACCGAAAGCTGCAGAATACAACTAGAAGGGACAAAGCAAGCATCAGAACCAGACATGGAGTGATCAAGTTCATAGTCATAGTCACTTTTAAAAAGTGTCGCCAGGAGCTTCTTATGGAGGAATCCCTTAGTCCTATCTAATAAAAGAATAATATGCAAATGGACTGTCACTCAGAGTCTAACACATACGATGGCTGCCCCCATGTGGTCAAAGATGACTGCCCCCATGTGGACACAAGATGGCCACCACAAGATTGTCAGCAGGAGAGAGCAGTTGGGAAGGACCAGGTATGCAAGGGAGGGCACTTGTGGGCGATCAGGCCTACAGGGGAGGGCAGTTAGGAGCAAACAGGCTGGCAGGGGAGCAGTTAGGCATCAATCAGGCTGGCAGGGGAGTGGTTAGGGGGTGATCAGGCTGGCAGGCAGAAGTGGTTAGGGACAATTAGGAAGGCAGGCTCGTGAGCAGTTGGGAGCCTGCAGTCCTGGATTGTGAGAGGGATGTTTGGCTGCCCGTTTAGGGCTAAACGGGCAGTCAGACATCCCTTGAGAGGGTCCCAGATTGGAGAGGATGCAGGCTGGGCTGAGGGACACCTCCTCCCCCATGCATCGGGCCTCTAGTAAGTTATATAAATGTCTAATAACAATGCTGTATACCTGAAACTTCTAATATTGAATTTCAACCGTGATGGAAAAGTTAAAAAAAAAAATGTTAACAGGATCTAGTCTTGGAATAAAAAAAAACATAGGCTGCTGCTCTATCCTTCGAGGATATTTGTGTCTATGGAGAGGCAGATATTACATAACAAAAATACAGGTGATGTTTGCTCTTATGAAAGTGTTCATTCAGGACTACATGACAGAGAGAAAGGAAGCTTGTATACAAGGAAGACAGATAGTTATAAGGACATTGAAGCTAACTTACGGGGTAAAGGTAGAGAGAGGCCTCCCACACAGTGGGAGTGGCCAGGCAAAAGGCACGCCTGAAAGAATCTGGGGTGTCCTGGGATCAGTGTGTACTATTGGCGATGTGCAAGGGGGGGGCTGGTCAAGGAAAAGGTCAGGTCAACCATGACCAAGTAGTGTAGTGCCAGTCTAAGGTGCTTGGACTTGATCCTACTGGCAAAAGGGAGTCATTGGTATTTTCTTCACACAAAAGTGATGTGAAAGAAAAAAGCCACATGCTAACCTGACAAGCTCAGGGAAGGCCTGTGTGGCAGTCTTGCAAACCCAGAGACCTAAGATAACCACAAAAGATGGTTTGGAAATTAAATATCTAACAGGTTATAGTAGGTAGTCATGTCCCAGATATTTTCCCAGACAAAGATCAACTTTGATCTTTTACTGAGCCCATTTGTCTTTTTGCCTCTAAGATAACATATCTATGAGATGTCTGGGTAACTTGTAACTTCCCTTTTTTCCGGAGCCCCTGGGGAACAACCAACTGTGGAGGGCACCAGGACAGATGCCTCAAATTCCTTCTTTATCATGTTAATTGTTCCTGCAATTTTACTTTTTATCCAATCCCAGGAGTTTCCCACCGCTTTGCTTTCTCCCACCTCCTTACTCCATCACCAATGAATTTCATGTAACCCACCTATGTCCCTCCTTTGATTTTAGTGTATAAATAGAGAAATGTAACCCGCCATTCTTCGGAGCATTATCTCAATCCGTTGAGGTTCTGCTTCCCGGCATGTGTCGACAATAAAGCTCAAATAAATTCATAAAAAATATTCTTTACAGGTTTCAATGTTTTTTTTTTCGTAACAGTGACAAGATTCAATGTCAGTGGCTGGTGTCCTGGCTCAAGGAATGGCTGTTTTGCTGAAGGTGATCTTAACAAGCCAGTGTGTGCTGGAGGAGTTTCAGTTCCGTCTTTTAGGGAGGTTCGTTTCCTCTGAACTGGGCTCAGGGAGACTTCCTCAGGGCCTCCTCGATGGGTAGGGAGTGGGTCGGAGGCAGGTGTGCCTCATCCATGTTCCATCCCCAGACCCTGGATTCCTTTCCTGTCTCTACAGGCCCATGAGAAACTTCCTCAAGGTGCCAGTCTGGTATTCATACCCCATCTGTCACGTTCTCAGTTGCAGTCCTGACTCTCATTAGAGGGGTGGGCAGCCCCTTTCAGGACTCTCTCCACCTCCCTCTCACCAGCCTCCACACCCAAACAATCTGCCTGAGTCCCCTGATTGTTTCCTATGGAAATCAGACACGTGCAGCCCCAGGGGGCTCTTGTATTCATTTCCTTCCAGCAGGGACTGGCATTGGGGAGGGTACTTGCTAGCCCTTCACATATGCCCGACAGAGAATGGGACAGGAAAATAAAAGGGAGACCCAGAGGGGCTGAGAGTGGTTTAGAGTGAAAAAGTTAAGAGAGTAGTAGCAACAGAATTGCTTGTGTAGGTCACAGACAGTTTTGTTTGCCAACCTCAGATGTCCGAGGGCTCTAACAATGGAGAGAGGCAACTTCATATCCAACTATCCTAAACATCAGAATGTTAATTAATGAGGATATTAGCATGAAAGTTGGATAAAGAGACACCTCATTTGCTTTACTATGACACTAACATCCGGTGCAAGCAAACAGACCTCATATAAGTTTGCAGGCCATTTTGTTATCTTTGTCTTCCTGGACAGTGCTGGATGAAATGTGTTTTTCCTTTAAATTGGTTAGTTACCCAGTGATACTTGAAGAGCCAGAATGGTGGTGGTGTGCAGATAAAACTTCTGCAGGCTGACAACTGGCTTTAGGCTGCAGCTGGCTATTTGCTTCCAGCCCTCCCTTATTACTTTCAAACTAAACTAGGATTACTTTCTAACTAACCATCTCTCTCTCTCTCTCTCTCTCTCTCTCTCTCTCTCTCTCTCTCTCTCTCATACACACACACATCTGTAATTATATCTATCTCCCAGACATTTTTTATTCTTCAAAACTGTGCTAGATATACCTTGTTCATAGTTTTTACTTTTTATCGCCCATCCCAAGTTTTTGCAAAGGAAACAAACATAAATCACTCTGTGATTATTGTCTTTTTAATTCAAAATTGATGTATATATTAGGGAAAATTTTGATAATATGAAATCAGGGACAGTCCTGCCAATCTGTGACATTTGTGTGAATTTGAGACTGAGCTAGGCCCAGGGCCCAGGTGTTCTCCCCAAGGGGCAATATGGATGGATAATAGGGCTTGGGAGTTGGATTAGGGGGTGAGTGAATGGACAGACCCAGACAGCTGAGGTTTTTATTGGATTTCATTATTTGATTTGATTTGAGGAACTTGATTCATCGACACAGAATAACTGTCCCATTTTTTAGTTTGCCTCGTGTTTACCTTTAGAGAGCATCTTATTGAACACTTCACTTTTTAGAAATTATAAGGGGTTCCCCACTTCTTATGCATTAAGTAGTAATATTGATACGAGTCTGACATTCAAAGCTTCCACAAAAGGTTCTAATCTACCATTCTAATTATTTATCTAAATACTTCCTGATAATGAACTTCATACACTTGCCAAAGCCCATCACATTTCCTCCCATTAGTGCAGACTCCACTTTTGGACTTTCCGACTTCAGTGCTTTTGCTCCATTCATGCTGTCTCAAAGGGTATGATTTCGTTCTTTTTTAATTTTTTAATTTTTTTACAGCTGAGTAGTATTCCACCACGTAAATATACCACAGCTTTTTTTATTATTATTATTTTAATCTGCTCACCTACTGATGGGCTGGGCACTGGGGCTGCTTTATAGCTTTGCTATTGGAAATAATGTTGCAGTGAACAAAGGGGTGCATATATTCCTTCAGATTAGTGTTTCAGGTTTCTTTGAATATATTCACAGAAGTGTGAATTGCTGGGTCAAAAGGCAGTTCCATATTTTTCTCTTTGAGATGACTCCATACTGCTTTCCACAGTGGCTGCACCAATCTGTATTCCCACCACCAGTGCGTGAGGGTTTCCTTTTCACCACACTCACAGCCAACATCATACCCAATGGACAAAAACTACAAGTGTTTCCTTTAAGGTAAGGAACAAGACAGAGATGTCTGCTTTCACCGATCTTACTTAACACAGTACGCGAAGTCCTATTCACAGCAATCAGAGAAGAAGAAATAAAAAGCATCCAAATTGGAAAGAAAATAGTAAATCTGTCATTATTTGCAGATGACATGACATTATACATAAAGAATTCTAATATCAAAATGAAAAGCTTTTGCACAGCAAAAGAAACCACCATCAAAATAAAAGGGGAATCTACTGTATGGGAGAACATATTTGCAAATGATACATCTGATTAGGAGTTAGTATCCAAAATATACAAAATACTCATACAACTCAACAAACAATCCAATTAAAAAATGGGCAGAAGACCTGAATAGACATTTCTCCAAAGAAGGCATACAAATGGCCAAGAGACATATGAAAAAATGCTCAGTCACTAATCATCAGAGAGATGCAAATTAAAACCGCAATGAGATATCACCTCACCCCTGTCAGAATGGCTATCATAAAACAATCAACAAACAACAAGTTCTGGCAAAGATGTGGAGAAAAGGGAACACTAGTTTATTGTTGGTGGGAATGCAGATTGGTGCAGCCACCATGGAAAACAGTATGGAGTTTCCTAAAAAATTTAAAAATGAGACTTCTGTTTGACGAGCCCACTTCTGGAAATATATCCTAAAACCCACAAAGCACCAATAATAAAGAATATTTGCACCAGTATGTTCAGAGCAGCCTTATTTACAATAACTAATATTTGGAAACAGCCCAAGTGTCCATTTGTAGACAAATGGATAAAAAAGGTGTGAGATATTTACATATGGAATACTATGCAGCTGTTAAAAAGGGGGATCTCTTACCCTTTGGGACAGCATGGTTGGACCTGGAAAATATTATGCTAACTAAAATGGCACGGCACTGGCAATTGAGAAAGACATGATCTCACTTATTTGTAGAATCTAATGAACAAAATGAATTTACCAACAAAATAAGACCCGAAGCATGGAGGCATGGCACAGATACCTCGATGTGAGGTTGGGGGACAAGGAGAGATAAACCAAAGAATTTATATACTTGCTAGATGTCCAGTGGATGAAATTCATGCACTTGAGCAGGGGGTGTCCTTCAGTTTGGCCTGCACTCTCTCATAGTCCAGGACCCGTTGGGGGATGTCTGACTGAGGGCTTAGGCCCGATCCCATGGTGGCAGTCGGACATTCCCCTCGCAGTCCAAGGCCCTTTGCTCCTTATTATTCGGCTTGGTGCTCCTTCGGTTGCTCCTTGGTGCTCCTTTGGTTGCTGTTCTTGCCAGCTGTGAGCTCAGCTTCTGGCTGAGCATCACTCCCCCTGTGGGAACACACTGACCATGAGGGGGCAGCTTCTGCATTGAGCATACGTCCCCTGGTGGTCAGTGCGCATCATAGTGACTGGTCATTCCAGTCATTCTGCCATAATTGTTACTTAGGCTTTTATTATATAGATGGAACTACCTGACAGTCAAAATGCCCCCCTGAGGGGTTTCAGATTGTGAGAGGGTGCAGGCCAGGCCAAAGGACCCAACCAGTGCATGATTGAGGCTGGGAGGGATGCAGAAGGTTGGCCAGCTGGGGAGGGACTGCAGGAAGGCTCCAGAGTGTGTCTGCCCCATCTTGCTCAGTCCCTATTGGCTGGACCCCAGCAGCAAGCTAACTTACTGGTGGGAGCATCTGCTCCTGGTGGTCAGTGCATGTCATAACGACTGACTGAGTAGCCTTAGCATATCATTAGCATATTATGTTTTGATTGGTTGAATAGCCAACTGGCCGACTGGACACTTAGCATATTAGGCTTTTATTATATAGGATATACATAGCCTATACACATGGGCATTAGGGTCAGGGCTGGTAAGAAAAGGGGGCAGGGGAGGAAAATGGAAGATATCTGTAATACTATCAACAATAAAAAATATATTAAAAAAAGAATCCTAACAATTCCACCAAAAAACTGGTAGAACTTATAAATGAATTAAGTAAAGTAGCAGGATACAAAATAAATATCCAGAAATCAGTTGCATTTTTTTACATCAATAATGAACTATCAGAAAGGAAAACTAAAAAAAGAATTCCATTCATAATTGCTCTAAAAAAATAAATTATCTAGGAATAAATTTAACCAAGGATATAAAATATATGTACTGAGAAAATTATAAGACAGTGAAGAAAGAAACTGAAGAAGATACAAATAAGTGGAAGTACTAGTATATACTGTGTTCATGGTTAAGAAGACTTAACATTATTAAAATGTACATACTACCCAAAGCAATCTGTAGGTTAAATGCATTTCCTATCAAGATGCCAAAGGAGTATTTTACAGAACTAGAACAAATATTCCAAAAGTTTATATGGAACCAAAAAAGATCCCAAATAGTCAGGACAATCTTGAGAAAGAAGAACAAACTTGAAATAATCATATTACCTGATAGTAAATTATACTACAAAGACATGGTAATTAAAATGGCATGGCACTGGCTATAAAAACAGAGACATAGAGCAATGGAACAGAATAGAGAGCCCAGAAAAAAATCCAGGCCTTTATGGTCAATTAATATTTGACAAGTGAGATAAAAAGATATAATAGGGAAGGAGAGTTTATTCAATAAATGGCGTTGAGAAAATTGGACTGATACATGCAAAAAAAAAAAAAAAAAAAAAAAGTGAAACTAGACACCATACACAAAAATAAACTCAAAATGTATTAAAGAATTTATCTTTAGACTTGACATTGTAAAAGTCCTAGAAGAAAATATAGGCTGTAAAATTCAGACATTTCTTGTAGCAATATTTTTTTTCTGATATATTGCCTCAAGCAAGGGAAACAAAAGAAAAAATAAACAATGGGATTACATCAAGTTAAGAAGTTTTTGTATAGCAAAGGAAGCCATCAGACAACCCACTGAAGGGGAGAAAATACTTGCCAATGATACATCTGATGAAGGGTTAATATTCAAAATTTATAGGGAACTTTCACAATTCAACACAAAAAACACACACACAAAAAACCAAACAATCCAATTTATAAAATGGGCAAAGGACTTGAATAGACACTTCTCCAAAGAGGACGTACAGATGGCCGATAGACGTATGAAAATGTGCTGAACGTCACTGATCATCAGAGAAATGCAAATTAAAACCACCACGAGGTATCACCTCACTCCTGTCAGAATGGTTATCATCAATAAATTAACAGTGTGCTGGCATGCCTTTATTCCTGAAATCAGCCAGATGGGATTTGGCTTCATTCTGTAAATCCTCATGACAGACTTACCTCATTGGTGTCACTTGCAGGTTTTTATATTAACTTTTTAAAAAGCACTTTTATCGATTTCCCAACTGTAGTCCTCATCAGAGCAATGGGGGGGCCTCGCCTCATTCTCACGCTCACCTCCATGCCCCAGATCTCTATGCCTGAAAAACATATCACCTCTCCATCACTCATATTAATTGGAGGAGAGGTAATATATTTTCTATATATTTTTAATGTAATATATATCCGTAGAGTAACTATAGTGTGAATTGCAATACCTTTCACCTTCCAACCTTGGATCTCTATTTGTATGTTAAATTAAAGGGGTTTGAGCCAATGATCTTTAATATGTATTGATTGATTGATTGGTAAAGTGTTACAGATTCTAACTCCTTCAACTAAGGGCACATTCGTGGTTGCTGGAGGACAGGGACTTGCCTTTCAAAAGAGCGTCTCACTCAGAATCTGTCCCATAAATACTTGTTTGTTTGAATTCTACACAAATGTGCAGAGTGCTCTTCACTTAGTGAAGTTCAACTCAAGCCTCTTTATCCCTCTGCAGAAATCCCGCTGAGCCTGGGTCCCAGCTTGTGGGGCTCCCTTTCCACAGAGGGCTGCAGATGCTGGGAGGTGACAGATGGCCCAGCAGCAGCAACAGTTTGAGGAAGGAGTTCCCCAGGGGGAATCTGAGAAGGGGCGTGTTAGGCCTTCCTCAGGGGCAGAAGGAAAGACCCAAGGGAGATAGAAATACCAGGTTCTGTTTCATAGTCAGACTTTCTTGAGTTTGTGCTTAGGCAACAAGCGCAAAATAAAAAGCTTCTTCCTTGGGCAAAGTCTGACTTTTCACTCTTCCCTCCATCCTCAGAAGCCTCTGCACGGGCCCCTGCTGCCTCCTCTTGATCAGCCTCCTTTCGTCACTCCAGACAGGGTTCTTTCCTGACCAGGCTGGTCTGCGGAGGGGTCAGAGCTTTTCTCAGCCCAGGCCCAAGGCCCTCACCTGACCCCTGAGCTCTGAGACGACTTCTAGAATGCTGACTTCCAGGGTGAGAAGGATGCTGAGGGGCCACTGAGATCTGAATGCCCGAGAGTCCAAGGCTCTGAAGTGGCAAGGGAAAGGGATCTGATATATATATATATATATATATATATATATATATATATATATATATATATATATATAGTTTCCAAGTCTACCTCTGGCCAAGTGATTAAGTCTCAGGCTTAATCCCATGCTGTTGAGTCTGTTCACTCACGTGCAGCCCGGGGGCTAGCCCCTCCCTGTGGGGCCATTAACTCTGGAAATCCTCAGCCTCCTAAGCCGGTTCACCAGCTACTGCAGGATTAGGCTGGCTGTCCACCCAGTGGCTGTGAGCGATCAGCAGCTGGGAAAGGCTGTGCTCCTCCATCGCATTCTCTTCACGATGCTGGGAGAGAAACAGGGAGTGGCACCCACAGGCTCCTCATCCATCTCACCCTCCCCAGACCCAGTCCAACATCTTATAACATTTTCTACCCTGTTTCCCCGAAAACAAGACAGTGTCTTACATTAATTTTTTCCTCCCAAAGTTGCGCTAGGTCTTATTTTCGGAGGATGTCTCCGGGAAACAGGGTATTTAGGCAAGCTCTTCTGAGGCACCCATCGTATCGCTTCTGTAAAAAAAACTTATTCATTTTATTCAACACATTAGGGATTGGTTTTATAGCATCTTCCTCTGAGAGACAATAATAAAGTTGCTGATTGTATGGTCAAGAAGTTGGACTGAGTGTGGCTTAGGCAAGTCGCTTCGTTTACTGAGTGGCCATTTTCCGCGTGGTGAGATGAAGAAGATGTTATCTGCCATACAGAATGATTCTAACCAGTGCTCAGTGATTTCCAGTTTATGAATGTGTTTTACACAAGTTACAACTTACATAATGTATATTGCTATGGTAGGTGGTGAAGAGAGGTTATGGATATGAAAAATGTAAATTATACTGATAGGAAGATTCACATAATTAAAAATCTCAATCCTAACGTCATTTTGAGGGGGGATTTAAGTTGGTTCTAGCCACTTCTTAGCCGGGAAGCCTGGAGCATAGAGTGAGAAATGACACAGAGCAAGTCAGGGTCAGAATGAAATCAGACTCTGGCTTCTTCTTTCCTTTAACCTCCCGGAACCTTCCGCCAGATCACACTCTTTCAGTCATTCTAATATGCACTCATTTGTCAATGATAGGTGAACACTTATTTCTCTAATGTGCCTGAGCCCAAAGTGAGAATTCAATTAACCTTTGACCTCAGAAAAGCAGAGATAGGTTATCAGCCCCCAACCCTGCCCACCCCTCCCATCAAGGGTGTTGTTTAAGTTTTTTTAAAAGACAAACTATTCTGAGTCCCAAGAGCGATGAGGAGGAAAAGAAACATTATTGCACATTCGAGTGTTCTGGTCCCTGAGATAGTTGTGGGGGACTTTACATTTGTCACTAGCCCGGAAAACCCAACAACAATTCTAAGACAGAAGGTAATGAAAGAAACGGAATTATCACATACCGGGGGAGACACAGGAGAATTTTCTGACATGAGCTGTCAAATGCTGGAGGAAGTGCTGCATGGAGCTGCTTATGCAATTTCCTTCCCAAGCATTTTAGGCCCTGAAGGGGCAAATGAAACACGTTTAGTGCTTATTAGTGCCAAATATTTTATCTATCTCATTAGAACTCATAACAACTGCCTGGCATAATTATAATTACCCTCATTTTATATGAGTCAACTAAATTATAGAGAGATTTAGAGCAAAAAAAAATGTTCCTCGCGTTCACACAGCTGGTCCAGGGGTAGACGTAGGGATGTGAAGACAGGCAGCCTGACTGACACCCTCTCTCTTTTCATTGTGCCGCGCTGATGTACTCTGCCGGGCCCACATAATCTAATAAACACCCAGGCCTTTGCTGTCTGGGACAGTCGCCACTAGCCACGTGCAGATACTTAAACTAATTAAAACGAGATAAAAGCAAACATTTAATTCCTCCATCACATAAGCCATATTTCAAATGTTTGAGAGTTGCACACAGCCAGTGGCTACTGTCCCGGACAGAGCGGATGCAGGACATTTCCCTCCATGCGGACAGTTCTGGGCAGACCCAGGCCCTCTCTGGATGGGGAACGGTGCAGCAACCCGGGTGAGGACACAGGCTCTAAGAGTCAAGACATTTGAACTTGAAACCTACCCTTCTTACTATTGATCCTATGATCTTGAGTAAGTTACTTCTCTTCTTTAAGCTTCAATCTGCTGAAGCATGAATTCAATAAAAGATGTTCCCTCAAAGGGTTATTGTAAGAGTCAAACAGCAGGATTCTAAAAAGCGCTTGGCAAACGTTTGCTAATATATATACATTATATATATATTATATATATATATAAATATATTTTATTTTTTAAATGGTGCATATCTGTTGATTTACTGGAGTTACAAAATAAACCAGGTTGATGTGGGAGCTCCCCTAAAGCAGATACAGTAAATACCTGTATCTTCAAACTGTACAATGTTACATTCATATTTGGGTGGTAAGATTCCATTTTGAAGTCTACAGTTTGCATATCGTGTATAAGTATATTTTGTCGTTTTTTGTATACTTAGTTACAAATTTGTGTTTTTTATTTGATGAAACAAAGGCTCTTATGTGATTTTTGTTAGAAAAGTTTTTTTTTTTTTTTTTGTTTTTTTTTTTTTTTTGTGGTTAGTTATACTTTAACCTGAGAGAATGGCTAATTATTACATCATTGTATTAGTGCTGTGAATAATTGTGTGAAATGTTTTGAGATAGAGGACTATATTTGTGAGTGTAATTTTATGGCTTCTTCCCCATGTAGTAGAAACCTTTCCATCAGCATGGAAAACTAAGAAAATTACTTTCCACTGCATAATCTGGCAGTCATAGATGAAAGCTTATTTTTTTCTGTGAATAAAATATATTCAATAAAGTATTATTCTTCAAAATGAAAAAAAAAATGTTATTCAGGACTCTGTGCATCTATTTGCTCCCTCATTCAAGGCGGCGCCTGGACTAAGTGAGAGATGGCGGGAGACAGGAAAGGGGGTGGCTGGCGGCACTGTGCTCCTTCCGCTCATCACACTGCTCACCACACCACAGCCTCCAGGCCCACAGGAAGGAGTGAGGGTTCACAGCCTCACTGCTTTTCTCAGGGCAGGACTCTCCCTGCTTACAACCACAAGTCCTGCATCCTGGGGAAGCCCACCCTTAGGACCAGGCCGCCAGGCCTTTGTCACCTGCCTGAGCCTCGCCGGAAGGAGACACTGATTGGAAAGTTGACTGGAAGGTTTATCTATTTCTATAGCTTAATATTGTTTCAACATGAAGGACATCTATTCACTTCGTAGTTACAGTAAACAAACGAGGCTCAGCCAAACACTGAATAAGCCTATGGATATAAGAATCTCTGCCCTGCTGAAACCGGTTTGGCTCAGTGGATAGAGCGTCAGTCTGCGGACTGGAGGGTCCCAGGTTCAATTCACATCAAGGGCATGTACCTTGGTTGCGGGCACATCCCCAGAGGAGGTATGAAAGAGGCAGCTGATCGATGTTTCTCTCTCATCGACGTTTCTAGCTCTCTATCCCTCTCCCTTCCTCTTTGTAAAAAATCAATAAAATGTATTTAAATATATATTATTGTTTTTTTTACAGAGAGAGGGATAGAGAGCTGGAAACGTCGATGAGAGAGAAACATCGATCAGCTGCCTCTTTCATACCCCCTACTGGGGATGTGCCCGCAACCAAGGTACATGCCCTTGATGTGAATTGAACCTGGGACCCTCCAGTCCGCAGACTGACGCTCTATCCACTGAGCCAAACCGGTTTAGGCTAAAATATATATATATTTTTAAAAAGAATCTCTGCCCTTTTTGTTGTGGGGAGGCTGGCAAGTGGGAAGTTGCTGAAGGGAGATGGGCAGGCCAGGGAGGCCCGGGGTTTGAGGAAGAGAAGGTCCTCCCCCGCAAATCTTCGCTTGCCACTGAGTTTACATAGTTGATTCTATATATCATTTCCTCCTAGAGATAACGGTCGTCTGGAGGCAGGGGGCAGAGAAAGGACACGCTGAAGTTTTTTATTCTGTGAGGGAATGTACCCTGAGAAACAGAAGGCAAGGTTCTGATCCCAGTCTGTCATTAACTGCTTGTTTGACTTTAGATCAATGACCTAATTTTATATAAATTTGGCTTCCTTTTGGGCAGATAAAAGGAAATATGGGCTAAATTGGTCCAGATGTTCTCTCTAAATCTAAAAATTATGAATTACATTTATGGATAATAAAGAACATTATAAACTGATGAACCAAAAGATAGATATAGAGACAGTAAAGCAACAAGCAGACTGTCAAATTACAGCGGGGAGGGTAGGGAGATCTGGGAAGATAGGAGATCAACCGAAGGACTTGTATACATGCATATAAGTACAATCAATGGACACAAAACTCTGGGGAGGGTGGATATGTAAGGGGGGGGGCAATAGTAAAATATGTACACAGATAATAATTTAATAAATAAATTAAAAAAACTAAAAAAAAAATTATGAATTAATGAGGCCATCTCCCTCAACGTTTTCTTCCCGACCACTGACAAATCCAAGGATAGGCAGTGCTAGCGTGAGGATGTGCTGCCACCTAGTGGTATTTTGGGTGATCTGCACACACTAGTTTGAAATTTTCTGATTTCTTTTAATACTTCTGATCTCTGAATGCATAATAATCTGGCCACTCAGTGTATGTCCTACGTAATAAAAGGATAATATGCAAATTGTCCCCTCGACCAGCAGGCAGGCCGGCCAACTGTCCATGTTCCCTCCCTCTGGCCAGGCTAGCCAGACCTCACCCATGCACGAATTCATGCACAGGCACAGACACACACACACACACACACACACACACACACACACACACACTGAGTGGCCAGATTATTATGCATTCAGAGATCATAATAATCTGGCCACTCAGTATATTTTTTAATTAAATTAAATTAAATTTTTAAACATGTTTCTGCGATATCTTTATTTTAATTATTAATTAGTTAATTATTTTTGTTAAGCTTATTGTTGAAAGTATTACATATGCCCCCCCACTGACCCCTTCTAACTTGGCCCCGCCCTTCACCCCAGGCCTTTGCCACCCTATTGTCTGTGTCCATGGGATACGCGTATATGCATGCATACAACTTCTTTAGTAGATCTTCTTGTTCCACCCACCCACTCACCCCCACCTTCCCTCTGAGATTCAACTCTGTTCTATGCCTCTATGTCTCTGGATCTATTTTGTTCATCAGTTTATTTTGTTCTTTAGATTCCACAGATGAATGAGATCATGTGATACATATCTTTCTCTGACTGGCTTGTTTCGCTTAGCCTAATTCTCTCCTAAAGGAATACAAATGCTTGATTAACATTCGGGAGCTTTAAACTATCATACTCTATACTTGTGCTTGTTTCTACTGAATGACTCTGTATGTGATCACACACCACATCTATATATATAAAACTGTAATAATAATATTAAAAATTAACCCACTTCATAAATTTAAATTTAAAGTCAGTTACTTCTTAAATATTGGATCCAAACTATATCACATCCATAAGCCAATTTTTTTTTCTTGACTAGTTTTTAGAAAACACATTGTTGACTACCATTCACACACATTCCATTATGTGGAGAGCTTCTCTGGGAGAATGCCTTCCTACGAGTGAGCACTCAAACATATTTACTATATGAACAATAAAAGCAGGGTTAAGCCCTAACCGGTTTTGCTCAGTGGATAGAGCATTCACCTGCGGACTGAAAAGTTCCAGGTGGTTTTCTGGTCAAAAGCATGTACCTTGGTTGCAAGCACATTCCCAATGGGGGGTATGCAGGAGGCGGCTGATTGATGTTTCTCTGTCATCGATGTTTCTATCTCTCTATCCCTCTCCCTTTCTCTCTGTAAAAAATCAATAAAATAGCTGAAACCAGTTTGGCTCAATGGATAGAGCGTCGGCTTGGGGACTGAAGGACCCGGGTTTGATTCCGGTCAAGGGCATATATCTTGGTTGCGGGCATATCCCCAGTGGGGGGTGTGCAAGAGGCAGCTGATCGATGACTCTCTCTCATCGATGTTTCTAACTCTCTATCTCTCTCCCTTCCTCTCTGTACAAAATCAATAAAATATATATTTTTTAAAATCAATAAAATATATTAAACACACACACACACACACACACACACACACACACAAATAAACCCCCACAGGGTTAACATGTACTGACTGCCCTTTATGTGCTGGACTGTTATACAGGTAAAAAGCAAATATTGCTGTAGAAATATGGGTACTAATGTATTGATCAACTCACTTTAGAAATATATTTGGAATATATTTACTCATACCAATTTTATCTCATTTCTCTCTTCTTTAAAGTCTGAGAAAGTTGAAGTGGGGCTCTGGAGAAGACAGAGCAGCGTAGCTGCCCTTCCAAATGTAGGCCTTGGTCCTTGAAGCCCTAATGGCCCCATTCAGAGAAAAAAAAATAATTCAGATGCTTTGCTCTGTATGTCACTATGTTTTAAAAAGCCCTCTATCCTGAATAAATTTGGCTGCTTTCAGTTAGTAGCAATTTATTGACATGTGTGGGGAGGTTTTGAGTTTGGAAGGGCTCTGGCCACTTATCTGATCAACCAAATGTGGCGAAATTACTCCTCCAAACTATAACACAAAAAGAAAAGTGGTAGCTGGAGTGTGGATTAGATCAGCAGCTGAAATTCTGGATTGACTGATGTCACTTTTTTCTTGACTAGTATCCCATGTGGAGGAGGAGCTAGTGTGGTAGGAAAAAGTGGAGATTTCATAGACCATCAAATCAAGACAAAGGTAAGCCCATACTCACTTGTTGTTGCCAAGACAACCTCTCGTTATCTCTATTTTAATTTTTAAAACAACGGAAATACTTCAACACTATGGATAGTACGGAAGCTAGTATAATATATAGCCATCTGTGAACCACCTCAATTTAGCAGATTTAACATTTTTTTATTTTAGCTCCAGAGCTCTGTGTTTTAAAATTTTTGACAATAAAATGATACTTATATCACTAAAATCTTATACCGCTATCATTTTACCCTCTCTTTCATGAATAGATTTTACTTCCGCTATTTAAATCTAGGTCCATAGATAATATATAATATATTTAGTATGATTAACAGTTTATAATTATACAAGAGGCCTGGTATACAAAATTTGTGCATGAAGGGGGGGTCCCTCAGCCAGCCTGCACCCTCTCCAATCTAAGACCCCTTAGAGGATGTCCGATTGCTGGTTTAGGCTTCATCCCATAGGGATTGGGCCTAAACCGGCAGTAGGACATCCCTCTCACAAACTGGACTTCTGGCTCCTAACGGCTTGCCTGCCTGCCTATCTGATCACCCCCTAACCGATCCCCTGCTGGTCTGATTGATGCCTAACTGTTCCCCTGCTGGCCCGATTGCTCCAACTGCCCTTCCTTCCTGGCCTGGTTGCCCCCAACTGTCCTCTCCTGCTGGCCTGATGGCCCCAACTGCTCTTCCCTGCTGGCCTTATTTTGCCCCCAACCCCCCCCCCCCCCCCCCGCTGGCCTAATCTCACCCCCAATTACCCTCCCTGGCCCCCCAACTGTCCTCACTTGCAGGCCGGATCACCCCTAACTGCCCTTTCCTGCTGGCCTGTTCACCCCCCACTGCCCTCCCTTGCCAGCCATCTGTGGTGGCCATCTTGTGACATGGGGGCAACCATCTTGTGGTGGCCATCTTGTGATGGTGTCATGGTGGCCATCTTGTGGCAATGTCACATGACGCCAACTAGGCTTTCATTATATAGGATCCTTCTTTTCATCATTTGCAAGATATATACATACTAATATATGTGACTTTATGTATATACTAGAGGCCCAGTGCATAACATTCATGCACAGGGTGGGGGGTGTCCCTCAGACCAACTTGCACCCTCTCCAATCTGGAACCCCTCTAGGGATGTCCGGCTTCCCAGTAGGATTGGGCCTAAATGGGCAATAGGACATCTCTCTCACAATCCAGGACTGCTGGCTCCCAACTATTTGCCCTCCTGCCTTCCAGATTGTGCCTAACAGCTTCTGCCTGCCAGCCTGATCACCCCCTAACCACTGCCCTGCCACCCTGATCGATGCCTAACTGCTCCCCTGTTGGTCCAAGTGCCCCTAATTGCCCTCCCCTGTTGGCCTGGTCACCCCTAACTGCCCTCCCCTACTGACCTGGTCACCCCTAACTTGTCTCTCCTGCTGGCCTGGTCACCCCTAACTGCCCTCACCTGCTGGCCTGGTCACTCCCAACTGCTCTTTCCTGCAGGTCTGGTCCCTCCCAATTATGCTCCCCTGCAGGCCTGGTCCATCCCCAAGTGCCCTCCCCTGAAGGCCTAGTCCCCCTCAACTGCCATCCTCTGCAGTTCTGGTCCCCCCAACTACTCTCCTCTGCTGTCTTAATCTCTCATAACTTCCCTTCCCTGCTGGCCATCTTGTGGTGGCCATCTTGTATCCACATGGGGCAGCCATCTTTTACCACATGGGCATGGTAATCTTGTGTGTTGGAGTGATGGTCAATTTGCATATTACTCTTTTATTAGATAGGATTGGTTGAACAGCGGACTAGATGACTGGACACTTAGCATATTAGCTTTTATTATATAGGATTGCCTAATTGCCCTGGTTAGAACCCCAATACTATGTTGAATAGCAGTAGGTACTCCTGTCTTGAAAAGTTTTCAACCTTTCACCATTGAGTATAACATTAGCTGTGGGCTTGTCATCTATGACCTTTAATATGTTGAAGTACATATGTCATAGGATTGAGATATTATTAATTTTACATTATAGTATTTAAGTTATGGGATATCAAGGAGCAAAGTAAACATAATTTAAAGGTTTGACCTCTTCTGAGAAAGGCATTAGTGTATTTTTGGTTGTATGAAGGCTAGTTATACCATGTTGCTTGGAATTATGACCTTGCTATATTTGTTTGGAGATTAAATATTGTTTACAGAGATGTACAATATATGGGTTCCAAGTTAACAAGGAGTGGGCTTTAGATGCTTTATTTTATTGGTTAATTTGAATGAGTTATAGGATGCTCAGATACCTGATGAAACATTGTTTGTAAGCATGTCTGTGAGGGTGGGTCTGGAAGACAGTAGCATTTGAACTGGGAGCCTGAGTAAATCAGATGCCCTCCTCAATGTTGTGGGCCTTATACACCTGAATAAAATGAAGGAAGTTTGGATTTCCTCTGACTGCCATTTTATTTTTAAAAAAATTTATTGATGAAGGTGTTACATATGTGTCCTTACTTCCCATTGGCCCTCCACCCCCCACTCATGCCCTCAGCCCCCTAGTGTCTGTGTCCATTGGTTATGCTTATATGCATGCATACAAGTCTTTTGGTTGATTGGACTGGGATTTACAGCATTGGTAGTTCTCAGACCCGTGGCCTCAGACTGAAATTTTTAAAAATTTATTTTAAATTTTTATTTATTGACTAGAGGCCCCTTGCAGGAAGATTCCTGCAACAGGGCTTCCTGCGGTGGTCTCCACTGCCCCGCCTGCTGCCCTCCCTTCTCTGCAGCCCCACTGGCTTGCTTCTCTCCAGCTTCGCTCCCTTCTTCCTGTGCTGTCTTCAGTCTTCGCTCTGGCCTGGATATGCAAATTAACCACCATCTTGGTGGGGTTAAATTGCATACTCACCGTGATTGGCTGGTGGACGTGGCTTGTGGATGTAGTGAAGGTATGGCCAATTTGCATATTTCTCTTTTATTAGAAAGGATTGATTTTGAGACAGAGAGAGAGATAGAGAGAGAGATAGATCAATTTATTTTTTTACTTATTTTGCATTCAGTGGTTGATTCTTATATGTTCCCTGACTATGGATGGAACCCACAACCTTGACATATCAGGACAGCATTCTAACCAACTGAGCTATCCCACCAGGGCTAGACTTGAATTTACATAATCACTTCCCTGTATCTCCAGATTACAGAGGTCAGATGGTAGACTTCTCAACATTAATGACCCAATTCCTTATAATAAACCTCATTATCTATCTATCTATCTATCTATCAATCTATCTAATTTTCTATGTATAATTTCTATAATCTATCAATACAATGCTTTTCTTTTTGTCTATGGAGAACCCTAATGCAAATTACTTAATGGATTTTAAACTTACTTTCACTTATTATGCTACTCTGCCTCTTTATATTTCTTCCAAGAATTTTCAAAGTTTTGTGTGTGTGTGTGTGTGTGTGTGTGTGTGTGTGTGTATCTTTCTTAGGCTTTGTGTATCTGAGTTATTTTTATGGCATGCTTGCATTTGGTCCTAAGTTCTTGGTTTAATTTTTTCAGTGCAGCCTTTAAGAAGTCATATGGCAATATCATTCTTATTCCTTTAAAGACTATCTATTCTTTCTCTCTGAAAGATTACAGAAATTTCTTTTGTAAAAAAAATAATCTTAAATTTTACTGTTTCCTCCTTAAATATTATGCTTAGTTTTCTGTGAATACATATAAATTCTAAATTAATAAGATGGTGTAGTAATTTCTAAGTTCAAAACAAATGATGTATTTATTTAAAGATTGTGTAACTCTTTATTTTCTTAATTGCTTTCAACATGAAAAAGTTGCTGTCAGACAGAAAAGTCTTTTCTAGAAAATGTTTACTTAATCATGGTCTTTGACTCTTTGTTTCTACTTTTATAATGGCAATTAAGACAGGACAATTATAACAATGACAACAACAACAAAATTACCAAAACTCAACTAGGCCTGCAAGGCACCATGCCAAATGGAGCAGCAAAAGTTACTCAGAAATTCATTAAATGTAACTCTCATTGCAAACTACTCTCTGCCCGAAAACAGCCTGAGTATAATAAATCCCAGTGGGCAGATGCTAGGCTTGTTTGACTTGTAGGACTGATAATGAAGGAAGTTTTAGTGGTGTAGTTCCAAATGTTAAAACTTCAAGAGTTATCAAGTGCTGGTGACTGGGAGGCATGCTCCTTCAGTCTGTATAGTTCCAACTCAAATATCATGTAGGTGTTAAGTAACTTTTTCCTCTGTCAGCTCATCTCCTCCAACTTCTGAAACTGAAAAAGTTCCTGTACAATCTCTACTGGCACCGGAACTACTTAATGAATATATTACAAGATTGCTTATTTAGCTACTTCTCCTAATATTACTTGTAAAGGATTCATTCAATGTGAATAATAGATCCCAGATTCAAAGAGAAAAATTATCTCTTCTTCATAATAACAAACAAACAAACAAAAAAAAACCACACATCACTTCCTAAGACACTTTCTAAAATTTGCTATTTTTCTTATTTTAAAAATTATGCAGATTAAATAAGACAATTTCTTTCTTTTAATCTCTAGGTCTGCATTTATAGATTATATGATAGAAAAACCTGCTAAGGAGAGTCTAAGTCTACTACTTTCTTTAGATTTTTTAAATAATTAATGCTTTAATTGCTGCACTATTAAATGAATAGTATCTTATGTAAATGCTTTTCCTAGTCAAAACATAAAGTGCATATTACATCAGAAGATTTGACTTTGAGTGGTAAGCACACAATGCAGTACACAGGTGAGGTATCAAAGAATTGTACACTTGAAACCTATATAATTTATTAAACAAATGTCACCCCCATACATTTAATCCTAAATACATATAAAGAGCTAGGTGGCATCATGACCGACCGGGTGACCGGTCACCATGAAGTGCATGGAGCACCTCTTGGTGCCCCCTCTTCTCCAGCCGCCAAGCAGCTCACGGTGGGTGAGGGGGCCGTTGGCAGGGCAGGACTCGGGACTGTGGAGCGGAGGTGGCGGCTGTGAGCTTAGCGGAGCAGTCACCCAGGCAGCAGTCTCGGGGTGGGGAGTTTCCCGGAGCAGTTGTGGGGTGGGGAGAGCTTTGCGGAATCGTCAGGGGCCCCCTAGCATGGGCGAGTGTCCCGGGGCGGGCAGCTTCACACAGCATCGCAAGGCGCCAGAGGCCCTGCGACGGAGGCCAGGCTAGGCCCAGGGACCCTAACCGTGCATGATTTTGTGTGTGCTGGGCCTCTAGTTAAAAAGTAAAATGAAGAAGAACTAACCACTAAAGCGGATGCATGTGTGCTTATTTTTCAGAGATGTCTACTATTAAAAAAATATTTTATTGACTTTTTACAGAGGGGAAGAGAGAAGAATAGAGAGTTAGAAACATCGATCAGCTGCCTCCTGCACACCTCCTACTGGGGATGTGCCCACAACCAAGGAACATGCCCTTGACCGGAATCCACAGGCCAACACTCTATCCACTGAGCCAAACAGGTTAGGGCCAGAGATGTCTACTATTAACAATACTGTTTCTGTATAAACTTGTATAAATATTATTCTGAAATTAAGGAAAATTATACAACATAGTAGGTTTTAAATTAAACATTTATCTATTTATTAATTGCACTTATTTTTTTATCATATTCTTATGACATTTTATTAGACTTTTACTTCAAGAGTGGGTGGGTCAAGCTGCAAAATGTCAATATAATTTTGAGATCTTTAATCACATAAACATTTCACAAACTCCTGTGTATCAGAGACAGTGGTTTCAAAGTCTCCATTTTGTATTTTACTATGACAACTCTTAGTCTTTTGTCACACAGATTTTAATATTAAATGCAATATAGTTCAGTACTATATTTCTTTTACATTTTAGTTAATGCTATTCATTCTGTCATTTGATTATTATTATTATTATTATTTGTAACTAACATATTTAAGTAGGCAGTTTGAAATCCATGCTGACCAGAAAATAAGGCATTCCAGAGGAAGGGAATGGTAACACATACTTGTCAATTTCCATTCTCAAAAAATGTCTTAATGATTTTGTCCTGGGACTCTATATAATAAATCGAAAATTCGGTTACATTTTGGAATAGACCCAACACTAATGACAAACCTTCTTCTTTTTTTCCTAAAGATATTGTACTATCATGCAGCAGTGCAATAAGCTATTTTTTTTTTTACAAGAATGAACACATAACATAGGATACCACATTACCTGTTCATTTAATTTCTGAAGAATCGGCATATTTTCACCATACTGTAAGATTTAGGTTAGGGAGAAGAGGTCTTCAAATATGAATAATTAGTGTAGAAGTAACAATAAAAAGAAAGGAATATTTTTGAGAGTGATTCTCAAGGGATAAGTGAAAAATATGGATGAAGTTTCATATAGAGAATGTAGAAAATTTAAATACCACCATACAGGTCTTCATGAGAAAACAGCCTCTCTTTCCCACTCTGAAAAGCTTACTAGTAACTGTTAAAAATAAATAACTAGTGCCTTTTCTATTATCACCACTACAATGATTACAAATCGCATATTTGGATCATGTTGAACCCTAAGAGTATACACACTGATCTCACTGTCTTCTTCTATAGATCTTTTAGTGAAATATTCTAGGCACTTATGGAAAGTTGCTATCATGTGCAGCCTCCTTTGCCCATAATATAAACATGAATTTGCCCATAATAATGAGCCATGAATGTGAAGTTTCTTTTAGAATTTGATACTAAGAAAACTTTGCTTTTTTTGAAGTGGATTTTACTAGTACTTCTCCAACAATTCCAAAAATTGTAAGTGATATAAGAAATGCTTTTCTATTCAGCTCTGATTTGCCATACCTTAAAAGAGCGTACTTGAAACTAAATTATAGAAAATATTCTAGCTAGCCATATAAAGTTTGTACTTTCCCTGTTTTTGTGAGATCTTGTAATTTTTTAATAGAACTCTGATACAGTTGCTTAGTAGATAAGAGTGTTATTTCTGAAGTTAGAATCCCTGGATTAGCATTTGAGCTCTGCCCTTTGATATTAAATTTCTCTGCACCTCAGTTTTATCATCTCCACAATGATAAAATTAGTATGTAAGAGTTTAAGACTAGTAGATAACATTGTTTTGGGGATTAAAATATGCAGTTTATATAAAAGTGCTTAGAAAAATGCTTGACACAAATTGTTTTCAGTAAATTTAATACATTATTTTGTCCGTACTTTTGTTATAAGTTACCTGAAAATCTTTTTAGAAAAAAAACACACAAATAAATTTAATAAGTTAAAAAAAAATGACCATCTGTGATGCACTGCAAATTGTGGTAAGAGCTATATTGAATCTTGCTGAGCAATACATTCCTCCTTAACGTAACTGAAAATGCAGCTGAGAATGTAAAATAATATACACAAAATAACCAAGATATAACTACACACTATAATATATGGGGATAATTATTAAAAAGAATATGAAGAAGTGGTACCAAAGTTTATTACTATAGCAAGACAATGATATGTTTTTGGGAGATACTAAGGGAATCTTAGATATTGGTAGTATTTAGAACTAGACTTAAGGAGAGAGATTTTGGGATCATTTGAACAGGGTGCTAAGTCCAGATTGAGCAAGATAAATGGATGCAAAGTGAGTATTATCCCATCTTATTTCATACAATTACAATTTGGAGAGTAACAGAAAGCTCATTTTGCTAAATAGGATATTGGAACGTACAAAATCTCTTACAAAAGGATGGACATGATTTAAATAGTGTTTTATAAAGACAAATATGGAAGCTTAAAAATATATGAATGCTGAGGGGAACAAGATAATCATCTAGGACTTTTTAAAAATACATTTTTATTGATTTATTTACAGAGAAGAAGGGAAGAAGGATAGAGAGTTACTAGTAGAAACATCGATGAGAGAGAAACACTGATCAGTTGCTTCCTGCATGCCCCCTACTGGGGATCATGTCTGCAACCAAGGTATATATACCCTTGACCGGAATTGAACCTGGGGGCCTTCAGTCCTCACACTATGCTCTATCAACTGAGCCAACTGGTTAGGGCTATATAAGACTTTTCAAAATCACATTTATGTTGAGGTGAGGAGGTTCCAAATTTAGATTACCACTGTAGCAGTGAAAAAAAGAAAAAAGGAATAAATCTGAGAATTATTTGAACTACCAGATTAAAAATATTTTCTTAGGTAATAAAAATGCAGTGTCATTACATATAGAAATTTGATTATCAGGATAGGCGCTAATTAAAAGTTGTCACCATAAGCCAATGCAGACTGAGTGTGTATGTGTGTTGGATGAGAGGGAAGCAGAGAACAGGGGGGGCTAGACCTATGTGCTTAATAGCTGGGAGAGTAAGCACATAAGAGTAACATAGGATCATCTTTTGTACAAGTTTATTTGTCTCATCACTAGGATTTCAATCAAGATGATTTATTGGTTTTACTTTATGCTATTTAAATTTTTTAAATGATTTCCTTGATGTTCACCCTGTCACTACAATGCCTTATATTGATGAAAATCCATTACTTTGAAGGAAACAATTATTTTTTCATGCTTCATCCTCTCTTTTATATTCATTTATATGCCGTTATGTCACAATTGAAAGATGGATTGACATGAATTTGTTTAATAAGCTAATAGGTCATCCAAATGGGCAACTGGGTTTTAAATTCTGTGTGCAAAAATTTACATTTTAACTTATGTTGGTAAATGAACATATGGAGGGAAAAGTTTAGAGGTATTTATGAGAGTATCCTATATAATAAAAACCTAATGTGCAAATTGACCAAACAGCAGAATGACCAGTTGCTATGACACGCACTGACCACAATGGGGTAGATGTTCAATGTAGGAGCTTTCCCCAGCCCACAGGCCCCAGGCCAGCTAAGGTAGGTGCCAGTGCACCTCCCCCCCACCCCCATCATCCCGCCGGTCACCCCACGGATAGGCCTAGGGACCCTACCTGTGCACAAATTTTGAGCACTGGGCCTCTAGCTAATAAGTAATTTCAGCACACGAGTGAAAATAAAGGGGTAGGAAAGATAGGTCAATAAAGAAGGCATGAGTAATGGTAGGGAGCCATAAAACTCCAAAGTCTATTCAGGCAATGGGAGTAGTATGCTGAGTCTGAGTGTAAGTTGAAGGAGAAGAAAAAGTAGGACTTGAAAGTAGATCGAAGTTACAAAGAAGCACACTTTAGCTTAACGTAGGAAACTTTCTAATAGGGAGTTCTGTACAAAATAACTTTGTGATTGTCTCAAGAGTATTCCACAAGTGAAGAAGTGATGGCCCTAAAGTTTGGTCCTTGTTATGAAATTCTGATTGGCTTATTTTTCAGTCCTTTCTCAGAGGGACTTCTTACTGCAAAATACTGGAAAACTTTATGCCACAATCCTCTGAAATAGTTACTGCTGCTACCCTGCAATCTGGCAGTTACTATTTTTGTCTGCCACCAGGGACCAGGGAGCTGTGTTGTTTGTCTTGCTAGTATGTTTCCACTTTGCTCCCATTCATTTTCTGTGAAATATGTCAGCATGGAGGCAAGAGACTCGCATGCAGTTTGATTTCATAGGATCATTGGCATTTATTCCAATTTTGGAAGGGAAATACCCATAACTTTCTAAGATAAATAAAGAGATTCTAGTCTATAGTATTCACTCTGTGACCAGGGAGACAGATACATCAGGTTTTCAAACAAAATTGTATTAAAGAAAGAGCGAACTTTAATCATAGGTAATGCAATGCCCATAAGAAGAGCATGGTCATGCCCTGCTTAAAAGAGTTGTTATTTTACGGAGATTGAGCTGTTTAATTTTGACATTGTCATTGATCATTTTTATTTTTCAAATACATCTTCTTTCCCAGAGTGAGATAAAAAGGATTTGGATCTCTGCAGTTTCACATTTACAGAAAATATAAATCCAGGTAAGAATAATTATAAAATAGAGACATAAGACAGCCATGAACATTTTCTATATGTTTAAAATATATTTTTTCTTGAATTTCAAACTGTGCTATCTTAAACTAAAGATGATCAAGATGAGAATAAACCTTAATAATCTACAGTCCATTGTTTAAAGAACAAGGCTAAATTACAGGCTTGTCACATAATAATGTTTGAAATATAGTCCTAATAATGTGAATTCTATTACCTTGTTTTATCTTCCTTGTTCTACTGCTTGAAGACTTCAGAATCATAAAAATCTTCCTCTCTCTATTTTGATTATTTTATACCTAATATTGACTCTTTATAATTCTTTTGTGAAGGAAGGTTAACCTTTTTATAGTTCATATTTTATAATTTTTGTATGAAAGCAATATAAACAGTATTACTCTACTATTGATATATTCTATTACTCTAGATTAGGTTATCCTTGAAATATTAATGCTACCTTCACTGAAAGCAACATCAAAAAGTAATATTTGATTTAGTTTAAGAACTTAAATCTCTCCCCCTTTTCTGTCTCTGTTTTCTTCTTTCTCTTCTCTTCCTCCTCCTTCTTTTCACATAAGAATAAAGGATAAGGTCTATTAATCCTGTGACTTTTTGCAGAAAGAAGAGTTATGTATGAAATGATTTTAGTATGTCTTAAGAGTGCTTCATAATCTTTTAAACAATTCTCTTTATAAATACAACCAACACATGATGCTTGAAACTGCTCTAAAAACTTCATTCTGTTAGTTCCAGAATACAATAAAATCATAGTCAACATTTTTTATCAGTTCCTTACTTTGAAGCTTCTAATTTTTTTCCTCAAGTTTAGAAAAGTTTAAAATAACATGAATTTTTTGACAGGATCAAAAACCTCAAAGATAAAATAATATAAATATAGCCATGAATGGTGTAGTTCAGTTGGTTAGAGAGTTATCCTGTACACCAAAAAGTGGATGATTAGATTCTTATTCAGGGCACATATCCAGATTTCAGAGCTTTCAAATTCGATCAGGTTGGGGTATGGGTGGGGGGCAATTGATAGATGTTCTCTCTCTTTCTCTCTTTCCTTCCCGTTCTCTCTTTAAGATAAAAAAGATGTATATATACTAGAAGCCCGATGCACAAAATTCATGCATGAGTAGGATCCCTAGGCCTGGCTGGCAATCAGAGCTGATCTGTGGAGCGACTGGCAGGGTAATTGGGGCTCCTGCTCGCACCCACCTTGGCCTGGTGCCTCCTTCTAGCTGGCCCCGCCCTTCTGCTGCCACTGCTGGTTGGGACCTGTGGGCTCAGGCAGCTCCTGTGTTGAGTGTCTGCCCCCTGATGAGTCAGTGCTCATTGTTCGGTTGATTTAAATATTAGGGTTTTATATAGATACATGTTTTATATATAAAGATACCACTCATATTTTACTTTTCCACTTAAATAAAAATAGACTAGTTCAAGAAATTGAAGTATCTAAATAAGACAATTTCTCTTTAGTAAATTACTTGCAATTGCAAGAGCTCTTTTAGTGGAAACTTCATATTATCTTAAAATGTATTTTTAGCTTCCCTTTCCTTCATTTATTTTATTATGACAGAAAAATAATGAATGATAAATTAAGTTTAAGAAAGGGTCTTTTTCTTAGTATAAGTTTATCAAACTAATATTTTGAAATCACAAATGCCATCTCACAAACCATCTCATATGACAAGACAGAGAGATATAAAGCAGTATCAGACTATGTTGTGTTGAAATCAACACTAGACTTAAATACAAAATGTTTCACCTTGAGTCCAAATTCCTTCTTAACTAGTTGTACTGCCTTATGCAAGTCAAAGCATGTCTCATTTACCTTGTTCATGTGTAGAAACTTAATGGAGATAAATGGGTATGAAAGCATTATGTAAGCCATAAAGTATTTTTTAACATGAAGTTTTGTGATCATCGAGCAAGAGTGGAAACTTTATTTGTTGACTTTCTCTTATGCCTTTGAGCAGAAATTTGCCATGGGTGACAAGAGAGGAGGCAACTACTCAGAAGTGACTGACTTCATTCTTGTAGGCATCAGGGTCCAACCAGAGTTCCGCAGTCTTCTCTTCCTACTATTCCTGGTTGTTTATGGGATGGTCCTTCTGGGAAACCTTAGCATGATTGGCATCATTGTGACTGACCCCCGGCTGAACACACCAATGTATTTCTTCCTAGGCAATCTCTCTGTCATCGATCTCTCCTACTGCACTGCTATTGTACCCAAAGCCATGATCAACATCCTGTCTCAGAAAAAGACCATATCTTTTGCAGGTTGCATAGCTCAGATGTTTCTTTATGCACTTTTCATGGTAACAGAGGCCTTTGTCCTGGCAGCCATGGCCTATGACCGTTTCATTGCCATCTGCAATCCACTTCTCTATACTGTCCGCATGTCAAGAAGCCTCTGTATACAGTTGCTGGCTGGTTCCTATCTCTGTGGCTGGGTCAGTGCCATCCTTCAAAATACTGTGACCTTCTCAATGTCTTTCTGTGCCTCCCGAGTCATTGATCACTTCTACTGTGACTCAAATCCAATTGAGAAGATCTCCTGTTCTAATATCTTTATGAATAAGATTGTGTCCCTTAGTTTAGCTGTCATTGTTATTTTGCCCACAATAGTTGTTATTGTAGTCTCTTACATGTATATCGTAAGCGCTGTCTTGAAGATCCGCTCCAGTGAAGGGAGGAAGAAAGCCTTCTCAACTTGCAGCTCTCACCTGGGGGTTGTAAGTTTGCTCTATGGGACTGTCTCCTTTGTCTATCTCACACCTCCAAACAATCCCGAACTTCGTAAAGTTGCTTCAGTATGTTATATTTTGTTCACACCTATGCTGAATCCTTTAATCTACTCTCTAAGAAATAAGGATGTTAAAAATGCCGTGAAAAAAGTCCTATGGAAGAAAAACGTTTTACTCTAAATCTCTTTCTGTTCACTTGATTGTTTCTTGCATCATTTGATGTTTTCTTTCAGATTTTTAAGATTTAGGCATTTAAAGCTCAGGTTTATTTATTTTTTTTTAAATCTTAAATGTTTTATTAAATGGCATTAGTAAGATCTTATAAAAATGCTCCAAACGCCTTATTGAGTTTTCCTCAAGGCAATGTTAGATCTGTAAGTTCCGGATACCCATAAAAATCTGCTGCATTTTACAAAGAGTTATATATTTCTCATTAATAATACAATATGTAAATGGAGAAGTATGGAATTTTGGTGTTTCTCTTTTCTGTATGCCTAAGTAAAATTTAGATTGAGAAAATACTATGTATGATTATCAACTTGGAAACTGTGTGACCCAACTGGTTCATATGCAAATGACACTCAATATAAATGCTAATGTTGTGTTTTGTTTTTGATGTCATGCCAAAGATGTGAAAGCTTGTGTATGTCATGAAGAGAATATGAAAAGGTAAAATGACCAATGATCTTTATTTTTAAATGCTCACCTGAGGATATGTTTACCAATTTGAGAGAGTGAGAGAGAAACATTGATGTGAGAGAAACATCGATTGATTGTCTCTTGTAGATGCTTTGACAGGTATTGAACCCACAACCTAGGTATGTTCTGTGACCAGGGATCAAACCCAGTTTTGGTGTACAGGATGATGCTCTAATCAACAGCCACCTAGCATTTCAAGGAACAAAAGAAGAAATGGGGAAATAGCATTGATTTGACTTAATTTATGACATTTTGTTTGGTTTTCTTTTAATGCAATGGTCATCTCTTCTTTGCTCTCATACAATGAAAACATCTTATGATTTTATGATGTTTTACAGTTTGACTCTTCTATTTTTTGAGGAATACAAAATTTTGATAGTGACTGCAATTTGAAAGGACTATATTGAAACGAAGTCAGCTTGAAAACCTCAGTTAACAATATCACAAGGCAGTACAATAACCTTGGTAGCTGGTTGGATTATATGTAAACTTATATTTTTGTGTGCAGGCATATGTGTGTCTATGTGTAGGATACCAGGATTAGTTTGGAATGGGGTATTTTAAAAATGTGATTAGTTCTAAATATCAGACATCAGTTGAGAAGGGAAGGGTGGTTAAGGAAACATCCCACAGATTTGTCATGTATCAAAGGAAGCCAAGTTCTAGACAAAGTCATGTCAGTGACAATTTTTACAATTGACAGAAGTAATGCTTCAGCTAAACAATTACAATGTCCAAGTCTAGACAATATTAGACATCAAACAAAAACTAAACCTAACAAATAAAATAAAACTACCAGTTTTGTTTATATACGTGGCATTGAGAAAACCTAAATTATGGGTCCTGGATTAGGACTTCTTTCTCTGTTTTGTTTGGATACCAAAGCCTCCTTTGATGAGTTCACAGTGATGTGCATACTGGCGAGTTAATGTTATTAGGGTAAGAGATCTGAGAAATAACTATTCCTAAGAGAGAGAAGCTAAGTGTCTTACCATTTCTCCCTTGCTCCCTAACCATGTGTGAATTTACTATTTTTCTTGGTGCTCAGATATTACCATTTTTCTTGACATTCAAAAAAAAAAAAAAGTCATTTGGGAGCAAATTAGAAATACAAATCAGCTTGTAAATGGAACTTTGATTATTATAAGTCTAGAAAATACCCTTTTTGGTTTAGGTTTTATTTATTTATTTATTTATTTATTTATTTATTTATTTATATAGATGCCACTCTTTCCTATGTCTAACAAGTGTGCGTTAGTAAGGACTATTGGAAAAAGGCAATAAGCTATTGAGTGCAAATACAGTCTAGATTCATTTGCTTTAGTTTTTAGTTTAGTGGATTATATTTTCTTTTTTATAGCTATAACAGATTACAGTATTCCAGTGTATAACCTCTAGGTGGCATTGCTTAAAACACTCCAAATGTTGGAAGGAATCCAGGAAAGTTGAAAACCAAGGCAGAATTCTTTCAAAGGTATTAAGTTGAACTTGCTTTTATTTTACTTTAATTGCCATAAACATTTTCCTTGGTAATTTTTTTCTGGGTTCACAGGAATTATAAAAAGTAGTGCCTGCTTTATATCTTTCTTGTTATTTGTGCCACTAAGATTCCATCAGAACAACTCAATGTCTTAACAACCTTTTTGGCTTTCATTGACAAACCATTTTCTTTTTCAATGATCTATAGATTGTTTATGAAACACTGCCACCTCTAAGAAAGTTTGAGGACTGAAAGCCAAGATGGCAGCCAATGGGATGGCAGGCTGCAAGATAGTGTGTGAGTGAGAGAGTGATAGGAGAGTGTGTGGATGTGTGGGGAGTGTCTGTATTTGTGAGTGAGGGACAGCTATATCCCATAGGACTGTTGGGGACTGGCGGACCAGATTCCCATGGCCAGCCAGCCTCTCTTACTGCTGAAATCTCTTCCAGAGTGGCCAGCTCTGTCACAGAGACCTCGCCATCTTAAAGGGGAAAGTGGATGTGATGGGAAGCCCAGCCTTACCTTCAACTGGGGAGGCCTCAGATACCCCCTGGGACCCTACTACCACAATGCCCAGGGACCAGAAGCCTTAGCTCCGAACCCATGAATACCGAGACTCCAGCCTCCCCAACTGTGGGAGCCTAAAAAAGTCTGTCCAGGTGGAGACAAAGTGGTGCCAAATACTGGTAAGGCCCTGAACCTTCTCACAGAGTATAGAAGGAACATCTGAATCAAATAACACCCACCTGAAAATTGGTGAATTAAACACAACTGGTGAGACAATCCTTGGGTGGAAAGGTCAGAGATCTCCTGGAGAGAAGTGAAATCTTGGATCCCAGCCGGAGGGAGAAACACATGCAGTGGGGACCAGAGCCTCAGAGGAAGACTATGCCCTACCAAATCCATGGCTCTTGGAGTCAGTGTAGCCCTTGAATGTAGAAGGGGGTCCACGGGGCTGCTGGCAGAAGGGGCTCTAGATATTACCCCATAGCCATGGGAAACTGTGACCAGAAAGGCAGTCTGAAGTTCTATAGTGGCCGCACAGTGCCAGGGAAGAAAGGTGTGAGTCGGTGGGGCTCCTTTATCTTTCTTTTCTTTTTGTTTTTTAACCTCCTTGCTTTTGCTTGCTAAGTCCAGCGCATAGGATCTTCCAATTAAAAACACTCACTAAGACTGCAGGGGAAAGTTGTTTTTGTGGAAACTGGGGATCAGAATAAGGAGAGACAAACAGGAAACCAGCTCTGGGTCAGTCCATCCTTCCAATCCAGTATTAAGTGCGGCATGGAAAAAAGAGTTTAAACACTGCCACTCAAGGGTTGTGTCAGAAATGAACTCTTGTGTAAGGCAGGCAGAGAAACAAAGTGAACAGAGAGATCCTGCCTACCTGAAAACAAGGTTTGGCTTATGACACACAGGAGTGGTGGATTGCAGGAAACTTCAATACTGTGCTGACTACCTGACAGGAAATAGATGTGCCAGGCAGAACAGTAGAGAAAGTGAATGACTTTCACTACTTCACTTTTTGCATTTTTTTTATCTTTTACTTAAGAAACTAAAATTTTTTTCTCACTTGATTTTACTTTTATTATATTTTTATTTTTAATTATTATTATTATTACTACTATTTTACCCTTTTTAAAGTTTTCTTTTCTTTTATTTTGGGATCGGTGTTCTACATTATATTTTCTTTTTCTTTTAGCATTATTTTACTCTATCTCAAATTTTCCTTTATGCCAACACTCTTTTTCTCTTTTTTCCCCTTTTCCGTCCTGTTTCTCTTACCTTGTTCCTGCTTTAGTTTTCCTCTATTCTTCCTTCTTACTGCCTGCTAAAAATTGATCATACTCATATATCTAATTTTCTCTCTGCTGCTCCAAGTCCATGTACACTTCTCTACTCTCTTTTCTTTCTCTACTAGCCAATTCCCCCCCTTTTTTCTTCTTCCTCTTCCTTTTTCTGTTTTTCTGTCTTATTATTATCGATTGTTAGTTTTTTCCCCCCCACTTCTGTTTTTCCTCTTCTTGCTTGTTCTCTTCTTCTACTGAAAGCTTAATTAATTCCAATAACCAACTCAGGCCTATCTACTCTCTATTATCCTTCTCCAATAATAGATGAAAACATAGATAGAAAGATTAAAGAAAGGGGAAAATTTTTTGAATATATACATATATAATTTTCTTATATATATATTTTAATATATATTTTTTAACATATCTATCTATCTATCTATCTATATATATATATATATATATATATATATATTTCTTTTTTATTTTTTTGCATTTGTTTTTTTCCTTTTTTTCTTATACACTCATCGTTTTTCTACCTCCTCTATACTGAATTGTGGCCATTTCTCCATTCATTCAATTTCTTGACCGTACCTTTTGGAAATAACCTCAGGGCAGAGAGAGAGAGAGAGAGAGATAACCAGACAACCTGAGAGGAGCAAACATGGGGACATAAAGAAATAGCCCCCCTACAAAAGAAAGGGAGGAAAAGAAGGAATCACTGGAAAAGGAAGTAGATGAAATGGAGAAAAACAATTTTTGAGAGAAAGAATTCAGAGAAATGGTCATAAGGATGCTGAAAAGGATGGAAGACAAATTCAACAATATTTGTAAGAGAAAATGAAGAACAACCAAGACGAAATGAAAAATGACATCACTGTAATAAACACAATAGAAAGCATCAACAATAGACTAGGAGAATCAGAGGACTGCATCAGTGAGCTAGAAGACAAGGTAAAAAAAAATACCCAAACAGAGCAACACCTAGGAAAAAAGCAACAACTTAAAAATACAGGAGGTGCTGAAACCGGCTTGACTCAGTGGATAGAGCATCAGCCTGCAGACTGAAAGGTTCCAGGTTCGATTCCGGTCAATGGCATGTACCTTGGGTTGTGGGCACATCCCCAGTAGGGGGTATGCAGGAGGCAGCTGATCTGTGTTTCTCTCTCATTGATGTTTCTGACTCTCTGTCCCTCTCTCTTCCTCTGTAAAAAATCAATAAAATATATTAAAAAAAAACACAGGAGGAGAGCCTAAGGGAACTTTGGGACAATATGAAATGAAACAACATCTGCATAATAGGGGTCCCAGAAGGAGAGGAAACTGAGCAAGAATAGAAAACATGTTTGAGGAAATAATGACAGAAAACTTCTCTGATATTGGGAAGAAGAAAAACCTCACACAAGTCCAAGAAGTGCAGAGTTCCTGACAGGATGAACCAAAAAAGACTGACATCAAGACACATTATAATTAAATTGGCAAACACCAATTACAAAGTAAGAATATTAAAGTCTTCCAGAGAGATACAGAATGTTACCTGCAAGGGATCTCCTATCAGACTATTGACTGATTTCTCAACAGAAACACATTAGGCCATAAAGGAATGGAATGAAATATACAAAGTCATGTAAAACAAAAGTATGAATCCAAGAATACTGTATGCAGCACGGCTGTCAATCAAAGTTGAGGGTGAAATCAGGAGCTTCATACACAAAAGAGGACTAAGGGAGTTCATTGTCACCAAACCAGCAATGAAAGAAATGCTAAGGGTACTGCTGTAAAAAGAGATAGGAAGGGAAAAAGGAACACAGGCATAAAGAATAAAAATGGCAACAAACAAGTACCTATTAATAATAACTAAATGGATTAAATGCCCCAAATCAAAAGACATAGGGTAGTTGAATGGATAAGAAAACATGAACCATATATCTGCTGTCTATGGGAGACCTACCTCAGAACAAAGGACTCACACAGACTGATGGTGAAAGGATGGAAGAAGGTTTTACAGGTCAATGGAAATGAAAAAGAAGCTGGGGTAGCAATACTTATATCTGACAAATTATACAAAGGACACTCTCAACTGCCCTCCACAGCAGGCCTGGTTGCACCTAACTGTCCTCCCCTGCAGTTCTGGTGCCCCTAAACTACTCTCCCTGGATGATCTGGTCATCCCTAACTTCTCTTCCTTGTCAGGCTGGCTTACCCTAACTGCCCTCCCCTACCAGCCTGGTTGCCCCTAACTGCCCTCCCCTTCAGGTCTTGTCCCTCCCAACTGCCCTCCTCTGTTGGCCTGATCAACCACAACTGCCCTCCCTTGCAGTCAGGGTTACTCCCAACTGCCCTCCCCTGCCAGCCATCTTGTGGCAGCCATCTTGTGTCCACATGGGGGTGGCCATCTTGTGTGTTGCTTTAACTTATCAGAAGTACTCAGATTATTTCAGTCTTTGAATGAATCATTCCGTAATTATATGTCATAATGGTGATTATTTGGTCTAGCAGACCATATAAAATGGATTTTTTTTAAAAAAATATTTTTTACTAGATAAGCAATTTTCAAACCCTAGTTATCCCTGAAGCAGTTACATCCATGCATTCCCTTGTAATAATTATGGATATTTGTTTAGACTTTTGGGTGCAAGTAATAGAAACCGAGTTAAGCAACCTAAGCAAGAAGTTATTTATTAGACTGGTAAGCATAGTGGTAACATACAGAATTAGTAGTGAGGCAGAAGAATCAGATTTAAAATAGGGTAAAAGCAAACACACTGCAGAGAACGAAGAAGTATGACATATAGAAGTAGTCTAGCAGGGACCTATCTGAAAAGACTATCACAAGTTGGAAATATAAACTTCTAAGCAGTAAATCAATCAGGCTGGCAGGAGATACTTTGCTAAAATTTCCAATTCCGGTGAGGAAGCATTCTATTGGCATTCCTTTCTTATGGGTCTATTTGCCAAGGGAAGATGGGACACCTAACCTGAGCCCAATAGATTCAATTTGAAAATGGTTAATGTCTCAAAAATAGATCAGGTATTATTAAGGAAGAGAAAATGGAAACTAGATGTCAAAAAAGCAATCCATAATCTCTAAACAGTTTTTATTTGTACCTTACGTTTCCTTAAGAAACATTTAATTAAAAACATTCTTAAGATGTTTACACTCTCAATTCTTAGAGGACATTCTATCTTGGTGATGCTGTAATAAAACTAATCCTATCTAATAAAAGAGTAATGTGCAAATTGACCACCACTCCAACACACAAGATGGCTGCCCCCACGTGGTTAAAGATGGCTGCCCCCTTGTGGACACAAAATGGTCATCACAATATGGCCAGTAGGGGAGGACAGTTGGGAGGGACCAGGCCTGCAAGGGAGGGCAGTTGGGGGCAATCAAGCCTGCAGTGGAGGGCAGTTAGGGGTGACCAGGCCAGTAGAGGAGGGAAGTTGGGGTGAACAGGCCTGCAGGGGGTGCAGTTAGGAGCAATAAGGCTGGCAGAGGAGCAGTTAGGCATCAATCAGGCTAGCTGGGGAGTGTTTAGGGGGTGAGCAAGCTGGCAGGAAGAAGTGGTTAGGGGCAATCAGCAAGTCAGGCAGGAGAGTAGTTGGAAGCCAGCAGTCCTGGATTGTGAGAGGGATGTCAGACTCCCCGTTTAGGCCTGATCCTACCTAAATGGGTAGTCGGACATCCCTTGAGGGGTCCCAGATTTTAGAGGGTGCAGGCTGGGCTGAGGGTTACATCTCCCCATGCACGAATTTTGGGCACCAGACCTCTAGTTTTGTAGTGAAACTCTATTATTGTTTGACTGCCTAGCATCTAAACACTTTCCTGTCGGGAATTTGCCAATGTATGGTCATTGATGGGAACCATACTCCTTCCACTTTTTATAGAAATCTGAAGGTTGAGAAGCTTATCTTCCTATTTCTGGAAACTAGGACATTGGGTATATGATGAGAAGTCTGATAATCTGATGCTTTTGTCTAGGACTTTGAATTTAGAGGAATAGTGATAAAAAAAACCATAGCAGTTAAAAATGAACACTATGGCTGGCAATAATGGAATCTAATAAATGATAACTTTGACACTGTTGCTTGTAGTGACATTTCACTGTCCTGAAATATTGATGATGGTGACACAACAGCCACAGAGACAGTAACATTTTGGATGTCCAGACTTATTTTCTACTAATTTCTGAATCAAATTTTCCAACTTTCTATACATTTTGTGGATTCTCCCTTCACTTTAAAGACAACTTTATTGAGGTACAATTGCTATATTAAAAACTGGACCTATTTAATCTATACAATTTAATAAATTTGGAGATATGCATACCCTGGTGGAACCATCTCCACAATCAAGGTAGTAAACATAGCTGTTGTCTCCAAAAGTTTTCCTTTGCCCCATTGTTTTTTATTATTGTTTTGTTGTTGTTTGCTTCTTTGTTTTAATGATAAAAATATTTAACATGGAATCAAGTTTTAAAAAATTTAAAACACACTAAATTGTTAACTCTATAATTTTTTGGCATATGTCATATGTACTGCCAGACATATTTCTTTGCTGTGTAAAATATGTTTCTAAAAGCAAAATTGTTAGAGCCAAGATTTTGTGTATTTCATTTTTAGAAGGTGTTTCTTAATTGTGTTCAATAAAAGTTGTTATGCATCATATTGCCATAAGCAATGCATGGATTTCCTGGGCTTACATCTCCATGAACAGTGAATGTCATAAATCTTAATTTTAACTGTATAATGAATGAGTGATGAATACATTTCCTTAAGTGCTATTGCACTAGGGTACTTTTAACATTTGTTCTGATATTTGATTAGAGGCCTGGTGCACAAATTCATGCACCAATGGGATCCCTTGGCCTCGCCTGTGGGATTGGACTGAAACTGGCTCTCTGACATCTGAGGGCTCCCAGATTTGTGAGAGGGTGCAGGCCAGGCCGAGGGACCCCACTGGTGCATGATCAGGGCCTGGGAGAGATACGGGAGGTTGGCCAGCCAGGGAGGGACCACGGGAGGGCTCCAGGGCATATCCAGCCCATCTCACTCAGTCACAATTTGCCAGATCCCAGCAGCAAACTAACTTACTGGTCAAAGTGTCTGGCCCTTGGTGGTCAGTGCATGTCATAGAGAGCAGTTGAATGGCTTTAGCATATCATTAGCATATTATGCTTTGACTAGAGGCCCAGTGCACCAAATTTGTGCACTGGGTGGGGAGGTCCTTCAGCTCAGCAGCCCAGCTTGCACCCTCTCCAACCTGGGACCCTAGAGGGATGTCTGACTAAACAGGCAGTTGGACATCCTTCTCACAATCCAGGACTCCTGTCACCCAACCACTCGCCTGCCTGCCTGACTGATTGGCCCTAACCGCTTCTGCCTACCAGACTGATCACCCCATAACCACTCTCCTGCCAGCCTGATAGATGTCTAACTACTCACCTTCCAGTCTGATTGCCCCTAACTGGCCCCTCTACCTCTCCTGGTTGTCCCTAACTATCCTCTCCTGAAGGCCTGATTGCCCTCAACTGCCCACCACTTCTGGCCCAGTAACCCCTAACCCTCCCTCCCCCAATAGTCCTCCCCTGGAGGCCTGCTCCAGCTGCCCTCCCCTGCAGGCCTGTTCCCTCCAAATTGTCCTCCCCAGCAGACCTAGTCCTCCCCAACTGCCCTCCCCTGCAAGCCTGTTTGCCCACAACTGCCCTCCCCTGCTAGCCATCTTGTGACAACTATCTTGTGTCCACAGGGGGGCAGCCATCTTGTGTGTTGGAGTGACTGTCAATTTTCATATTATTCTTTTATTGGATAGAATTGGTCAAATGGCTGACCAGTTGACAGGACACTTACCATATTAGGCTTTTATTATACAGGATATAACTTGAAAATAGCACATAGATATATTGATAAATTCAGTCTGAAGGTATTTGCCATTTAACTGTAGGAGATTTGGAATATTAACTGGAATAGCCAATTTACATTTTATTTATTGTAACACTGATTTTTCAGATTGTGTTTGCATCAGATTTTTTGATTTCTGTTTCTGTGTGTCTTATTTTTTCTTTTATTTTCCAACTAGAGGCCTGGTGGACAAGGTTTGTGCACTTGGGGGGTGGTTCCTCAGCCCAGCCCGCACCCTCTAGCATTTCAGGATCCCTTGGGGGATGTCCACCTGCTGACTTAGGCCTGATCCTCCGGGAGATCAGGCCTAACCTGACAGTCAGACATTCCTCTCATAGTCTGGGGCTCTCGCAGTCCAGGACCCCTCACTCCTTACTGCTCGCCTGCAACAGAGGCGGGAGAGGCTTCCGTCTCATTGCTGTGCTCGCCAGACATGAGCCCAGGTGACTTCTGGCTCAGTGGCACTCCCCCTGCATTAAACATCAGTCCCCTGGTGGTCACTGCATGTCATAACAACTGGTCAACCAATCGTTTGGTCAACTATAACAGTCACTTAGGCTTTTATACATATATAGGTCCTTTTTTGAATATGTTATATTTATTTTTTAATTTAAATCTTTATTGTTGAAAGTATTACTTATGTCCCTTTTCCCTCCCCCTCATTGATCCCTTCCAGCCCTATTGTCTGTGTTCATGGGTTATGCAGATATGCATACAAGTTCTCTGTTGAATCTTTTCCCACTCACCCCCTGCCTTTTCTCTGGGATTCAAGAGTGTGTTCCATGTTTTTATGTCTCTGGATCTATTTTGGTCATTAGCTTGTTTTGTTCATTAGATATATTCTGAAAGATTATTTTCAGTATTTCCCCCTTGAAACTTCAATGCGCTTATTTAACATATCAAGGTCCAGTTACTAAATATTTAACATTTTCCTAAACAATACAAGGACCTTAGGAGTCTTAAATGCCTTCGTCTTTTACTCATTTTTTTTCATTAATTTTATTCCTATCTCATTTTTGAATTTCATGTAATTTTATTGTACATTTGAATTTATCAATATAATTAACCATTTTTTTTGGAGGGGGAGTTATACTTTATTGTACAGGTTGACTTTGTAAATATAAATCACTAATATTAGTATAGCCAAAAAGTAAAATAAAAAATCAATTCCAAACATTGAAAACAAATAGAAATGAACCCAACTTTGTTACAAGTTGATAAACACTCAGGAAAAAAATGACATGAGAACACATTTTGTTCATGTAATTGGTATTAATTTCTTAGGGTTGCTCTAATAGTTCCACAAACTTGGTGGCTTAAACAATAGAATTTTATTTATTTACTTACTTACTTATTTATTTTATTATTATTATTATTATTATTATTATTATTATTTTACACATTGTAGTGTCATTCTTGCTATAATGATTGGTACTTGGAGGAAAGCAATTCACCCCAAACTAGTCTACACATGTCATTTTTCCTGCCCACATTGGGTTTGTCTTTTCTATTTTAAAATCATAGTTCACATTCAATATTATTTGGCATTCATTTCAGGTGTACAGCATAGTGGTTAGACAATCATATACTTTACGGAGTGGTCCCCCTGATATTTTAAGTACCCTCCATCCCTGGCCCATCTATAGCTATTACAACATTATTTTCCCCCCATTGACCTCTACCTGGTCACTCCTATCCTCCAGGACATGTCCTAACCCCCTAATGTCTGTGTCCATAGGATATGCTTATATGCATGCATACAAGTCTTTTGGTTTATCTCTTACCCCCGCTTACCTGCCTTCCCTCTGATGTTTGATAGTCAGTTCGATGCTTCTCTATCTCTGGGTATATTTTTGTTCATCCATTTATGTTGTTCACTATATTCCACAAATGAGTGAGACCATGTGGAATTTATCTTTCTCCAACTGTCTTATTTTGCTTAGCATAATGTTCTCCAGTTCCATTCATGCTGTTGCAAATGGTAATAATTCCTTCTTTTATTTAGTGGCATAGTATTCCATTGTGTAGATGTACCACTGTTTTTTAAATCCACTCATCTGCTAATGGGCACTTAGGCTGTTTCCAAATCTTAGCTATTATAAATTGTGCTGATATCAACACAGGGGTGCATATATCCTTTCTGATTGGCGTTTCTGATTTCTTGGGGTGTATTGCTGGAAGTGGGATTACTGGGTCAAATAGGAGCTCCATTTTGAACTTTTTGAGAAAACCTCATACTGCTTTCCACAGTGGCTGTACCACTCTGCACTCCCACCAGCAGTGCAAAAGGTTTTGTTTTTTTTCTCCATATCCTCACCAGAACTTTTGATTGTTGATTTCTGGATGATAGCCATTTTGACAGGTGTGAGATAGTACCTCATTGTCATTTTTATTTGCTTTTCTCTGATGATTAGTGACTTTGAGCATGTTTTCACATGTCTCTTGGCCTTCTGTATGTCCTCTTTCAAAAGGTGTCTATTTTAAAAAAAAGTGTCTCTTAAAGTCCATTTTTTGATTGGATTGTTTATCTTCCTTTTGTTAAGTTGTACGAGTTCCCTGTAAATTTTGGAGATTTAACCCTTATCAGAGATAACATTGGCAAATATGTTCTCCCATTCCATGGATTTTCTTGTTGTTTTGTAGATTATTTTGTTGTTGTTTTTGTGCAGAAACTTTTTATTTTGATGTAGACCCATTTATTTATTTTCTCTGTAATTTCCTTGTCCTAATAGATGTATCAGTAAAGATATTGCTATGACATATGTCTGGGGTTTTGTATAAGCTTTTTATGGTTTCCCATCTTACATTTAAGTCCTTTATCCATTTTGACTTTATTTTTGTGTATGTTGTAAGTTGGTGGTCAATTTCATTTTTTTGCATGTATCTGTCCAGTTTTCCCAATACCATTTATTGAAGAGACTGTCTTGACTCCATTGTATGCTTTTTCCTCCTTTGTCAAATATTAATAGAGCATACTGGCTTGGGTCAATTTCTGGGTTCTCTGTTCTGTTCCATTAGTTGACATATCTATTCTTATGCCAGCACCAGGCAGTTTTGAGAACAGTGGCTTTGAAATATAGTTTGATATCTGGTATTGAAATCCCTCCAATTTTGTTCTTTTTTCTCAGGATTGCTATGGATATTCACTGTTTCTTTTATTCCATTTAAATTTTTGTAGAGTTTGTTCTAGGACTGTGAAATATGCTGTTGATATCTTAATGGAGATTTCATTGAATCTGTACATTGCTTTGGGTAGTATGGACATTTTAATGATGTTAATTCTACCAATCCATGAACCCAGTATCTTCTTCCATCTGTTTATGTCTTCCTCTATCTCTTTTTTCAATGTCCTGTAGTTTTTAGAATACAGGTCTTTTACTTTCTTAGTAAAGTTTATATATATATATTAGTTTCTCTTTCTGTGAGTTCATTATTGGTGTATAAAAAGGCCATAGATTTCTGGATTTCTGGGTGTTAATTTTGTACCCTGCTACATTACCAAATTCACTTATTAAGTTTAATAGTTTTTTGATGGAGTCTTTAGGGTTTTCTATGTATAATACCATGTCATCTGCAAATAATGACAGTTTTACTTCTTATTTTCCAATTTGGATGCCCTTTATTTCTTCCTCTTGTCTAATTGCTATGGCTAGCACTTCCAGTACTTTGTCAGACAGAAGTGGTGAGAGTGGGCAACCTTGTCTTGCTCCTCCTCTTAGATGAAATGGCTTTAGTTTTTCCCCATTGAGTATGATGTTGGCTATAGGTTTGTCATAAATGGCTTTTATTATGTTGAGGTATGATCCTTCTATTTCCACCTTACTGAGAGTTTTTATAAAAAAGGATGTTGGATTTTGTTAAATGCTTTTTCTGCATCAATTGATATGACTGTGATTTTTATTTCTCAGTTTGTTTATGTGTGTATAACATTTATTGATTTGTGGATATTGTACATTCTTGCATCCAGGAATAAATCCCACTTGGTCCTGGTGTATGATATTTCTAATGTAATGCTAGGTCCAATTTGCTAGGATTTTGTTGAGGGTTTTAGCATCCATGTTCATACAGATATTGGCCTGTAATTCTCTTTCTTGGTAGTATCTTTATCTATTTTTGGCTTTAGGGTAATTCTGGCTTCATAGAAAGAGCTTGGAAGTGTTCCTTCCTCTTGAATTTTTTTGAATAGTTTGAGAAGGATAGGTTTTAGTTCTTTGAATGTTTGTTAAAACTCCCCTGTGAAGATGTTTGTCCAGGGCTTTTGTTTGCTGATAGTTTTTTGATTATTGCTTTAATTTTCTCCATAGTTATCAGCCTATTCAAACTTTTTCCTGTTTGAGTTTAAGAAGGTTGTATTTTTCTAGGAATATGTCCATTTCTTCTAGGTTGACAAATTTGTTGGAATAGAGTTGTTCATAGTTTTTTTGTTTTTTGTTTGTTTGTTTGTTTGTTTTACAATCCTCAGTATTGCTATGGGATCTGTTTCACTTCTTTCATTTCTGATTTTGTTTATTTGGGTCCCCTCTCTTTACTTCTTGTTGAGCCTGGCTAGAGGTTCATCAACCTTGTTTATCCTTTCAAAGAATCAGCCTTTGCTTTTGCTTTTGTTGTTTTCTATTGTTTTTTGGTCTCTATGTCATTTATTTCTGCTCTGATCTTTATTATCTCCCAAAACTCCCCTCCTCTCCTGGCCTGTTCAGCCCTAACTATCCTTCCCTGGAGACCTGATCACCCACAAATGCCCTCTCCTGGTGGCTGAGTCACTTCTAACTTCCCTCCTTTGTCAGCCTGGAAGCCCCTAACTGTCCTCCCCTGCCAGCCCAATTGCCCCTAACTGCCCTCTTCTGTCGACCTGCTACCCATAACTGTCCACCCCTGTAGACCTGGTCCCCCTCAACTACCTTCCCTTGCAGGCCTTGTCCCATCCCACTGACATCCCATGCAGGCCTTGTCCCTCCCAACTTTCCTCCCCTGCAGGCCTGGTCACCTCTACCTGCCCTTTCTTGCCAGGCAGCCACCCCTAATTGCCCTCTCCTTCAGGCCTGTTCACCCCCAACTGTCTTCCCCTGCTGGCCTGGTACCCCCTGACTGCCCTTCCCGGCTGGCCTGGTCCCACCCACCCTCCAATGCTCTTCTCTGGAGTCCTGGTCACCCCTAACTGCCCTCCCCTGCTGGCCTGATTGCCCACAATTAGCCTCCCCTGCTGGCCATCTTGTGTCCACATGGGGGTGGCCATCTTTGAACACATGGGGGAGGCCATCTTGTGTGTTGAAGTGATGGTCAATTTGTATATTACCTCTTTACAAAATATGGGTAAAGAAAACTATGGAGAGCCCTAGCTGGCTTGGCTCAGTGGATAGAGCATTGGCCTGAAGAGTGATTGGTCCCAGGCTCAATTCTGGTCAAGGCACATGCTTGAGTTGCGGGCTCAATCCCCAGTAGGTGGTGTGCAGGAAGCATCCAATCAATGATTCTTTCTCATCAATGATATTTCTGATTTTTCTCTCTCTGAAATCAATATAAAAATAATAATAAAGAATAACTATAGAGAGGTTCTAAGTGACAATGAAGTGAACTTTATAAGTAGGAACAAAACTTTCCCTATAAATTATATTATGAAGGATAATATTTTCTTTCTTAAGTATTTTTGGTTCCTACCAATCCTTTTGTCATGGTAAATTCAAGTGCTTCTTTTTCAACAAAGAAGTTTTGATCAAAGATTCTTTTGGACTCCCCCCACCTCAAAGGATTAACACAAGGAAAGAAACTCTTATATGAATTTTTACTTTTGATTCCTTTGGCTCTTCCCCCACTCCTCTTAATTTTTTTTCATTTTTAAAAATAATCTAGAGCCTCTATAGTGCTCATGGAACTTGGCTCTGGGACCTCAATATCTTAATAACTTACTTCTGCTTCCTGTCTCCCAGGAGGATATCCTCCCAGAAGGTGAGGGAAACCCCAATGCTGCAATTATTTGAAAAAGTTACACTGTTTTGCTAATATCAAAGCCATTATATATAGCTGCTGCTAGTATTTTGGCATATTATTAGAGATTCCAGATGGCGTATGGCCTCTACTGACAAATTCACTACAATCTATTTTCCTTCTTTAAAAGCATTCAAGCATCCAAGAATGCAAGAGAGAGGCAATCCTGCAGACTGAGTCCTCAGGCTCACTTCACATAACTATAAAATATAATTTCTGGGTTTATTTCAACTTTTTCAGGGCATCGTTTGGAAAATTTACTTTGTCTTTCTTCTGCAAAGGACTACAACATTGTTCAAGGAATAACCACTAAAGGAAAGAACAGTTAAGTAGAGCCATGAGGAAGAGAAGTCAATTTTTCTAGGGGAAGAATATAACACTGAGATAATGAACATGCCTTTGTCAATTTGTAGGGGGAGTGGTTCATTTTATCTTAACCTAATGATTTTTTAGTACTTATAGTCAGAACATAGTTATTAATTACTTTATGTTTTTTCTTTCTAGAATTAAAATAATAACAAGAGGTGAACATTGGAGTTCTGTTGCCTCATCTTACAGAATCTGACAAGTTACCAAACAACATAAGGTAAAAGTAAATTTTAAATCATGTGAGTTTTTGACAAATAATAAGTCACAAACTGACTACTTGTTTATTGATGACTCTGGGTATAAATGTCTCTTTTCCAGGTATAAATGTCCTCACTCATAATTACCATTAGAATGAGTTTGATAAGAATAAATCTTGAAGATTAAAATGATCTAATCCTTGTCCCTAGACAAGATTAAAAGAATATAGATAAAATACATTATTTTTTCAAAAAATATTTCACAACTACTTCAGGCTTTTTTCACTGCTTATTGTATGTCTTTTCAGACTCTAAGTACATTTAAAATCTTGTTCCTTTATAATGCAGTTATTTACATGTTTAATTTTTGATGGAATTTGTGAACAACAAAAGTATAACAATAAGTCACCATATCATTTACCTGTTAGTCCTCTTTTTTTTTTCCAGGCAAAATATTACACTTCTCTCAGATTTCTTTATTCTTTAAAACTTTTTAATAGTTGCCCTGATTTCTTCTCCCAACTTAGAATGGTTTATCCGAAAAAGCTCATATACATGCTAGTAATTTTCAACCTAATTAGCACTGATTATTTTGGTGTGCATTATGGGACTGAGTATGACAAGATATAATAAAATGGCTATAATAATGGCTAATATTTATACATTATTATTTTATTATATACCGAGTGCTTTGCCACCAATGGTGCTAAGTGATTTACTTGCAGTATTTCATTATATACTTTCAGGGCTATATTAGTTTTATTCCTCTTTTATATGAGGATACAGTGGTATAGTAACTTGGTAAAATCACATCAATTACTTAATTAAGTAATATATTAAGTTATATAAGCAACATAAGCAAGTTATGAAGAACTTGTCTAAGGTCCCAGTTTGAAAATGAGAGCAGCAGCACAGGAACTTAACCTCTATTTAAACCTAAACCTGTGCTCACCACTGCAGTATTACAACCTTCAAGTTTTTCTCTAATTCTGCATGCTCAAATATCACTCAATTTTTATCTACATGATAAATATGCAATGATTAATTGCCATTTTTCAGGGGCATAGAACATAAATGCTGACAATATATGAAGGCAAGTTGAAGTTCTGATCATACAGAAGTTATTGTCAAGTAAAGAATTATTAATATTTAACATTAAAATGTGGTGATAATAGCTTAGTAGGGAGCATGATGTATACAGAAATATTTTAACCCAGATTAAAGAATGGAGGAATATATTTTGGAGATAATAAATTTTAACTGAACTCTAAAGTTGAAGTGGAAGTAAATCAGTAAAGGAACAGGATGTGCTTGTTATCAAAGGTGGTATCTTGCAGTGAATAAGAGCATGGATTCCAGAGCCAGGCTTCTAGGCTTAATTCTGAGTTCAACCCTAGTAGGTGGCTTCCAACAGATTTCATTTCAATGTTTCCTTATCTGTAAACTGGGGCATATAATGGTACTTACCTCATATTATTGTTGTATGGATTATAAAAAACATTTAGAAGAAGTGTCCGAAATATAAATGGTGCCACATGTATGTTTTCTATCATTATTATTGTCTAGGCAGAATCATGAGTATAAAGGCATTAGGGAAGAAAGAGTGTGTCCATATTGTTAATACAAGGAGTTCAAATTCTTAGTTGATCTGTCTAGTAAATGAATTACTGATTGCTATGGAAATTATGTCCAGGTTAATAAACATGCAACCAACAATTCTTTTATATGTATATTTTGTTCAGTATTCATTTCTAAAGAATTCATTTTTTTAGACTACCTATAGGCCTCTTAAAAACTATGAGCCATAGGCTGAGGAAATGAGGGAAATTGTGTCTATGAATAGGCTTTGGAGTCTCATCTGTGAGAGAAATCTTAGCATGCAAGTGCTAATAATTTTTATGTTTGGTTGTACACAACTTTTATCTTAGTAGAATATAAGTTGCATCAGAATCCATACTTTCTATTTCTCACAAGAAGTCATTGCACCTTGTAAGTAATTTTTAAATTCAGTGGCTTACTTTAACTCAGCTGGTACTCTAAATTAAGCCTTTAAAGTTAAATTTTGCTAAACTAGACTATTGCAACCCCAATATCTCTTAATCCAAACAAGAAAACTGCATGCCAAATGTAATTTATTAAATTACTAGAGGCTCAGTGCATGAATTCATGCACCAAATACCTTTCACATTTGCAACTATCACTTCTTTGTGTATTTCTGACTCATGATTTATGTATAAAATTGGTAGTCCAGTGAGGCCTGTCTGCCTTGCCTGAGGTATTGGGACAAAACTGGCTCTTTGACATCCCCCAAGCGGTCCAGGATTGCAAGAAGGCAAGGCCAGACCACGGGAACTCACTGGTGAGCAGTTGGGGCTAGGGAAGGACAAGGGATGTTGACTAGCTGGGGAGGGACAATGGAAGGGCTCCAGGGTGTATTTGGCCACTCACTCAGTCCCAATTGGCCGGACCCCAGAGCTTCTTCCCCCTAGTGGTCAGTGAACATCATAGCATTTGGTTAAGCAGCCTTAGCATATTATTAGCATATTACACTTTGATTGGTTGAAGGGATGACTGGACTGCCAGACACTTAGCATATTAGGCTTTTAATATATAGGATTTGTTCTCTCTTCCAGTCAGTGCTTCATGACATCAAATTTATATATAAATCACGAGTCAGAAATATACAGTGAAGTGATAGTTGCAAATGTGAAAGGCATTTGGGTGGAATGACATTACATTAGCCTCTCAGGAAAAAAACCTAATCCCACTTCTTATAGGAATTAGGACACAAAATTAACTGTTTGATTGATTATCAATTAGAATTGCCTTAAAGGTAAGTCATAGTAATTTTATAAGGCTAAAATGTATAATGACTATAAAATAGTTTTGTGAATCCTACTATTAAACATATTATTTGTATCTAGGATCAAAGCCAAGGGTTCATTTATTTATTTTGCCCTGTGCCTCTCAGCAGGTTTCTTCCATGGGTGACAAGGGAACAAGCAACCACACAGATGTGACTGACTTCATTCTTGTAGGCTTCAAAGTCCGCCCAGAGCTCCATGTTCTCCTCTTCCTGCTATTTCTCTTTGTATATGCCATGATCCTTATAGGAAATGTTGGGATGATGGCCATTATTATAACTGATCCCCGGTTGAACACACCAATGTATTTCTTCCTAGGCAACCTCTCCTTCATTGATCTCTTCTACTCAACTGTTATTGCACCCAAGGCCATGATCAACTTCTGGTCTGAGAGCAAGTCCATTTCCTTTGCAGGTTGTATAACCCAGCTCTTTCTCTTTGCCCTCTTCATTGTGACTGAAGGATTTCTGCTGGCAGCCATGGCTTATGACCGCTTCATTGCCATCTGCAACCCACTCCTGTACTCTGTCCAGATGTCAACACGTCTCTGCACTCAGTTGGTGGCTGGCTCCTATTTTTGTGGCTGCATCACCTCAGTTCTTCAGACCAGCATGACATTTACTCTATCCTTTTGTTCTTCTCGGGCCATTGACCATTTTTACTGTGATACTCGTCCAATTCAGAGAATATCTTGTTCTGACCTCTTTATCTATAAAATGATTTCTTTTTTGCTATCAGGCATCATTATCTTGCCCACTGTCATAGTTATTGTTGTTTCTTACATGTATATTGTGTCCACAGTTCTAAAGATACACTCCACCGAGGGACGTAAGAAAGCCTTTTCTACTTGCAGCTCTCACCTAGGAGTTGTGAGTGTACTGTATGGTGCTGTCTGTTTTATGTATCTCACTCCTGACAGTTTCCCTGAGTTGAGTAAAGTGGCCTCCTTATGTTACACCCTAGTCACTCCCATGTTGAATCCTTTGATTTACTCTCTGAGAAACAAAGATGTCAAAGAAGCTCTAAAAAAAGTTCTAGAGAAGAAAAATACTGTTCTTTGATTATTATTTCTCTTCCACCAAAGGTGCTGTGGTTATTTCTTGCATGGTCCTTAAGAAAATTTATTCTCCTGAACATCCCAAAAGTGTTATTAATAGCATTTTCAACAGAGACTACCCTTTCCATTATTACTTTTTTTTTTTTTTTGCTTCTGAGACATTGTTAATTCTGCACACCCCGATTACAGGAGATGTCCTGGATGTGAGAGAAGCACTCTTCAAGATGAACTCTCCCACTGATTTCAAATAACATTTTACTTCAGAGAATTGATTTCTATTTATTTTTATGGCATGCTGTTTTACAGTCTTTATATTTTATTATAATGTTTAAACAATATTTTGTCTGTTGTTTGTCTTTGGAATTGCTCCTCTACTTATACAATCACTGGTAATTGATAATAATACCCAATGTATTTTTTTAAATAAAATATTTCTCAATTTTATAACTAATTTATTTACTGTGTTAAGTGGTCATTGAAATTTCACTTTGAACCAAGAATTTTGTATATTATATTAAGAGAAAATAGTAATAAGAAGAAATGGATAATAGGTAATCTTCACTATATACATTAATGTATAAAACTGTATATTGAGTGTGGCAGGTATTGTGGAGTGCTCTGAGGCACTAATAGTTGCTGAATTCTAGTATAAATAACTAAAGTGGGAGATAAAAATTTGCAAGCATTTTTGAGCAATAATTCCTTAGTTTTATATCTTCATATTTTTTTTGTGTTAATTATTGTAAGAAATTATTTCATATTGTTAATGAAATGAAGCAAGTCAGTCATCAAAATAGAATGTAAATAAAGGGGGCATCTATAATACTTTCAACAATGAAGATAATTTTTTTAAAAAAAGGAAATGCTCCATATAATACCATAATTATGGATTCATGTCATTATGCAATTGTCCAAACATATAGAATATACAATTCCAAGAGTGAACCCTGAAGCAAACTATAGATTTTGGGTAACAATAATGTATCAATCAGGGTCATCAATATTACCTAGTATATCAATCTGGTGGAGGATGTTTATAATGGGAGAAGCTATAACATGTGTGTTCAGGGGTTATACAATAAAGCTCTGTATCTGGTCTCTTTTGCTGTGAGCCCTAAACTTTTATCAAAAAGTAAAGTCTTAAATTAAAAATAAAAAAATAAAGATACTACTACATTCCTATTAGAATGACCTAAATCTGACCATACCAAATGCTGACAAGAATGTGGAGCAACAAACAGGTATCTTCATCAGTGCTAGGTGAATTCAAATTGGTATAACTACTTTGAAGACAGATTGCAGCTTCTTACAAAATTAGGCATATTCTTACAATTTGATTCATCAAATATCTTTTTGGTATTTAATCAAAGGAATTGAAAATTTATGTCTTCACAAAAAGCAGTATATAGTTTATAGCAGCTTGATTCATAATTGCCAGCCCTTGGAAATAACCAAAATATTTTTCAGTAGGTAAAAAATAAACTGTGGTACATCTGGACAATGGAATAATATTCAGCACTAAAATGAAATGAGCTATCAGCTTTGAAACGACATGAAGGTTCCATAAACCCATGTTATTAAGTGAAAGAAGCCAACCTGACAAGGCTACATACTGTATAATTTAAACTATATCACATTCTTTCAACTACTAGTATTTCTACATTTTTGTTCTTGTTTTCTTTAAAAATTTTTTTTAAATGACTTTTCTGAACTATGTTTTTGAATTGTTTGCTCTGAGAAGCCTCTGATGTCTCTTCTCTTATTGAGAGCGCAAGGTGGGGGGAGGCTAACTCCTGACTCCACTGTGGGGCAGGGCGGAGCTATCCTCCATTTTGTGTAACTGGACTCTAGCTAGGGGTGTCGAACTCAATCAGAGAAGGGGCCAAAATCTAAAATCCAGCCTAAATTGCGGGCCGAATGGTTTACTGAACAGTCATAAACTGACAATGTCATAAACTGACAGCGGAGTGCAGTGATGACAGCGCGGTGTGGGCCACATTGCAAGGCCTGGCGGGCTGGATTTGGCCCGCGGGCCTTGTGTTTGACACATGTGCAGTCCTTACCCAACCAATCAGGGTCAGCCAAAGCAGTGACATCACCACCAAATAAAACCCCTTGACTTGTCGAAGTTTGCTCTCTCCTGCCACGCGCCGTTGTTGGTGTAAGTGGGACCGAGCTCAAACTAGTCGGAAATATAGGCTTTCTGCAATTGTATAGGACTTGACTCCCTGGTCGTCTTTGGGGATCACAAAACCTGGGCACAACACTTATGCCGTTATACTGCTGTCTTCCCCTAATCGTTTTGTTGAGTGATGTGCCTCTGAAGGTTTCTTACTCAGGAGATAGCCTCCACTAATCTTCTTTTTAAAGATGGCAAATTTATTTTATTAATTAAATATACAATCCAAAATTAACATTATAGTCATGAATACTCAAATGCTAGTTTCAGAATAAATTATGCAAAAATATGACACATAAGAAAATAATAATATTGTATCAAATAGTTTTAATACATTGCACATAATTTTTTTCAAGAAAAATGATTTTAAATATAATAATATTACCAAAACTGTACTAACAGTATAATATTACAACAGTCATAGGAACTATTAAAAACCTGCAAATAAGAGTATAACTTCTCTTATTTTCTAAAATATATTTTCCTCTGGCTCTGTTTTTGTTCATCAGTTTATGAACAAAAACAGAGCCAGAGGTACCTCATTGTCTTTTTGATTTAAATCTCGTGGATGATTAGTGACTTTGAGCATATTCTCATGTGTCTCTTGGCCTTTTGTATGTCATCTTTTGAAAAGTGTGTCTATTTAGGTCCTTTGTCCATTTTTTTTTAATTGGATTGTTTATCTTTCCTTTGTTAAGTTGTATGAGTTCCCTATAAATTTTAGAGTTTAAACCCTCTTGGAGATAACATCCTATCTAATAAAAGAGTAATATGCAAATTGACTGTACCTCCACTACACCCATAAGCCATGCCCATGAGCCATGCCTGCCAGCTAATCATGAGTGAATATGCAAATAAACCTAACCAAGATGGCTGCGGCCACAGAGAGCAGGAGGGAGGCTTGGGTTTCCCTAGTGATGGAGGAAGCCAAGCTTTCCGCCTGCCCTTGCAAGCTCAGGCCTTCACTCACAGCTACAAAGTTTCAATGATAGGAGATAAATAAATCCAAACAAAAATGGTGGCAGCCACTGAGCTGAAAAGAGAAATAAGCTAGGGTTGCCCCCAGAAATGGAGGAAGCCAAGATTCTGAAGCCTGGGCTTGTCTTGGCCTCCACTCCAGGATACAAAGTTTCAATTATAGAAGATGCATAAATCCCAATAGAAATGGCTGCTGCCACAGAGCAAGCAGGAGGCTTGGCTTCACACCAGGCTACAAAGTTATAATTATAGAAGATAAATAAATCCCAGATACCAGGGCTTCACCTTGGGTGGCTGGGGTGTGTGGCTGTGCTGCAAACCACCACAGGACCCTCACCCAGGCTGTCCCAAACCCCAGGTGAACCCCCATCCTGATCCATGACACCCTTTAGGTGGCCCCCACCCATGCAGCAGGCCTCTAGCCTATCTAATAAAAGAGTAATATGCAAATTGACCATAACTCCAACACACAATATGGCTGCCCCCATGTGGTCAAAGATCCTGCCCCCATGTGGACACAAGATGGCCACTCCAAGATGGCCAGCAGAGGAGGGCAGTTGGGAAAGATTAGGCCTGCAAGGGAGGGCAGTTGGGAGTGATCAGGCCAGCAGAGGAGGGAAGTTGGGGGTTACTGGGCCTGCAGGGAAGGGCAGTTGCAGGGGACCCAAGCCTATAGGAGAGAGTAGTTGGGGGGGAGGAGGACCAGGCCTGCAGAGGAGGGCAGTTAGGAGCAAACAAGCTGGCAGGGGAGCAGTTAGGCATCAATCAGGCTGGCAGGGGAATGGTTAGGGGATGATCAGGCTGGCAGGCAGAAGTGGGGCAATCAGGAAGGCAGGCAGTCGAGCAGCTGGAAGCCAGAAGTCCTGGATTATGAGAGGGATGTCCGACTGTCCATTTTGGCCTGTTCCTGTTAGGGCAATTGGACATTTCTCAAGGGGTCCCATATTGGAGAGGATGCATGCTGGGCTGAGGGACACCCCCCTCCAGGCACAAATTTCATGCACTGGGTCTCTAGTCTATATAATAAAGCCCAAATGATTGTTATGGTGGAACGACCAAAATAACTGGTTGCTATGGTGTGCACTGACCACCAGGGGGGGGATACACAATGCAGCAACTGCCCCCTAGTAGTCTGTATGCTTCCATAGGGGGAGCACTGCATCAGCTGGGCTGATGGTTGGCAAGTGTAGTGGCGGTGGCAGGAGCCTCTCCTGCCTCTGGAGCAGTACTAAGGAGCTGCAAACTGAATGGTAGGGAGTAGAGAGTAGGCAGGCAGTAAGGAGTGAGGGTTCCCAGACTGTGAGAGAAATGTCCAACTGCCAGCTTAGGCCCAATCCCCAGGAGCAGGCCTAAGCCAGCAGGTGGACATTCCCCAAGGGGTCCTGGACTGCAAGAGGAGCAGGCTGGGCTCAGGCCCTCTCCACCTCCCCCAGCGCATGAATTTCATGCACTGGGCCTCTAGTTGATAAATATGTGCTCTCATGCAGTGAGTTTTCTTATTGTTTTTCTGATGTTTTTTTTTTTTTTTTTTTTTTTTTTTTTTTTTTTTTTTTTGCTCTGTACAAGTTGTTTTTTATTTTATTTTATTTTTTTAAGGTAGTTCCATTTGTTTATTTTCTCCTTAATTTCCATTGTTCTAGGAGCTGTATCAGTAAATATATTGCTAAAACATATGTCTGAGATTTTGCTGCCTGTGGTTTTCTCTAAAATTTTTATGGTTTTCCATCTTACATTTAAGTCCTTATCCATTTTAAGTTTATTTTTGTTTACAGTGTAAGTTGGTGGTCTAGTTTAAATTTTTTTTGTATGTATCTCTCCAATTTCCCCCCAACACCATTTATTGAAGAGACTGTCTTGGTTCCATTGTATGCTTTTGTCAAATATTAATTGAGTATACTGGCTTGGGTTGATTTCTAGGTTCTATGTTTTGTTCCATTGGTCTATATGTCTTTTCTTGTGCCAGTACCAGGTAGTTTTGAGAACAATGGCTTTGTAATATAGCTTGATATCTAGTATTGTGAACCTGGCTCCAACTTTGTTCTTCTTTCTTAGGATTGTTGCAGCTATTCAGGGTCCTTTTTTATTCCAGATGAATTTTTGGTGAGTTTGTTCTAGGTCTTTGAAATATGCCGTTGGTATTTTAGTGGAGATTGCATTGAATCTATAGATTGTGTTGGGTAGTATGGGCATTTTAATATTGATTCTACTAATCCATGAACACAGTATCTTCTTCCATTTGTTTATGTCTTTATCTCTTTTTTCAATGTCCTGTAGTTTTCTGAGTACAGGTCTTTTACATCCTTAGTTAAGTTTATTCCTAGGTATCTTAATTTTTTTGTTACAATGGTAAATGGGATTTTTAAAAAAATTCTTTCTCATTATTGGTGTATAAAGAAGCCATATATTTCTGGGTGTTAATTTTGTATCCTACTACATTGCTGAATTAATTTATTAAGTCTAGTAGGTTTTTGATAGAGTCTTTAGGTTTTTCTATGTACAATATCATGTCATCTGCAAATAATTTTATTCTTTTCCAATTTAGATATCTTTTATTTCTTCTTCTTGTTTGATCACAATGGCTAGTACTTCTGATACTATTTCAAACAGGAGTGGTGAGAGTAGGAATTCCTGTCTTGTTCCTGTTCTTAGGGGAAATTATTTTAGTTTTTATCCATTAGTATGATGCTGGCTATGGATTTGTCATATATGGCCTTTATCATGTTGATATATGCTCTCTCTATTCCCATTTTGCCGAGAGTTTTATAAAAAATGGCCGTTGAATTTTGTAGAATGTTTTCTCTGCATCTATTGATATGATCATGTGATTTTTGTCTTTCAATTTGTTTATGTGATGAGTCACATTTATTGATTTATGAATATTCTACCAGCCTTGCATCTCTGGAATAAATCCCACTTGATCATGGTGTATGATATTTTTAATATATCCACTAATCTTGGAAATATTAGTAAGATATATATAACCCTAGCTAATTTAACAAAGAAAAAACAACATTAACTCATAAATATCAGGAATGAAAACTAATGTCACTGTAGGTCCTCCTGATATTAAAAAAAGAATATAGTAAATTATTTTTACCAAAAATTTGCTTATTAAATTAAAATATTTTAAATAAAATAAGTTGGTATGCAAAAGAGAGATATAAATTTTAAAATATCTATTAAATAAATTAAAAATTTATTAATTATCTTCCCACTGGCTTCACCAGTGTTTACTTTAAAATGTTTAAGGAAGAAATGTGACCATTTTTACATAAACTCTTTTAGGAATAGTCATAAAGGAAATACTTCTATCTATTATAAGTCTCTTATAGATGTTAAAATAAAAAATTGTAGATACATCTCTTCTATATATTTAACATAAAAATTCAAAATGGTATATTAACAAACAAAATACTTCAATATAAGAAGAACAGCTAAATCTTCCTGAAGTGATGTTTATACTACAAATGTAAAGGCCATTTAATATTTATAAAAATGATCAAGAGGCTTTAACACTTACTCATGAAAGTTACTGTAATATTTGCCTTCCATGGCCAAAACAAACAAACAAACCACAAAAACACCTCTGGGGGAAAATATTTACTATTTTTATTTTTAAAGTTAATTAATTAATTAAATTATTATTTTTCATCACCATTCATCTCCTCTATGCCCTCTTCCACCTCCACACCCCATTTCCCCCAACAATCACCACTCTGCTGGCCATGTCCATGAGCTCTTTCTCTTTAAAAAATTTTTACTCAACCCTTCATTTCTTATCTCTGCTGGTGTATTTATAGTATAGATAAGAAACAAGTTTCTAAAAGTAAGAGTATTAATCCATTTAAATAAAATCTCATGAATGTTTATCTGTATAAATCATGAAAACAAAGAATCAAGTGATTCTCATTCAAATGTATTTTGTTTTTAATTATTTTGTTTTATAAGTAGAAGGTTAGTTATCACGCTTAGAGAGCCCTATGAACTTTCTAAAAATTTGGCGAACTTATTAATTTATAATACCTTTCTTTCTCCCTTTCTTCTTCCCTCCTTCCCTTCCTTGCGCCCCCCTCCCCCTTTTGCATTATGATACAAAAGACATTACTGTTGGGAGAGACCTTAGTCTCTATCTTGTAAAGGGAATGCCCAGTGCTCTGGTTTCCATCCCCATGGGAACGCTTCTCTCAGAACCCATCCCAGGTCTATTTGTTGGTTTAATCAATAAAAAAGTACAGTATATTTCAGAAAGACAGAGAGAGAGAAGCTAAATTTTTTGCTAGTGCTTCTTCAGCTTAGGAATTCTGAGCCATGGTCTGAGGAGTGAAGAAATGTAACACATGTTGCAGAACAACTTCCTGTTAAACAAAGGTTTGCTTCTTTTCATGCTTTTGTTTCTTCATGAATGTTAACTAAGGTAAGAAGTAGCTTCCATGCTTGAAAATATCTCTTGCATTTAATTTGTTTATTTCCAACACTCTTCTCTTTCAGATAGCATCAGTTACATATTTCCCTCCAATTTTTCTCTTTAAACTAGAAACTTGCTTATGTAAAATATGAATTGAAGGAAAACATGTATTTCTGTAGCTGATAGGCCCTACCAGAGTTTATTTTTGAGCATTCATCAGCTTTTTAAAATTAATCAGTCAATAATGCTATTAACTTCTAATTTTTTCAAAAAAGAAGATATTGAATTGATTCTAATATACAACCAAATTGATTCTAATGTACTTCCATAGTTCCATTTTATTTTAAAATAAAGTCAAAATTAGTAAAATTATAGCAACAACAACAACACAAATTGCAAGAGACATTTTATAGATTATAATTTTATTTTACTTATAGAATCTATGGATACATCTACATATATACTGAATTCTCAATTTTATAATTATACAACTATAACATATTTTCACAAATTTACCGCTTGTCAGTTTTTTACATTGTATGACAGGTTATTCAATAATAAACCACTATGCTAGTCAATCTTATGACTATAAATAAGGTTCTTAAATCTTGTCTCAATTTTCCTACTTATAAAATTAGAACAAAATCTTTCTCTACCTTTCTAATATATGTTATTTAAGGACATTTTATAATCATAATAACATAAGTCTAAATAAATATAATGCAAGTTTGCTTAAATATATATGTCTTTCCTTTTTTTCACTTGTAACTATCTTTATATTGTTCTGTGAGCCTTCTGTCCTTCATAGGCACAGATGTCTGCATTTCTGAAAAGACAGGAAAATCTCTGCCCAAGATCTTAGAATTCTCCACTTGCATTCCTATCTGCAAAATTCAAAGAAAACAAAAGAGAAAGGAAGGAAGGAAGGAAGGAAGGAAGGAAGGAAGGAAGGAAGGAAGGAAGGAAGGAAGGAAGGAAGGAAGGAAGGAAACAATAAGTCTGGTTTCATTGAGTTAGGAAATATAAGAATCACTTCTGTTTTTAGCAGATCAACTGTGTCACTAAGAGGGTGTATCTCTATAGAGATAAAGATAATGTAAGAAATAAGAACATGAGGTTAATGTGTAGAAGGATGATGCTTTTGGCAGGATTTGAAATCTTTTTCCTAATGTAAGAAAGATAGATACAGTGTTACCGTATTATTTTTTGTAGTAGATTAAATAATTATTTAAAAATAAAACGAGAGACCATCAATTGAACCATTTTTTACTTTAAATATATTCTCAAGTGGATTACAATATCCATGAGAAATGTCTTTCACTAAAGGAAGCAGCTTTCAATGGCAGTAAACTCATCAAGAAAGAAAAATAAAAGAAATTCTTTTTTCCCCCCCAGTTGTTTACCTGGAATTTTCATTTCTTCAAAGCACAATTAGAGGGAAAATCTGCATTATTTGCAAATAGGGATATCTAAAAGGATATCTAACCCAATTTAATTTTTCACTAGGAAGATTTTTTTTAAAAATAGTAATTATTCTTTAAATAGTAATTATTCTTTAAAAAGAATAATAGTAATTATTTTTTATTTATTTTCCAATTACAGTTTATATTCAATATTATTTTTATTAGTTTCAGGTGCACAGTATTGTGGTTAGACATCATGCATTTTACAAAGTGATTCCCCCTGATATTTCAACTACTCAACCGGCTCTGTACACAGTTATTGCAATGTTATTGACTATATTCCCTATGCTGTGCTTGACACCCCCACAACTATTTTATTATGCCAACTTGTACTTCTTAATCCCTTTATCTTTCCTCCCAGCCCCCCAATTCCTCGCCCCTCTGGCAACAACTAGTTTGTTCTCTATATCTATGAGTCTGTTCCTATTTGGCAGTAATTCATTCTTTATGTTCATTGGTGTTTTTGTAAAGTATTGGGAACAATATGATATGAAACTTTTTTCATGCTGATTCCTAGTTATTTGTACTAGAACAGTATTCTGGTCACTTATTTCTTTCATTTTTACCATCTCCTCAGTTCCATCTATATCTCAGCTATGAAGAATGAGCTAAATAGGAATTACTCAGAGGTGACTGAGTTTATTCTACTAGGGTTCAGAGTTCCTTCAGAACTACAGATCCTCTTATTCCTAGTATTCTTGCTCATCTACATGGTCACTGTGGTGGGAAATATCAGCATGATAATTGTCATAAAGAGTGACTCCAGACTTCAAATACCTATGTATTTCTTCCTTAGCAACTTGTCCTATTTAGATCTCTGCTACTCAACAGTCATCGCTCCCAAAACTTTAGCCAACTTCTTATCCCATGAAAAGAAAATTTCTTACAGTGGCTGTGTGGCCCAGTTTTTCTTCTTTGCCCTATTTGTGACAACTGAAGGCTTTCTTCTGGCTGTCATGGCATTTGATCGATTCTCCGCCATTTGCTCCCCTCTCCTTTACCCTGCACACATGTCCCAGAAAGTCTGTGTTCACTTGGTAACTGGATCCTATATCTGTGGAAGCATCAACTCCATAGTCCAAACGAGTTTCACCTTCAGTTTGCATTTCTGTGGAGAAAACAGATTGGACCACTTTTTCTGTGATGTCCCAGCCCTGATCAAGATCTCCTGTGTTGACACCTTTGCGAATGAGATTGTGCTGTTTATTCTCTCTGCTCTCATCATCATCACCACCACAGCAGTCATTCTGGTTTCCTACGCTTATATCCTTTCCACTGTCCTGAAGATCCCCTCGGCCCACGGCAGGAGTAAGACCTTCTCTACCTGTGGCTCCCACATGGCAGTGGTGAGTTTATTCTATGGGACGGTGTTCTTTATGTATGCCCAGCCGAGAGCCATCTCCTCACCACAGCAAAGCAAGACTGTAGCTGTGCTCTACACACTTATAATACCAATGCTAAACCCTCTGATATACAGCTTGAGAAACAGAGATGTGAAAGATGCCGTGAGAAGTATATTATGCAGAAAATGATTTTCTCACTGACATTTGTGAAATCATTATATAGCACAAAAATTTTGTTTCTAAGGGTTCAAGTTACATTTGTTCTTGTAAAATTATTATATTAAAGATATTTTTTAATATGACAACACATATTTTAATATTTTATAAAATAATGTTTATAACAATATAGGCCTATATAGCATTACTTTATTTGCTTAGGATATATAAAGTCATGTGTTCATAATTTATGATGTGCTAATATTTTCATTTCAATTTTACTTTGATTAAGAAGTAAATATTGCCGAAACCGGTTTGGCTCAGTGGATAGAGCGTCGGCCTGCAGACTGCAAGGCCCTGGGTTCGATTCTGGTCAAGGGCATGTACCTTGTTTGCGGGCACATTCACAGTAGGGGGTGTGCAAGAGGCAGCTGATGGATGATTCTCTCTCATCGATGTTTCTAACTCTCTATCCCTCTCTCTTCCTTTCTGTAAAAAAATCAATAAAATATATTTAAAAAAGAAGTAAATATTAAGAGCTGTTATTTCATAATAATTAAAATAATATTGGTCTGTGCAAGTTATTTTTTCATTTTTTCATTCTACAAAGCAACTAAGCTGATATTTGTTTGGAAAGGATAACAGCCCATTGTGTGGATGACAAAACAGAATGGTAATGATTACATAGAACACTTTCCAATAAAAGGCCTAATCTTTTTTAAATATCCAAGTTTATATTCTGAGGATTATCATCTTTAGAATTAAAACTCCTATAAAAAGGAACCCATAATATATTATTAGGGAGGCAATTTTTTCACATGGAAAGTGTATCAATAACATTCTACTAATTTTTATTTTCTCATTTTCTTTTGAATATAAAATGATCTATATATATAAAAGCCTAATATGTAAAGTGTCCCCTTGGTAGTTTGACCAACCAGGAGTTTGATTGCTCATTATAATGTTCACTGACAAGGGTCGGCACGGAATGAAGGGAGGCCTGGTCATCAGCCAGCAGCTGCTGGGGACCTTACCCATGCACAAATCTCATGCTCTGAGCCACAAGTACATTTTATAAGATGATATATAAAAGATAGGTACTATATGCCATTTGTCATTTTTATGACTATTTTCAAATGAGGAAATTGACACACCAAGTAAATATTAACTCATGTATAAAGTATTCATGCATTTCTTTTTTTTAATTTTTAAAAACTATGTTTTTATTGATTTTAGAGAGAGAGAGAAGAAGAGAGAGTGAGATAGAAAAACATGTATGAGCTGTCTTCTGCAGAGTTCCTACTGGGGATTGAGTCAGAAATTCGGGTGTGTACCCTGACAAGGTATCAAACCAATAGACCTCTCCGTGCATAGGACAACATTCAGCCACTGAAACACACTGGCCACGGCTTCATGTATTTCTTTGTTTTTCAAATAAGACCTTTCATGAAGGGAATATGGAGGAGGCCCAGCACATGAAATTCGTGCATGGGAGGGTTGTTTCTCAGCCCAGCTTGCACCCTCCCAATCTGGGACCCCTCAGGGAATGTCCAACTGCCGGTTTAGGTCTGTAGGAATTGCGCCTAAAACCAGCAGTCCGACATCCCTCTCACAATCCAGGACCATTGGCTCCTAACTGCTCACCTGCCTGCCTGCCTGACTGCCCCTAACCACTTCTGCCTGCCAGCCTAATTGCTGTCTAACTGCTCACCTGCTGGCCTGATCACCCCCAACTGCCCTTCCCTGCTGGCCTGATCACCTCCACTGCCCTCCATGCTGGCCCGATCGCCCACCACTGCCCTCCCCTGCCACGATCCGCCTCCTCCACCGGGCCCTTTCCTCCACTACGTGTGGCCATCTTGTGACAGCCATCTTGTGACGACATTATTATGTGTTGTGTGAGGGCGTGATGACCACCTAGGCTATTATTGGTATTGATTGAATGTATAATTTAAATTAATATATTTTATGAGTATAGAAATTGTGTCTTAGAAGCCTTAAGTAATGTGCTTAATGTTAGATTGCCAGTAACAACTAGAGCAAGTTTTGGAACACAGAATTTTCTGATATTCAAAGCTGCAGAGGCAAAGATTATGTGGCAGTGACTCTTTTTGACTTATGTAAAAAACTTCCTTTCCTTTAAACACCTTAAAATCAGTAACCAAATGAGTTAAAAAATATGAGGAAACAGATTAGAAAAATAAATAGAATGGTATGACCCAGACAAGGATGTGCAAAACTGCTCAGCAGTTCTAGAAGCAAACCCTGGGGGCAGCTACAGTTCACTGCCACCTGGTGGCTGCTGTCCGCTCTAACTAAATCTACAGGAATGGGACTTCAGAACAATAGTTGGGAATTAAAAGTATTTCCTAATTACTTAGTTCTCACCCCATTTCTATTGTCCTGAGCAGGGAAGACTGGTTAGAAATAACCCCACATCTTCTGAGATGTGATTGTCTGTTGTTGTCAGCACTGTTTACCTTCCTCATCTTTTGTTCTTTTCCCTCATCAACAATGTCTTGTACAATCTCATTCCCTGTTTCAGAAAAGGGATGAACAGAAAATGGGAAGTATTTACCAATTATATCAGAATTTGTCTTATTTTGAGATGCATTGTCACAGGGTTTTCCTAAATGTTATTTAAAAGTGTGTGCTTGTTAATCATCTGACAAAGTATTATGTAGTTTCCTCATACTAATCATGGCATTTTAAACTCAGGTTTGCTAGTCTTAATATCATTGAAAGATGTAAAAGTTTTTTTTTTCTCCTATTTTATTTTGAAGAAGGTATTGTTATTCTATAATATTGAAATTATTACCTCCTTGAAGTTTTGCAAGAACTGAGGGGAGTTGCCATCTACACAAGGAGTTTTCATTATGGGAAGAGTTTTAGTTTGTGGTTCAATTGCTGTAATGGTTATTAAGAAAGGTGATAATCAAAATATGCAACAGCTTGCTCAATTATAATTATATGAAAATGCTTATATATCAGTAAATAAATCAATAGTACAAAATAGCACCCTTTAGTACCTCCATGTTAAACTGCTTAGCTAATAAAGTTTTTTTTTTTTAAACACAAAACATTCTAAAAGTTTCCAAATAATTTATTGATTATTTTTATAATTTTTTTGGTAAGTCTTTGGTTTGTTATGTTTGATGTGAAAGGTTTAGGCGAGACCAAACCATTACTATAGTTTTCCCATTAAATGTAAAATTATTAAATGATGTCGTATTTGAAAAAGTGAAACTTCCTATAAACTTATTCTTAATTCTTAACCCTTTTCAGGCTTCTGCTAAATCAATATCAATTATATTTAAAAAATTCTAACTCCTTGTTTAGTTCCTGATCTTCAGAGGAAGTCATTCAGTCTTCAGTTATTAAGGATAATATAACCTATAGGTTTTCTTAGATGTCCTTAATCTGGCTGAGAAAAATTGATGAAGTGTTATCAGGAATAAATGTTTGGTTTTGTCAAATGTTTTTTTCTGTAGCTATTGATATGTGATTTTATATATATGTATATATATACACATGTGTATAAATATATATGCACACATATAAATATAAACATATATAAATTACATTGATTTATTTTTTAATGTTTATCAGCTTTTCATTCTGGGATAACGTGGTTTTTTTCTTTTTGATTATTTGTTAAATTGAATTTACTAAAATTTTACTTAGAAATTTTGTGTCCGTGTTCACAATAGATATTGTCCTGTAGTTTTTTTTGTTGTTGTTCAGTTTCTGTCTGTTTCTTTAAAATATATATTTTATTGATTTTTTTTTTTTTTACAGAGAGGAAGGGAGAGGGATATACTTCTCTCTAAGTCTCAACTTCGTCCGGATGGTCATCTGGAAGGACATCCAGAAGGACATCCCGTCTAACTAGCATATTATTCTTTTATTATTATAGATGTTTTATACTATTCACATATATAAAATAATAAAATAAATGTAATATTAATTATGTACAAAGTATTTGTGATATTAGTTGACTAGTGGTGCATATTAAAAGATACTAATTTGATGAGCTCTTTGTTTTCTTTGTCTAATTATCCTTGACTTACAAGGTGTATTACTTGTCATTTTTTTCCTACTTATTTCAATTTTGTTAGGAATTGTATTTGGAGTTTGATATAAATTATAAAACCTACCCTTCATATAAATGCACGAAATGTTATTTATAATTATTGGGGTTTCATAAAATCTTAGATGCTTCTATAAATATTTAGACATAGACTTTATACTGTATATAAATTATACTTTCTATTTGTATGCCATTCTTTAAAAGGCTATTAGAACCCAGGATAAAACTTATGTAAAAAAGTGGAAATGTAAAGAGCCTAATTTGTATAGCCAGCATTTAGTAATCTAGTTTTTGTATCCATTGACATCAGAAAAATAAGAAATGAGTTAAATTTATTGCGTATTTGTGTTGATTAAAGATAAAAATTCCTGGAAGTCATATTTGTGAAACAATACAATGAAGGGTTAAAAAATAACCTTCCAAATGAGTCTTTATGATTAATAAAGACTTTCATCAACTTTGAGGAAGAATATTGTTAAGCAAGAAGACGAAATTCAGTGGTCTTCAAACTTCTACATAGGGACTGATTTTCTTAGAGTCAGTTGGGAATCTTAAAACATAAATGAATGCTTCCCTCAAATTAGTGTTTCAGGTTTATTTGAATATATTTCCAGAAGTGGAATTGCTGGGTGAGAAGGCAATTCCATTTTTTCAGGCAATTCCATATGGTTTCCATAGTGGCTGCACCAATCTACATTCCCACCAACAGTGCATGAAGGTTTCCTTTTCACCACACTCACAGCCCACATCATACCCAGTGAGCAAAAACTACAAGCATTTCCCTTAAAGTTCAGGAATAAGACAGAGATGTCTGTTTTCACCACTCTTACTCAACATAGTACTAGAAGTCCTAGACACAGCAATCAGACAAGAAGAAATAAAAGGCATCTAAATTGGAAAGAAAATAGTAAAACTGTCATTATTTGCAGATGACATGACGTAAGTGGAACAACAAATTGATGTTTCTTTCTCGAGTGCTCTCTCTCTCTCTCTCTCTAAAATCATTGAGTAAAAATTTTAAAAATGTTCCTTTTATTTGCATTTATTTTAGGATAATTAATATTAATTTATCTTCATGCTTGTTAATTCTCATTATTTTGGGGAACTATATAGAATATACTTACGAAAATATCAAAGGCATTCTTCATCAGGTTATTGTGTGGTTGATGTCTTGCATTTCCATTTTTTATAATTCTTATCTTTATGCTGAAATTAATTTTATTATTTAGTTTATTATAATCCTATATAATAAGAGCCTAATATGCTAAGTATCAAGTTGTCCATTCAACCAATCAAAGTATAATATGCTAATGATACGCTAAGGTTGCTCAACTGCTCACTATGACGTGCACTGATCACCAGGGGGCAATTGACCAATCCATCAGTCGCTATGACATGCACTGACCACTAGGGAGCAGATGCTCTGACCTGTAGGCTGATTGGGACTGAGTGAGAGAGGCTGGATATGCCCTGGAGCCCTCCAGCGGTCCCTCCCTGGCTGGCCAACCTCTCATGTTCTTCCCTGGCCCCAATCATGCACTGGTAGGTCCCTTGTCCTGGCCTGCACCGTCTTGCAATCTGGGCTGAAGGACCTAACCCCTGAGTGCACAAATTTTGTGCACTGAGCCTCTAGTTAATTATAATAGAGTATTATAAGTCTGTTATTTCCGTTACAGCCATTGACATGTTAATTGTAGGTATTTAAATTCTTTGCCACACATGCCCAGGTTGCAGGCTTGATCTCTAGTGGGGGTATGCAGGAGGCAGCAGATGAATGATTCTCTCTCATCATTGATGTTTCTCTCTCTCTCTCTCCCTTCCTCTCTGAAATCAATAAAATATATTTTTAAAAAGCTACTATATGATTCCACTTACATAAGGTACCCAGAGTAGTCAAATTAGTAGGTTGAAAATAGTAAAAACATAGTTCTCTTAAAAGTCACTAGTCCTCATAATGTTAATGTTTTACATGACCATGGAAAAATTATCAAGAACAAAATTTTAAACAGTATCTTCACTATACTTTATGGCTAGAGACAAAAGGATTAGACTAATTGATGTTATCTAAGTAGGAAAATGTGATTTTCACAATTGTATTTTTAATTTAAAATATTTGATTCATATTCTTTATCATTGTGAAGATCTAAACATGCTTCATAGCCTTTGATCATTGATTTATTTGCTAACAAATTATAAATTTTATAAAGATGAGGGGATTATTCCTCAACTTTTCTTTCTAGTTGTTAACTTTATTTACTTTAAGAGAAAGTTATCTGTATGCTATGTATTTCTAATTTTATTATCTGGATCAATTGTCTAATTTATTATCATTTTTGGTAATTATTTCTCACGTACTAAAGAAAAAAAAATCTACATTTCAGTTTGGGGATATGGACATGCACACATGTTATTTTTATATTAGAGGCCCAGTGAATAAAATTAATGCCCCAGGCTACAGGGGGTTGTGTGTCCCTTTGCCCAGCCTGCACCCTCTCCAATCTGGGACACCTTACATGAAGTCACTGGTGGGAAGTACTTGTTGTCGGTGGGTCTGGGGGCTGATGTGGTGGGCTTGGAATGTGGGTGGAATGAATTTGTGTTATCAGGTGTCTTTAGGACAGTTTTAGTTCCTTGTATGTTCTGATTACTGGTGTTCAGCAAGTTTTCCTGGTCTTTTGTTCTCCTGTGGTAGGAAGCTTAAGGCCATTAAGGATTGCATTGCCCTATAGTCCTAACACTCTCTACTCTATTACATTAATATGTATGTCTGTCTTTATGAAAATTCCACACTGTTTTGAGTACTGTAGCTTTGCAATAAGTTTTAAGATAGCGTGAGTCCTTCTTCCAACTTTGTTCTTTTTTTTTTCTTCATATTTTTTCTTTGAGAAATTTTTCCTTTATATAAATTTTAGCATGGATTTTTCAAATTTTGCAAAAAGTCTCTAGGATTTTTTTTTAATTCAATGGCTCCTTCATTTCATTTATAAATATGGTGCAAACAATATTTGATGATGAGCAAGATATTCACCATTTGCCTCTTGTTTTCTCTTTTCTTTAAAATATATTTGATTATTTTTTAACTACAGTTTATGTTCAGTGTTATATCACACCTGTCAGAATGACTATCATCAATAAATCCACAAACAAGTGTTGATAATGATGTGGAGAAAAAGGAACCCTTATGCACTATTTGTGGAAATGCAGATTGGTGCAGCCACTATGGAAAGCATGGAGGTCTCTCAAAAAATTAGAAATGGAACTGCTTTATGAACCATAAATTCCATTTTTGGGTATATATCTGAAGAAACACACAGCACTAATTCAAAAGTCACTAGGATTTTTACAGTAAATGCATTAAATCTGTAGATCGCTTTGAGTAGTATTTTCACCTTCACATTATTAACACTTCAAATCCATGAACATATATTTCCATTTTTTAAAATTTAAATTCCTTATTGTTCAAAGTATTACATAAGTCTTCTTCCCTTCTTCTCGCCCCCCCACCTCATTGACAACTCCCCAGCCACTCCTACCCCCCAGCACATGCCCTTCCCTCCCAGCCCCCCATCTGTGTCCATTGGTATGCTCATATGCATGCATACAAGTCCTTTGGTTGATCTCTTATACCCTCAACAACCACCTTCCCTCATAGGTTGTTCTATGCTGCTATGACTCTGGTTCTATTTTTGTTCATCAGTTTATGCTGTTCATAATATTCCACAAATGAGTGAGATCATGGGATATTTATCTTCCTCTGACTGGCTTATTTTACTTAGCATAATGCTCTCCAGTTCCATCCATGCTGTTGCAAATGGTAAGAATTTCTTCTTTTTTACGGCAGAATAGTATTCCATTGTGTACATGTATCACTGTTTTCTAATCCACTCATCTGCTGATGGGCACTTAGGCTCTTTTCAAATCTTAGCTATTGTAAATTGTGCTGCTATATACACAGGGTGCATATATTCTCTCTGATTGATATTTCTGATTTATTGGGATGTATTCCTAGAAGTGGGATTACTGGGTCAAATGGGAGTTCCATTGTTAATCTTTTGAGGAAACACCATACTGTTTTCCAGAGTGGCTGTACCAGTCTGCATTCCCACCAGCAGTGCAAGAGGGTTCCCTTTTCCCGCATCCTCTCTAGCATTTGTTGTTTGTTGATTTGTTGATGATAGCCATACTGACGGGTGTCAGATGGTACCTCAATGTTGTTTTGATTTGCATCTCTCAGATAATTAGTGACTTTGAGCATGTTTTCATATGTCTCTCATGTCCTCTTTGGAAAAGAGTCTATTTAGGTCCTTTGCCCATTTTTTGATTGGATTGTTTATCTTCCCTTTGTTAAGTTGTATGAGTTTCCTATAAAATTTGGAGATAACATTTGCAAATACGTTCTTCCATTCAGTGGGCTTTCTGGTTATTTTGTTGATGGTTTCTTTCACTATGCAGAAGCTTTTTATTTTGATGTAATCCCATTTGTTTATTTTCTCTTTAGTTTCCATTGTCATAGGAGCTGTATTGGTAAAAACATTTCTACCACAAATGTCTGCTATTTTGCTGCCTATGGCTTCTTCTAGGACTTTTATGGTTTCCCATCTTATATTTTAGTTATCAATTTTGAGTTTATTTTTGTGTCTGGTGTAAGTTGGTGGTCTAGTTTCATTTTTTTTTTGCATGTATCTGTCCAATTTTCCTAACACCATTTATTGAAGAGACTGTCATGACTCCATTGTATGTTCTTGTCTCCTTTGTCAAATAGTAATTGAGCATAATGCCTTGGGTCGATCTCTGGGTTCTCTGTTCTTTTCCATTGGTCTATATGTCTGTTTTTGTGCCAGTACCAGACTGTTTTGAGGACAGTGGCTTTGCAGTATAGCTTAATACCTGGTATTGTGTTCCCTCCAAATTTGTTGTTTCTCAAGATTGCTTCAGCTATTTGGGGCCTTTTCTTTTATTCCAGATGAATTTTTGAAGAGTTTGTTCTAGGTCTTTAAAGTATGATCTTGGTATTTTAATGGGTATTACATCTATATATTTCTTTGGGTAGTATGGACATTTTAATGATATTGATTCAACCAATCCATGAATGTGGTGTATCCTTCCATTTGTTTATGTCTTCCTCTATCTCTTTATTCAGCATCCTGTAATTTTCTGAGTACAGGCCCTTTACCTATTTGGTTTTATTTATTCCTAGGTGTCTTAATTTTTTGTTGCAATGGTAAATGGAATTTTTTTTTTAAAAAAAACAGTTTCTCTTTCTGTGAGTTTCTTATTGGTGTATAAAAAAGCCATAGATTTCTGGGTGTTCATTTTGTGTCCTGCTACATTGCCAAATTCATTTATTAGTTCTAGTAGTTTTTAAAAAAATGTATTTTTTTTTTTTTTTTTTTTTACAGAGAGGAAGGGAGTGGAATAGAGAGATAGAAACATTGATGAGAGATGTTTGGTCAGCTGCTTCCTGCACACACCCCACTAGGTATGTGCTTGTAATCAAGGTACATGCCCTTGATCGGAATCAAACCTGGGACCTTTCAGTCTGAAGGTTGACACTCTATCCACTGAGCCAAACTGGTTAGGGCATTCTAGTAGTTTTTTGATGGAGTCTTCAGGGTTTTCTATGTAAATATCATGTCATCTGTGAATAATGACAATTTTACTTCTTCTTTTCCAATTTGGGTGCCTTTTATTAATTCTTCTTGTCTGATCACTATGGCTAGCACTGCCAGTACTATGTTGAACAGGAGTGGTGAAAGTGAGCATCCCTATCTTGTTCCTTCTCTTAAGGGAAATGGTTTAGGTTTTGCCCATTGAGTATGATGTGGGCTGTAGGTTTGTCATATAAGGCATTTTTTTATGTTGAGGTATGATCCTTCTATTCCCACTTTTGCTGAGGCTTTTTATTAGGAAAGGGTGTTGGATTTTGTCAAATACCTTTTCTGCATCAATTGATATGATTATGTAAATTTTTTCTGTCAATTTGTTTATGTGATGTATCATATTTATTGACTAGGAGATATTGTACCAGCCTTGCATCCCTGGAATAAATCCCATTACCTCATGGTTTGTTATCTTTCTAGTGTAATGCTGGATTCAATTTGCTAGAATTGTGTTGACTATATTTTTCTTTGTAGTGTCCTTATCTGCTTTTGTGTTTAGGGTAATGCCAGCTTCATAGAAACAGCTTTGAAGTGTGCTTTCCTCTTGAATTTTTTGGAATAGTCTAAGAAGGATAATTTTTAGTTCTTCTTTGAATGTTTGGTAAAACTCTCTTGTGAAGCCATATGGCCCTGGGCTTTTGTTTTTTGGAAGCGTTTTAATGACTTCTTAAATTTCCTCCTTAGTTATTGGCCTGTTGAGATTCTTTTATTCTTCTTGATTGAATTTTGGAAGGTCATATTTTTCTTAGAATATTTCCATTTCCTCTAGGTTGTTTAGTTTGTGGAAATAGAGTTGTCAGTAGTAAGTATTTATTTTATTTTTTTTAAACAATATTTTGTATTTCTGTAGGGTCATTTATTATTTTACCTCTTCCATTTCTGATTTTGTTTATTTGGCTCCTCACTCTTTGATTCTTGGTGAGGGGCATTTACCTTTAAATACATATATATTTGTTTATCCTTTCAAATAACTAGTTCTTGGTCTCATTGATCTTTTGTATTGTTTTTTGTTTGTTTGTTTGTTTTTTGGTCTATGCCATTTATTTCTTCTCTGATCTTTATTATCTCCTTTCTCCTGCTCACATTGGGTTTTTCTTGTTGCTCTCTTTCTAATTTTTTAAGTTGTAGAGTTAGATAATTTATTACAGTTTTTCTTGTTTTTATGAGGTAGGCCTGTAATGCTACGAATTTTCCTCTCAGGACTGCTTTTACTGTGTCCCATAGATTTTGGATTGTTATGTTTTTATTGTCATTCATTTAAAGGATGTTTTAAATTTCTTCTTTGATCTCTTTTGTAATCCAATCATTGTTGAATAGCATGCTATTCAGCCTCCAAGAGTTTGAAATTTTTTGATTGTTTTTATTGTAACTGATATCTAATATTATGCCACTGTGGTCTGAGAAGATGCTTGATATGACTTTAATCTTCTTGTATTTGGAGAGACTTTATCTGTAAAGCAATATGTGATCTATCTTTGAAAATGTCCCATGTAAAACACTTGAGAAGAATGTATATTCTGTAGCTTTGAGGTGAAATGTTCTGAAGATGTCAATTAAGTCCATCTCATCTACTTAGTCATTTATAATTACTGTTTCTTTGCTGATTTTTTTTTTTGTCTAGAAGATTTATCCAGTGATGTCAATTGGGTATTAAAGGCCCCTACTATGATTGTATTGCTATTGATCTCTTTCTTGATATCTTCCAGAAGTGTTTCAGGTATTTGTGTGCTCCTACATTGAGTGCCTACGTGTTTACTAGAGTTATATATTTTTGATGTACTGATACCTTTAGTATTATGAAGTGGCCTTCCTTATATCGTGTTATGGCCTTCACTTTGAGGTCTATTTTGTAAAATATAAGTATTGCTACCCCACCTCTTTTTTTTTATAATACTTCAAATTATTAAGTATTTTTTATAATACTTCAGAGGTTAGGTAAAAGAAAAAAATATTTCTTGATAACTAGAGTTTTCCTGCTCTAATCTAATCCTGAGAATTTATATAATTGATGAGGAAATTTTTCTGATTAACTTTTTTTTTGTTTTGAGAAGCATAAAGTCTTAAATATGTAAGAGGACAAAAATCCCTTTAAGGTATCATTTTCACCTGATGTGTCAATATGACTTCTGGAGTTTATAGTTAAAAGAACTTTACAACTTTAATGCAGCAAACCCTGGAGACCAATCAGAAGTTCCCATAGCACCTCTCTAATCACCTTTGTTCTTGGAGAATATTTATACAAATATTTTAAATTAAAAATGAAGTCATCTGCTTGGTAGCATGTGTAGAGCCAGTTCTATACTAATGATTTACAAATAGTGTGATTCCCACTGGATGGCTAAGTAATACTCCGTTTTCAGAGTTAAGTGTGCCAGTTAGAGAAATACATCCTAAGAGAGATAGAATCATGCATTTGATGAGGTTAATGAGAAGATGCGATCCCGTTGGTCTCAAGATACAATTGGAGTGTAGAAGAGCTAATTTCTTATACTTCCTAAAACTAATTGATCTGGTTTTCCCATAATTAGCTATAGGTTGCATCAGCGCAACCAGGGAATTCCCACTGGCGGAATGAAACTTTTGTATCCTGCTATGAATTATCTTAAATAAAGCTGATGTAAAATAACCTGTGACTTTAATCAGTTTCATTGGGCCTTATTAAAAAGTGAATTCAGTCAAAGAACAAAATTAGAAAGAACCATAAGAAATCCCTGAATAGAAGATTATAAGGCAACTCAAGCTTGAAGTAGTTTTAAATGGTACATTACATTAAATGTCAAAAAAAAAAAAAAAAACCCATTCAGAGACGTGTTTCCTTAAGTTTTTATTCTTTCATATACAAACAGATACACTCCCATACGCACTCACAAGAATCTCTAGGGTGAATGTCAACATTATTATAGTAGTTTCTAAAACCCACAAATTAAAAGTAACTTTAATATAGATTCAAACATAATTTTCTGATTCCATTAATGATGAGTTATATCTATCTTTGACCATGTCTTAAAAATAAAAAGAAACTATTTGAAAGAGTAACTTATAGTTTTCATTTAAAACTTATTTTACATTCCTTAATCTCTGGAAGTTAGTTTATATTTTATTTATATTTTTTATTTTCTTTAGTAGAAATAGTGATCTTATGTTATTAATCAGGTTTAATAAACATAACCTAAGATAATGATGAAAAAATAAAGAGCTCTTTTCTAAAACTCTTTTCCTTATGCACAGACAAATTTGAACCACAGTTTCTCTTACTTCTAGTACATACATGTAAAATGAAATTTTACCCAATCAATGGGAAAATAAAATTAAACAACTTATTTTGAGATGCTCCAAAAATTTTATTGAAATTTTTGAAAGATTTACATTAGTCAATCAGATAAATAATGTTACAATCTTTACTTCACTCAATATCTTATCATTTCTATTCTTCATTGAAGGTTTCTCTCTCGATTTATACACACACATACACACATTCACACACATATAACCTCAAGACTATTGTTTATTTGTTTAGATTGAATATTGTTTTAAACTATATTAGAAATTATATTATAGTATGATGCACTATTCTCAGCCAGTCCTTTAACAACAGCAACCACACAAAATACCAATGATTTAACTTCACCATTAATGCTCCTAGGACTGATATCAATTAAATATAAAAAACACATCACAAGCAAACTGTAATATCAAGTGTAAAAAGGATTTGAGTAATGGCTGCTAAAATATATCCTTGTCCAAATCTTCCTAAATCATCTATTACATTCAATAATCTTAAAAGAGTTTTCCTCTGGTTACCCACCAAAAGTTGGGTATAGTTAATTATGGAAATAAATTTCAGAGTGTGATGTGTAAAATTGGTAAATATGAAAGAAGAGAGTGAAATGGTGAGAATTAGGAATCTGTCTGTAATCTACCTAAAACAATATAATACGGTCTTTATACTTATACCTTCAGGAAAAGAAAACAAGGCTCTATTTTTAAAAAATTATCTTTATTGTTAAAGCATTACAAATGCCCTCCTTTATTTCCCATAAGCCCCTCTATCCTACAGCTGCCCTTCCCAGGCCTTTAGCACACTATTAACTGTGTCCATGCTAACTCTCAATAAAAACATAATTTGTTTTTAAAACATAGTTGTATACCTTCGAATTGAGGCTAATTCCAGACACAAAATAATTAAGCTATAATTTAAATGTTTCTTTTATACTTTCCAGAACCTCATATCATGTAGAGGTGGGAGGTTTTCTTATTTTAAGTAAGAGAAGTAGTGTTTTAAATTTTAAAGCTTTTTCCTAAAGTAGATAGCTATTTGTGTTAATAATTTGCAGTTAAGTAAGATTAGTTTATTTTTTATTATAAGTTATCAGATGATATGACAATAAATATAAAATAAGCAACTATAATTAAACATTTCTTTAAGAATAATCTTAAAGAAATGTTTAATTATAGTTGCTTATTTTATATTATTCATGCATATAAGTAATCCCCTGGAAGACTGAAAATCATATTCTATCTGAAGACAGAGGATGGGAATCGGAAGGAGGGAGACTTAATTATTAGACACCTTTTAGTGTTTAATATTTTCACAAACAAAATATGTTGTGTATTTTTATGTCATACAAGTGCCTTAACTAATCTAAAGTAAGTTCATTCAAAGTGAATTCTATCTGTATGTGTCCTCAGTCAATAACCAATTAGCATACATTTGAATAGTTTCATCAGTTGAGAATTTCACATTTTTGAAGGCAGTCCATTTTGTTTTCAAAAGTCTCTGGTTCTTCTAGAGGTTTCCTTCAGACTGAGCAGGGAAGTGCTTTCCTGTGGCTTCCTCCCATTATTTTTAATTCTACCATTTTTATATTTGAGAATAAGTCATTTAAATATGTAGTGATAATAATTTCAGTATTCTTGCATAATATCCACCTTCCCTAATGACAAACCCTAAGGGTCATGGCCAAACATAGCAATCCTCTCCACCCTTATGCACTTGCTCTATTTTTTTTTTAGCCTAGGTATTTCAAATGTAGAAATACTTAGAATTTAAAAAAATAGTCATTCATTTGTTTATTTAAAAATATTTTTTAATGGTTTTAGGTCATCTTTGAAGGATGGAGATACAGTTTGTGGACATCTTAGATTGAATAATCTAAAAATTATACATGGCATGACAATGTAGAGTAGAAAGCAGCCACATCTCCTCTCAAGAAGCTTATCAATTGTTATGGAAAGATATGCCAAGGAGTTATATATACTATAGAGCAGTGTTTCCCAACCTTCTCTCATGATGAGAATCACCTGGTGGAGTTGTTAAAACACAGATTCCTGAATCCCAACTAAGAAGTGCTAAACTAGAATTTTTGGGAACATATAGGTAAAATTGTATACTTAACTAGTGCTCTAAGACAGATGTTATATACAGAGCACTAAGTTAGGTATGCAATTTTACCTATATGTTCTCAAAAATTCTAGTTTAGCACTTCTTAGTTGGGATTCAGGAATCTGTGTTTTAACAACTCCACCAGGTGATTCTCATCATGAGAGAAGGTTGGGAAACACTGCTATAGAGAACAATAGAATTAGATAACAAAAAATTAGCCATGTGTAACAGGTTCTTCATTTGGTATGCTCATAAAACACAGTGAAAGAGTAAAGGAGAAAATGATTCTATTTCTTTGGGTAAATTTTAAATAACTTTAATAAATATAATAACTTTAATGAAATTTCATATATCATATTATCTTCAGAGCTAAAAACTGTCAAATATTTTTTTTATTTTTACTTTTTTATTGAATTTATTGGGGGGACACCCTATCTAATAAAGAAGGAATATGTTAATTGTCCCTTACACTGTCACAAAGTTGGCAGTGCCCACAGCAAATAAGGAGAGAATATGCTAATTGACTGCCCTGGCCTCAAAGATGGTGGTGTCCACAGCCAATAAGAAGGGAATATGCTAATTGACTGCCTTGCCCTCAAAAATGGCAGCGCCCACAGCCACAAGATGGCAGTGCTCAGTCCCCTTAGCCTGTCCGGGGTGTGCCTGCCTCCAGAGTCCTCCAGTCCCTTCAGTCCCCCAGCCGCCCAGGGTTGGCCCGAGGTGCAGGCAAGCCTCGGAGGGTGGATGCCCAGCTGCCCAGGGCCACCTGAGGCTTAAGTAACCAGGGCCTGCTGAGGCTTACACTACCGGTGTGATGGGGTGTCACCTTCCCCTGATCGCCAGGTCGCCACCCACTCCTAAGCCTCCTGGACTGTGAGAGGGGGCAGGGCGGGCTGAGGGACCCCCCCTCCAGTGTATGAGTTTTCATGCACCAGGCCTCTAGTTGGATAATAAAATTATATAGGCCTCAGATGTGCAATTCCATAATGCATCATCTGTATATTGTATTGTGTGCTCACCACCCAAGTCAAGTTTTCTTCCATCAACATTTATTTAAACTATACTCTCTTCTACATCCCTCCTACCCCATTCTCCTCTGTGTGGGGTGTGAAAAAGGTGAAGGGATTAAGCAAACAAAACAAAGAAAAAACCTCATGGACTCAGATATGTTTTTAAAGTGTCTGACCCAGTGATCTCACTTCTAGGAATTTATCCCAAGAAACTAGAAACATCAATCAGAAAGGATATATGCACCCCTATGTTCCTAGAAGCTCAATTTACAATAGCTAAGATTTGGAAACAGCCTAAGTGCTCATCAGCAGATGAGTGGATTAAAAAACAGTGGTACAACTACACAATGAAGTACTATGCTGCTATAAAAAAGAAGGAACTCCTACCATTTGCAACAGCATGGATAGACCTAGAGAGCATTATGCTAAGTGAAATAACAGTCAGAGAAAGATAAATATCACATGATCTCACTCATTTGTGGAATATAATGAACAACATAAACTGATGAACAAAAATAGATCCAGAGACAGAGAAACATTGATTGGACTGTCAAACCTCAGAGGGAAAGTAGGGGAGGGTGGGGGTAAGGCAGAAAAATCAACCAAAGGACTTGTATGCATGAATAGAAGCCTAACCAATGGACACAGACACCAGGGGGTTGAGGGCATGAATGGGGGTGGGGGCAATGGGGGAATAAGGACATATATGTAATACCATAATCAATAAAGAGAAAAAAAATAAAATTGTGAAAATATTTACATTAAAACTGGAAAATATAATTTGTAATCAAACTGTTATCAAGATAAGAATATAAAAATGTCATGAGTAGTTTTTTAAATTAAATGATGTATATATATATATATTTTTTAAAATCTAGGTAAGACATTCACACCAATCACTATAACTTCTTTCCACCAGATGGCACTGCTAGGAAGAATTTCAAATAGGCAGTCTAGTAATTCTAACCCTACAGAATAAAGCAAACAGCCTCTGAATAAATTTCTTTAACTAGTAGGATGTGAATATAGAATATGTTATTTCCTTTATTATAAGGCTTTTAATCAGCTGTTAGCAAATTGAATTGGTTGTATTGTTTATATTTAAAGCATGTATAATTTGGTGAGAACTGACAAGCATGTAAAATTCTATTCAGGGTTATTATCCTTGTTGCCAGATTAATAATGTTGCTAGATCTATCAATAATTGTTAATAAATATTCAGCATCTACTTTCCCCTATTGACAACTGTATATAGAAACATTACTTTTTTTGTTTTAATTAAGCATTATTTTTTTAATTCAAAAATTAAAACTTAATTATAGTACATTCATGCCTTTCTTGAGAGGAGTCTAGAGACTAACCATATACTTCGGGTCCTGTATTTGGGAAACTTCTCTGGAGTCAGGTGACCTGGTTACAGAGATTATTTGTCCAGCTCTTCCTTTTGAGGATAATAGAAAAACCTCATAAAAATTAAAATCCTTGGGAATCCTGTCAAACAAATGGATGACTCTGAATTACTTATTTTATAAAATCCTATATAATAAAGAGGTCATATGCAAATTGACCATCATGCTCTCACAAAATGGCTGCCTATGACCAGGCCAGCCGAGGGGTTAGTGAGGGATGACCAAATGACTGAATAGCAGGCTAGCAGGGGGCGCAGTTTGGGGTGACCAGGTTGGTGGGGTGGGGAAGTTAGGGGTGATCAGGCTGGCAGAGGGGTCAGTTAGGGATGACCAGGCAGGCAGACAGGTAAGTGATTAGAAGCCAGTGGACTAGGATTGTGACAGAGATGTCCAACTGCCTGTTCATGGATAGGGCCTAAACAGGCAGTTGGACATCCCCCAAGGGGTCGTGATTGGAGTGGGTGCAGGCTGGGCTGAGGCCTCCTGTGCACAAATTTCATGCACTGGGCCTCTAGTGTGAATAACATTTGTTGAAGTAATTTGCACTATTCTTGAAATACTCTTAAAGGATACATATGTCTTAGATTTATTTTATTAATATGGGATTGTTACACTCTATTTGTATTCACAAAATATAGAGAGAAAACCATGGGACATTTAAACCATATAAGGATGTGTCAGTCTAGAACACATGTGTCAAACACAAGGCCCGCGGGCCAAATCCAGCCCGCCAGGCCTTGCAATGTGGCCCGTACCGCGCAGTCATCACTGCACTCCGCTGTCAGTTTATGACATTGTCAGTTTATGACTGTTCAGTAAACCATTCGGCCCGCGATTTAGGCTGGATTTTAGATTTTGGCCCCTTCTCTGATTGAGTTCGACACCCCTAGTCTAGAAGAAGAATGTGTGGAATGACTACTCTTTTCTAGAAGAGTAAAAAGATACAGTTAAAAAAATAGCTGGTCTAAATCTCTAAAAATTCAGTTAAAATGTTTTTTGATTATTGAGTATTTTTCACTTACTGGTAAGGAATATCTCATCTCAGAATGATGTAAGAAAATGTTAGAAGAGGGGGAAGGCATTATTGTCTCATGCAATAGAAAATTGCAGTGCATTACGGGCTTCACAGGCCTATATGTCATCATGACTCGGGATGGATGCAGCTCTAAGTAGTGTTTTTCTCCCACTGACGTTATAGTTAAGCTACTCATTCCTTATGATATAGCCCTCAGGAGTTCTAGAGCTACATGTTCCCAAGTTCAAGTCTAACGGAAAAGATATCACCTTTTTATTTTATTTTTTTTAAATTTATTTTTATTTATTTCTTTTTTTTTTTCCTTTTTTTTTTTTTTCCATCTAAAAGAGTTTTACTATTTTAAAAAACTGACACCAAGGTTAACTTCATATAAACATAGTAAGATACAGTTACCTTAAAATGTATGTGAAGCTTTAGTAAAATACAGCATTGCCTATTTTCTTTTCATTCTGAACAAATATTAATCTGGTTATATTTGATACAACCAATTTAATTTATTTTTATTGTTGAAAGTATTACATCGGCCCTCCTTTTTAACCCATTAACCTCTTTCAGTCCTCACCCATTCTCCCCCCTACCCCAGGCCCTCACCATTGTCTGTGTTCATGCGTTATGCATACAAGTTCATTGGTTAATCTCTCCCATCCCGCCCTCCTTTGTCAATGCCACCTTTTTCTTGTTTGCTTAAGTGAAAACTCAAGAGTTAGCTTGATTGGACCTATTGAGCTATGTATCAAACTTTGTCAGTATCTTCTGTGAGGCCTCGGTCACCTGCTCACCCATGTTCTAACACATAGTTTGAGGTTAATGAAGGTTTTATTTTCCAATGAGGAACAAAGCAAAGGGATAATAGTGTGAAGGAAATAAAAATTCAAAAATACCTGTTACACATTAGGATTCATAGAATATAGAAGCAAAACATAGTAAACTGTATTTAGAATAGATCTTTCTCCTCCAGCACATGGTTGGCAGAGTGTCAAGAAGTGTACAGTTTGAGTATTTTATACATTTCTAATTTTCTATCAAATTTCTGAAACTAAAATAAAAATTGATTAATAGGTTTTGGGTTTGGGGTATGGTTAGGTAGAATAATACCAAGTGACTGAATTAATATTCCATACATGTGTTGTAACTTTATCCCCTTCTATTTTTTTCTCTGGGCCTCAGTTTTCTCATTTTTATAATGGAGATAATAATGTTCTCATTGCAGTCCTGTTGGGAGATATAAAGGAGATAAACTTTTCAAAGCACAGGATAATATCCAGCATATAGTAGGTGCTAAATAAATATTTGATTTAATTAATATTGTCCACTTTCCTGTAAGGACAGGTAGCTTGAGGTGAAGATCTAGCTATATATACTCACAAAGGTTAATTATCTAATTATATCAAAAGAGATCTGAAAAGTACAAGATCTTTAGTGTAATAATAACACGCAGTTTGGAGAAGAAATACTTGAATATCTCGAATGAGGTAAAACCCTAAACATACTGTCACTTATTCTTTTACTTATTTACAACTATTTTTGCAATTAATTGAATATCTATCCTTATCAGTCTCTAATTTAAGTTTTAGGATACAGTAATAAATAGACATGGTCTTACCTTCAGGAGCCTACAATTTATTGCAAATATACATATATTAATAAAAACAACCAAAGACACAATCCAACAATCCAAGCACTATATCAGTGAATATCAAAAGGGAACTTAGGACCCAAAGAAAATTAGACAATGTCACAAAACATGCAATAGGAGGACAAGATGTAGTTATAGAAACAAAAGAAAGCTTTTATAAACAAGCAATTATTGAGTGGATATTTGAAGGGAAAATGTGGATTAATTAGATGAAAGGGGATAATTGTTGGAGACGGAGCTTTTAAAGAGAAGAAATAGCATGCAAGGTCAACATTATTACATGATTTTAAATATGCTTTAATATTTTTCAAAAGATAGAATAATTGTAATATCAGATTTTATCATTTTGAAGGACTGACTACTGGAAATTTCTGGTACTTAACATCAGTTTGTGGAAGTGATATCAAGTAGTGTTAAATGCTGGACAAGTTTTGGAGATGTGGGCATGTGCTGGAAAGCCTCTCGTTGCTGTTCATCATTATTTATTCTTTAACCTCAGATCTCTATACATTTTTTTTCTTTCATAAATTTTACAATAGGTTGCTTTTTGGAATCTGCCCTCATTCTTTTAAACCAACAGTATTGAATTGCCTCTCGTGATATGTGTGGAAAAGATTATTTAAACTTTTAATTTGGGAAATAACTGTTTTGAAGCTCAAGGAATAAAACTGTACAAGTTTGGTAAAGAGATTTCTTTTAGCTGTTTCTTTGTTTTGTTTTTTTTTTGTTCTGGGAATTCAGCATCACCCTGGAATCCTAAAAAAACTGGAGGTTGACAAAATCCAGAAACACTACTTCCAGTGCAAGCACAGATCTCTTAACAGTTTGGTAACAAATCACAACGCCAAAGCTTCTCTAACTGGTTTTTCAGAGCAGTGGATATTTTAAAACGGGAGCAAATCAGCCGAAACCAGTTTGGTTCAGTGGATAGAGCGTCAGCCTGCGGACTGAAAGGTCCCGAGTTCGATTCCGGTCAAGCACATGTACCTTGGTTGCAGGCACATCCCCAGTAGGAGGTGTGCAAGAGGCAGCTGATCGATGATTCTCTCTCATCGATGTTTCTAACTCTCTGTCTCTCTCTTCCTCTATGTAAAAAAAATCAATAAAATATATTTAAAATGGGAGCAAATCAATGGGAAAGATCAGAAAACCTGTGATGATTGACAGTTGTTGGGCTGGTGTGTGTGTGTGTGTGTGTGTGTGTGTGTGTGTATGTCATATGAAGTATTTGTTATGTGTGTCAGAGACAACTAAGAGGTAATGTTGGAAGGGATGAGGCTCTGCTGTTACACAGGTAGAGCCTATGGACCTTCAGTTATTCTACTCTTGTGAAGTTTCATCTAAGACTACCACAGTATCTTATATATAAACATAAACACTCACTTCTCATAAAATTCATATTGTTCAGTTACAAGAAATGAATTCATTTGTTCAGCTTCCATTTGCAGTGATGCTTAGTTTCTGAGCTTAAAATCTCCTGGTGTGTCCTTCTCAGCTGTAATTCTATTGATAAACATTCCAGATTCTGATCACTGCTAATCTGAAAAATGCAGGATATGAGTGATGATTTAAGAAGAATGGTAATCTGAACAAAGCAATATACTATATATTCAATATAGAGGAAGACAGGAAAAAGGCGGGGAAATAATCACAAATTTTAAAATTTGATAAAAATATTATATAATTGTCATATTTTTATTATTGACATAGCAATATATACACCTAATTTACATATTAGATAAATAATCAGGGCCCCTCACTGGACTTACAAATTAAATAGAGTTGTGTTGTCATGTAACAGTGAATATCACTCATCAGTATTTACTAACATTGATTATTGCAGATGCATGATTATTAAGCTGTATAGAAATCAGAGTAATTAAAAACATTTACTCTTCTTAAGAATTTAAATCTAACAGTTTATATTTGACACCAAATGTATTAATTCTTTCTCTTCACTTTTAATTTTTTTCCATAAGAAGAGTATTTCATTTTCCTTAGTAAAATGGTGTAAAACATACTAACCTTAATCCTATTACCACTGTAGAAGCAAAAAACTGAATGGTATTCAGAACACAAGAGATGCTCAGTAATTATGTTCATTAAATATTGTTGATTGAATAAATGATAAATTATTTAATGGTCCTACTGAATAGTTCACTTTCACTTAAACAGGGTGAAGAAATGTAGAACAGGTCCAACTGCTTCTTGGTTGCTATGCTGTAAATACTTTAACGACCATGTACACTGAGTGGCCAGATTATTATGATCTCTGAACGCATAATAATCTGGCCACTCAGTGTATATCCTATATAATAAAAGGCTAATATGCAAATTGTCCCCTTGACCAGGAGTTTGACCAGCAGGCAGGCCAGCCAATTGCCCATGTCCCCTCCTCCTGGCCAGATCCCACCCATGCACAAATTCATGCTCTGGGCCTCTCTCTCTCTCTCTCTCCTCTCTCTCTCTCTTTCTCTTTCTCTCTCTGGCCAGATTATTATGCATTCAGAGATCATAATTATCTGACCTCTCAGTGTTTATTGTATGTAGAGGGATCATAAAACCTTGGGGGACCTCTCTGTACAGTAGTATAAATTTTGTCTATGATGGCTGGTTTAGGCCATTTGTCTAAAAGAGTTCCTTTGCGTTAGCCTTTGAAAGGCTTCCTTCACCTCCTTGTTCCTCAAGGTATAGATGAGAGGATTCAGAGCCGGTGTGACCACCGTGTACATGAGTGCAGTTGCTTTGTCCGTTTCCGGGGTGTGTGCAGTCTTAGGTTGGAGATACGTGAACAAGGCAGTGCCGTAGAAGAGAGAAACCACCAGGATGTGAGAGGAACAAGTGGAGAACGCTTTGCGTCTGCCAGCTGCTGAAGGGATTTTTAAGATGGTCACAAAAATGCTCACATAGGAACACAGAATGAGGAAACAGGGGCTCATGATGAAGAGCACGGAGACAGCGAACATCACAATCTCATTATGGGAGGTATCAACACAGGCCAGTTTCACCACAGGCATGATGTCGCAAAAAAAGTGCTGGATCTTTCCTGTCCCACAGAAGGGTAGAGTGAAGACCCAGGTGATCTGGACTGACTCCACCACCACCCCGGTGGTCCAAGATGCTGCAGCCAATTTCAGACACACGTGAGGGCCCATCCAGAGAGGGTAATGCAGTGGGTAACAGATAGCTACAAAGCGGTCATAAGCCATGGCTGCTAGCAGGCAACACTCTGTCAGTCCCAAGATGGCAAATATGTACATCTGAGCCGCACAGCCTCTCAGAGTTATGGTCTTGGTATCCACAAGCAGGTGCACCAGCATCTGCGGCACCACACTGGTGGTATAGCACATCTCCAGGAAGGAGAGGTTCACCAGGAAGAAATACATGGGAGTGTGCAGAGAAGGGGTGACCCAGATCAGACAGATGATAGTGAGGTTTCCTCCCACAGTAAACAAGTAAATGAGTGAGAACACAACGAAGAGCACAGGTTGCAACTCTGCTAGAGAGGAAAAAGCCACAAACGTGAATCTGGTGCAGAAGGATTCATTTCCACTCATTGTAGACTCAGAGCCAGACATCTGTGGAGATAACAGAGAGGGCAGATAATACCTAATGCAACCCAGTCACCCACTGTAGGTCTTGATCACCCCTCAGGAAAAGGAGCTTTTCCAGGATCCGTGATCTGCCATGAGAGCCTACACACTGGATTCCTTTTGTTAAAGCATTCTAAATAGCAGCCCAATTAAAATGGGTACAGTATTTCTTCCTGATTTTGAATTCTGAATCTTACAAAAAAATTTTTTAAATCTTTTTGATATTCTTATATACACAGACTGTGCTATATAAGTAACATATGAAAGCATTCTAACTGTAAAGAAGTCACATAAAACCTAACTATATATAATAAAATATAAAGGTGCTATATTCTGGTTTTTCAAATTTCACAGCACTTTTTACGCATTTGGAAGGAAGTATATCTCCAGCCATTTATGTATTCATTTTCATACATATTGTTATACATTTTGATTTGAAAAGAATAAGCCAACAGGCAGCTAAAATCCAGGAAATCCCAAACTAATAACAGAATCTCCTTTCTACAATCTCAATATAATGTTATAGGAATTTATGAGTAAGAGAACATACCTAGAACCATGGGTAAACTTTCCCTTCCTGGGCTTCTACACTTACTTTGATTTCAACTTACGACATGGGCATGGAATCAGTAGTATTTGTATTCTGACTAAAGACCAGAGGGAGTGCATCCATTGCGTGGATTAATTATATTTGTCTCAGGAGGAATTTGTTCAGAAACAACAATGAATATTCATTGTAGAACTGGGTGTGTGTTTTTTTTTTTAATACATTATCCAGAGATATTCTATTGCTGTTAGTTACATCATGTAAGCTTCAATGTGTAAACCTAAAAGTTTCTAAGAGATTTTCATTATGTCATCATACTAATTTTTGAACTTTATGGATATTTGACATAATAATCTTCTTTAAGCTCCTCAATGGGCAGTGACTGCTCAGGACTTTGTGATACCAACAGGAACAGTAGAGTACACAAAGTAGGCTTCATAAACCGCACAGAGAGCACTCACTTTATTCATTATCTATGATTATGCATGAAATTCGTACATGGGAGTGGGTTCCATTCAGCCCAGCCTGCACCCTCTCCAATCTGGGACATCCTTCTCATAATCTGGGACCACTGGCTCCTAACTGCTCACTTTCCTGCTTGCCTAATTATCCCTAACTGTCCCCCTGCTGGCTTTGTCACCCCCAACTGGCCCCTCTGCTGGCCTAGTCACCCTCAACTCCCCCCCCCCCCCACTGGCCTGGTCACACACCCCCCCCCCACTGCCTGCCTTTGCTAGCCTGATTGCTCCTCACTGCCCCCTTGCCAGCCTGGTTACCCCCAACTGCTTCCCCTGTGGGCCTGGTTGCCCCACACAGTCTGCTGCTCAGTCTTCTGGTCGCCCCTCACTAACTCCCCTGCCGGCCTAATTGCCCCATTCAGCCTGTTTGGTCATCTGTTTGGTTGCAATAGTCGCTTAGGCCTATATATATATGTAGTTAGCAGCATAAATAGGCTTGATGAGAGAAATTTTAAATTTCCAACGGAATTAATGAAAATAATTGATAAAAAATGTAAAATTGTTTTTTCTAGTTTTTTTTTTTTTACTGTCTTCAAAAAACAAACAAACAAACAAAAGTGTTCTTTTTCAAGGCTCCCTATTGCAAGGAAAGGCAGTTTCATTTTATTTTACCTTTTCCTGCTTTATTGAGGTTTAATTGAAAAAATTATATATATATATATTATATATAAATCTAATATATATATTCAAAGTATACAACATAATTATTTAATATATGTATACATTGTAAAATGATTACCACAATCAGTTTAATGACCACATCCATCACCTCACATAGTTGTTTTTGTGTGTGTATGATACACAGGCTTAGGATCTACTCTTTGTTCCTTTTAATTTATATTTATTATTTAGAGTGTTAACAGATGCCTTCTCCCTTCTCCTCCCCATTGACCCCTTCCTCTTCACTCCCATTTCCTCCCTAGGAGGATCTGCTCTTTCTATCAAATTTCAAGTATGAAGTACAGTATTAATTATAGTCACTGTACTGTACATTAGATTCTCAGAACTTATTTATCTTATAACTGAAGTCTTAAACCCTTTGATAAGCATCTCACTATTTCCCTGACTTCTCAGTCCATTCTACTGTTTTTATAAGTTCAATTTTTTTTTAGATTATACCTATAAGTGAGATTCTATGTTTTAATGTGACTGATTTATTTCACTGGTTTATTATGACCTCCAGATTCATCCATGTTGTTTGTCACTTATGGCTGGATTTCCTTTATAAGACTGAATAATATTCCTTTTTGACATTGGTCTTGGCAATAATTTTTGGATACGACATCAAAAGCACAAGCAACAAAAGCAAAAATAAACAAGTGGGATTACATCAAACAATATCTCTACACAACAAAGAATATGATCAACAAAAGGAAAAGGCAACTTGTAAAATGGGAGACAATATTTGCAAACCATATATCTAATAAGAGGTTAATGTACAAAATATATAACTCATGTACCTCAATAGAAAAAAAAAACAAAAACCCAACCAAATAACGGACAGAGGACCCGAATAGATATTTTTCCAAATAAGACATACAAATGGACAACAGGTAACTGAAAAGATGTTCAACATCTCTAATCATCAGAGACATGCAAATCAGAACCACTTTGACATCACCTCCCATTTGTCAGGAAAACTATTAACAAAAAGACAAGCGATAATAAGTACTGGCAAGGCTGTGAAGGAAGGGAATCTGTACATTGTTAGTAAGATTATAAAGTAGTATAGTCATTATAGAAAGCAGCTTATAGGTTCCTCAGAAAATTGAACTAGAACTTCCATAGGATTCAGTAATTCTACTTCCGGTTATATATCTAGAGGAAATAAAATCAGTATATCAAATAAATCTGAAAAATTGTAATACAAATAAATAATACAATAATTAATAAATAGTAATACAAGAGTAAACTGTGTTTTGCATACTCATAACTATAAACCTACTTTTGCCTGACCCTGTTTTGTCCTGATTATCAACTTAACACTGTGACTTGAGCAATAATTAAACTTTCTTTGTGTACTTATCTTCATCTATTTAGTGGTGATATAAATATTTTATGCTTCATTAAGCTATCATAAAAATTAAAGGAGTAAATAAATGTAAAGCATTTAGAATCCTACTCAACTCCGTAACTATTAGCTTTATCAAGAACTTAGAATTTTGATCAAGAACTTATGTTACAGATCAGAAAATGTTTGTCTACCTAGCACTAGCAGAGCCAAACACTAAACACCAAGAATTGCAGTGAAGAATTATTGGCTATTCTATTATGAATGGCACCATCCCAGAGAATGGGAAGCTAGTGCTCAAAAGCTCAGACTCCCGGAGGATGGCAATAGGTTGCAATTTACATAGGGCAAAATCATAAGATGCTGCCGGTTAGGGTTCAGGGTCATAGGGTCATGTTGGGAGTTGATTGGTTAGAGGTGAGGTAAGACTGATAAATCATTTCAGGTCCTGAGGGCAGCTCTGAGGGTTTTTTTTCAATGTCCCTCTGTCTAGTTGAGAGGGAGAGGGAGAGAGAGAGAGAGAGAGAGAGAGAGAGAGAGAGAGAGAGAGAGAGAGTAGGGAGTTTTATAGGAGAGGACTTCTATAGTTAGAATTTAAAATGAAATTAAATCAAAATCATAATGGACCCTTGGTTTCTCGTAGAGATTTTTATTATGAAGAATTTAGAAGAACTGGTGTATATCTACTATATTTATCTGTATCTGTTTTGGAAGATACTTTTTCATGAGACTGAAAGTGATCATCAGGAGAAAACAAATTTGATTGTGTGTAATATACTAGATCACTTTGGTAGCTGTTTTATCATAATTATTTGTTTTAACCCTCCTAATTTTTCTGTGAAACAAGGATATTCAAAATTTTGCTTAGAAAGAATTAAATAATAGTCACCTTATTTAAGATTATACATTAAGGGAATGAATAAATAGAATATCAATGCACAATCAAAACATTTGTATTTGCAGTTTTTCTATATCCATTTACTTGTCTGTCTCTCCTGACTGCTTATGATTATGATTTAATTCGTTGCTTAAAATAAATGCATTAAAGGTAAATTGCATAGTAATTACTTGTTGAATTGTCTATTTAATTCTGTCTGAAGGGCAGAGATACAATGGCCAGAGAGCAAAAATCTTCTGATATTTTAAAATAGATGTATACTACTCTCATAAAATGGCTATGCCACATGAATTTCCAAAGTCTGTATAAAACATATCTCAAAAGTTCATGCAGTTTTCTCTAATGTTATTTTTAAAGAAGTAGTCTAGATAATATTTTAATTCCCCAAATGATGTGACTTTTAAAATATAAGTTCCAGGTTATTAGGCAAGGACAGTCAGGTTATTAAAAACAATATATTCCTCAGTTTAAAGTATACTAGTAGTATTTTACACACCTTCAGTGTTTATACACCACCTTGGAAGTTTAATTTGTGTTCACTATTCCCAAAGAACTTGCTATCCTCTGGATTAATTTACACCTTTAAATTCTGAAACTGAAACCTATGGAACAAACCCTAGACCAATGTCATATTTTATCTTTTTTTCATGACAGTCTCTCTTACTGAGATGCGTTCATTTTGTCCTCCCTCATAATGAATTTCATCAAATGAGACTGGAAAATATCATCTTTTTGAGATGGGAATCTGTGCCTATTTTGTTCTTCAAACATGCAACTTAGCACAGTTACTGTCACTTAGTAGGTGAACTAAAATATCTATTGAATCACTAATTTGTTTCCAGGCAAATCCACAATTAGAGTAACATGAACATTTTTTAGCTGAAATAATTAAGAATGCACTACCCACAAGATGGCAGTAATATATATAGTCAATGAATGCATAGGGTGATCTGATTTTAGCAATTGATAAAGAGTTGGATTACTCTAGTTAAGCAATCGGGTACCTACACAGTGAACTGTATTTTACTGGACCTTTTCTTTTCTTTTCTTTTCTTTTCTTTTCTTTTCTTTTCTTTTCTTTTCTTTTCTTTTCTTTTCTTTTCTTTTCTTTTCTTTTAAACAGGAGGGAGAGGAGGAAGTGATATTCAGTTAAGAACAGATATTGCAGAAAAACTCCATTGAAATTTTACCTTATCTTTGGGAATTTTCATGACCTTGAAAGATCTTATAAAACTTTCATTTATTTGTTTGCTTCATTTTTTTTTTTGTTATTCAGTTTTATGTCCCACATATGAGTGAAATTATATGTGGAATATAAAACTGAAAAAGTCAATTAAATTATTTTTTTCTGTCTGATTCATTTTACTTAGCACCATATTATCAAGATTCACCCATGGTTGCAAATGGCAGTATTTCATCTTTTCTTATGGCTGAGTAATATTTTACTGTATGTATGTAACATGTCTTCTTTATCCAATCATCCATCAAAGGACAATTCGGTTGTTTCCATGTCTTGGCCACCATGAATAGTGACACAGACAACAGTATATGATTACAGATAGAAGGGGGTCTGGGAGTAGTAAAGAGCATCAGATATATGGTGATGAAAGAAGATTTGACTTTGAGTGGTGGGCACACAATGCAGTATACAATGTGTCATAGAATTGTACACTTGAAACCTATATAATTTTATTAGCCAGCTAGAGGCCTGGTGCATGAAATTTGTGCACTTGAGCAGGGGGTCTCTAAGCCTGGCCTGTGCTCTCTTGCAGTCCGGAGCCTAAGCTGTCAGTCGGATATCCTTAGTGTTGCCATGGAGGTGGGAGAGGCTTCCACCACCACCTCTGCACTCACTGGTCATGAGCCTGGCTTCTGGCTGAGCGGCGCCTGTCCTGTGGGAGTGCACTAATCACCAGGGAGCAGCTCCTGCGTCGAGTGTCTGCTTCCTGGTGGTCAGTGCACATCATAGCTATTGGTTGGTCTGCCATCAGGCCAAAACCAGCTCTCCATCTCCCCAAGGGTCCCAGAAGAGACCCCACCAATGCACAATAAGGGCCAGGAAGGGATTCAGGAGGGTTCCAGGGCATGTCCAGCCCATCTTGCTCAGCGGGACCCCAGCCGCAAGCTAACATATCGGTTGAAGCATCTGCCCCCTGGTGGCCAATGCACAGCATAGTGGGCAGTTGAGTGACCTTAGCATATCATTAGCATATTATGCTTTGATTGGTTGAATAGCCAACTGAGTGACTGGATATTAGCATATTAGGCTTTTATGATATAGGATGTTATTCCAATAAATATAATTTTTAAAACCTTACAGTAAAAAAATTTAAAAATAAAACCCTGATACATTATTTAGTAATGCATTGCTTCTCCCTTGATTTTCCTTATGCAATACTACAAATATTTTATTTAGTGTGATACATAGTTATTTATTTGATACAGATATGAATTGAAATATATCAAATATATTTTATGGCATAAATTTTCCTGGGAAGTGGTTAGAGATTTGTTTTACTTATTTATCGTAAAGGTATATGTATCCAATAGATGACTTAAAATATATTTAAATCATTATACCATTGTTATTTAGTTTGCTTGGAAAGTAAGGATTAAGGAATTTTCCTTAATTTCTACAAATGTAGAAAGCTTCTCTTTATCTTTTCCAGAAGGACGTAAAATAAGGAACGATGAGTTTCCCATTGAACTTTCTGTTACATCTCCTTTTCATGTACAGTATAACTTTAAACTCCTGGGGCCTTTGCAAAGCATTTTGTCTCCCGAATATTTCATTAGATTTTTTGGGAATCGTTCCCACAGTGCTAATTTATAACTGTTTTAAGTTTTTATATATTTGTAAGAGTTGCTTCTATAACAAATAGATTATAATAAATTAAAGGGAGTAATTTTTACAGTTTTGTTAGTTCATTACAAAACATTTCAAAGAATGGTATGTTTTTATCACTAAATTAAAATAGCCTTAGAAATTCCAAGGATAAAAATTCCAGGACACAGAATGCAATATATCAATCATGTATCATAGCAATATATTCTTGAAGCCTATCCTATATAACAAAGGGCCAGCAACCATAACGGTGTGATGACTGTAACAGCTGATTGACCAGTTGCTATGAGGTGCATTGACCACCTCTCAGCCCCTCCTCCCGCAGCTGGCAGGCTCCAATTGCTGGATGGCCAACAGGAAACCATGGGGAATGGGGATGGGAGGTGGTGGGGTGGGACTGGGCACTGGTGAGTGAGTGGAACGCTGACCTCTTGGTCCCTCCCTCCAGCCCATAGGTTCAGATCGATCACCCAGCCGACCTGGATGGGTGGAGGTGGTGGGGTGAGACTGGGGACTGGTGAGCAGGCAGAAGATGGCCCTGATTGCAGGCTAGGCCTAGGGACCCTACCCGTGCATGAGTAGAGTCTCTAGTTTAAATAATAAAAATCTAAGTGACCATTACGGTGGAACAACCAGAAAGACCATTCCCTATGATGCGCACTGGCTACCAGGGGGCAGATGCCCAGTGGTCAGTGCACTCCCACTGGGGGAGTGCCTCTCATCGAAAAGCTGGGTTAATGGCTGGCCAGCACAGTGTTGATGGCGGGAGCCTCTTCCGCCTCCACAGCAGTGCTAAGAAGCAGTAAGCTGAGTGGTAAGGAGCAGCGAGCTGTAAGGAGCGAGGGGTCCTGGACTGTGAAGGGGATGTCCAACTGCCCACGGAGAGGGGGCTTAAGCCGGCAGTCAGACATTCCCCCAGAGGGTCCTGGACTGCAAGAGGGTGCAGGCTGGGCTGAGGGATCCCTCACTCCAGTGTAGAAATTTTGTACACTGGGCTTCTAGTGTAATCATATTAACCAATGTCACTCCTATAAATTTAATTTATAAAATTATTATGTTATAAAGAAATTCCATTGATTTAAAAAGAAAGAAAAAATACTTACTTGTTTATAATACTAATCATGTTAGATAATATAAGGTATTGCTTCTATGAAACAATATATGTATCTCATAGTAAAATAAACCAATGGCCAAACTATTTAAGGTATAAGACAACAATAAAACACATGCCAGTTACCAGTTTATCTTGTTGTGTTTAATAATTTAAAAATATTATTCTTAAAACATATATTTTAAAATAATAAAAAATAGAAATTAATTAAAAAATGAAATTCAAAACCATTTGTCTTAAGGGCATGGCATAAATTTCTCTTATCAATACTGGATAAAAATATATGTCACAAATAATACAAAACTCTTTTAAAAATATATTTTATTGATTTTTTACAGAGAGGAAGGGAGAGAGATAGAGAGTTAGAAACATTAATGAGAGAGAAACACTGATCAGCTGCCTCCTGCACACCCCCTATTGGGGATGTGCCTGCAACCGAGGTACATACCCTTGACTGGAATTGAACCTGGGACCCTTCAGTCCGCAGGCTGATGCTCTATCCACTGAGCCAAACCGGTTTGGGCAATACAAAACTCTTATAAAGAAAATTAAAACCTATGTTCCTCACAAAATTTTGGCATATTAATAGTTGTAATCCCAAGGACTTGACCCATCTGCACAATAGACTTACCACAAAATATCTAATATTGAGAAACACATTAAATTTTAATCATTATGACTTAAAGAAAATATAGACAATTCCATTAAAATTTTATATTCTCCCTTATGAAATAAAAATAGTTGTCTAATTAACAGTAGTTCCTTCTAATGTCCCAGGGATCATTTCCCCAAGGCCAGTCCCACTTTTAAATATTACTACTAAAATAAATCAACATTTAGTATCAAGGCAAAGCAGATTAGTCTGCCTAAAGCATTTGCTTAATTCTGAAGATTTGAGATAATCTGTAGATCAAAGAACAATTCTTACAAAATATTACTTATCTTTTAAAAAATCATTAAACTTCTCATTAAGGAAGAATTATGGGGTTTTATTTGGTAAGATATATCCATATACCAGTATTTCTTTATGATTTATTTTTTTCTCATTTAAAAAAAACCTATTTTTATCTGTGCATCTGTGTATAACAAGAACAATTTAAAAAAAATAAATATGGAAACTTTTATGGGAAAAGGATCAAATTTATGCTTTATTAAAATATAAATTATGAGGTCCTTATTCTCTCTAGAAAGCACTAGACTGCTGAATAAAAGTGTATCAGAAAAACAATAGTTGTGATTTAAGAAATGCTTTGGATTATAAACATATGTTAGTAGAGTATTTTCAATTCAGGTATTGGGATTATTTGCTCTCCAATTTTTACTACTTATATTTATGATTGTTAAAGTGATGTTTAAGTTACAGAAAGCTAGAGATGATCTTAACTTCACATTGTATTCCAAATACTGGTGATGTAATTGGATTGATCCATAATCATTCTTATGAGAAAACATATACTTGCAATAAAGCTAGCTGAAATGAGTGGTAAAGTCTATTTTCTCAGAAAATGTTGAAGTTGGCCTGTTTAATGGGAAGGAAAAATTATTTGCCTTATTAAAACATATCTAACTAAATTAGAACTTAAGTAAATATCATTAAATTATTAAAATTCTATGGAACATGTAAATTTGTACATTATCTAGAGCTATGTAGTATTCATACAACTCAGCCACAGTCTGCAAAGTTTTTTGTTTTTTTTAAAAAACACATAAGTATAAATCCATGGTAGTTATTGCAACATCATTGCTGATGATGAATTCCATTTTCAGAGGATATATGCAAAATAATCAGTAGGTTTTTTTAGGATATAGAAAGACTGAGAAGGATATTTGGAGGTACAATTTGTGACACTATAAATCTCTAGTTTTACAAAATTTTATTTAATTAAATGTACTCAGACAAGGTAGAAAATGTGCAATACTAGTTATCAAGAAACTGACAATTTTCTCTGAGAAGCTGTGGTTGAAGCATTTTAGGAATACACTAAAAATTCTTAGCCTGCAATATGTTCTTGATACCTTCATCAACTCTTGTGTTTTTTTTTTTCTCAAGATAAATGATGGATTATTTTTAGAGCCATAACAAGATTAGAATTGTTGCAAAAGATAATGAATACAGATCATTTTATAAGTTTTGCTAAATATACCAGGAATAATTTGTTGTTGTTGCTATTACTGATGATGAGGATGATACTGAAGCAGGTTTTGCAATTGTGGAGAGAGGGTAATGGTCATAATTACTAAAACATCTGTTACTCAACAGTCGGAGACTTCTAAAGATATGGTAACTTGGGATCACCAGAGTGTCCTTTTGCTATTGAGGACATTGGTTTGAGAATTTCCAGTAAACAAAATAAACAGGTGAGATATTACCAAAGACCATATTTTTTAAGAGTAGGATTAAAATATGGGCCACTAGTTTCAGTATGGATCTACAGGCTGTGAGTTTCTATATTTTTACTTTCATTGGGTAAATCTATTTCAAATATAACTTTGACAAAAGTATCTGAATTAAATTTGATAAATGTATTATAAAATAATACCTTGATCCAATATTTACCTAACCCTAGCATTTGAAAAAATGAAACACCATTCACCTCAACTACGGTGTAGCATTATGAATAATTATTTTTTCCATATAGGTTTCTGTGATTGCTGCTAATGTTTGATATACTGTTGCTAAGTAAGACCTGTATAGAAAATATTTGTATAATTCCACTTTTATTTAAAAATAATTTAAATAAGGTATAGTATATTTGAATTTGTAATAGTTGAATTAGTACTTTTTGACTGGATTTTTTAATGGGTATACAATAAAAAATGACTGGCCTCCACTTCAGACCATGCAGCTGAGATATTGAACCTGTTGAGAGTTTAGCTAACTACTGCATAATAATGCTGGTTTGGTATCCATTTTGTGAAGCCAAGTGGCCTGCAGACAGAAATAAGGGGGACCTGCACTCAGGTTAGCCCCTCCCTTGAAACATGCACTAGATAACAGCCTATAAATGTTAAGTTTCTGGCATGACTTCTTCAATTGCCCTTATGTACCCTTTATATAAAATCCCTGGGGAGCATATAAAAACTTTGCTCTTTTTGATTAGAATTGACCTATATAGCTTTAGCCAGGCAATCCAAATTACTTCAGCCTGGGACATTAATAAAGGCCTGTGCCCTAGGTATTGTCTCACAACTTGCCTTGACTTCCCTGTTTAGCCCCTTGAAGTGTTGCATGTATCTCCTCCAGGATTTGTGCATAAAAAATTGTATTTCAGTTTTTCTTGTGGTCTTTCGTTGAAGCATGGCTTACCATCCTACACCCTTGGGCTCTATCTAATACATGTTAATTTAACAGTCTCAACACAGTGGGAAGCAGAATTATTTTATTTTACTTTATTTTTTTGGGGGGGGTTCTTTTTTAAAAATTAAATTATTATCTGTGTACATATCTTACCATTGTCCCCTGGAGGGAGCAGAATTATTCTAATGGATGGGAACTGAGATGAGTGTTAGAAGGAAGACTTCTCCTTTTCAGATCATATTTGTTCAAAGTTGTTCTTTTTAAAGCCAAACTCAAATGATATGACTATGTGTATAATAAGAAATGGACAACTTATTGTCAAATTATGGTTCAAGAGACAATATAAAAAATTCCATAAATTAGCAGACCAATGAAGACAAAAAAGCACCAAAATCATTATATATGTTATGTTTATTTGTTTGCTTCTTTTTACTTACTGTTTCATATGTACATATATGTATGTGTGCATATATAGTGGATGATGGTATTAAGTATATCCTTTGCAATAAAACTTTTAACTTATATAATCAAGCATCAGAAAAGTGAAACCATCCCATAATTTTGCACCCTGGATTTATCTTTAATAAAACAGTTTAAAATAAAATAACATAATAAAATTAGTAGATGATTCTATTTTGATTATTTTCTAACTCTTTCTACTTAATTCTGAAAAATAGCATGGCTCTGATGAAGAATATGCACTGCAGACTATGACCCCTGTTGAGAGAAGAACTCATGTAGGCGATAAGCAATTAGTAGGACTCATGCAAAATATTTCTTTTTCAGCGATTTCTGTCTTATTGTAAACATTCTCTCTGCTTCAAAGAAATAGAATGATGTAAGGCAACTGAAAACAGAGATATATGTATGGATTGTATTGATATTTTTAAAATTATATCTACCCATCTTTTGATGCACATACTTTGATTCTTAGAGAGAAACTATTTTAAGATATGATTTGTGAAAATCACACCAGAGTCACTGAATTTATTCTTCTTGGTTTTACAAACAACCCTGAGATGCAAGTTTTTCTCTTTGTTTTGTTCCTGGTCATCTACATAGTCACTTTTTTGGGAAACTTCCTCATTGTCACAGTTACCAGTGTGGATTCTGCTCTTCAAACACCCATGTACTTCTTTCTGCGAAACCTATCACTTCTTGAAGTCTGTTTCACCTTGGTCATGATGCCAAAGATGCTGGTAGATCTGGTATCCTCAAGGAAAATCATCTCTTTTGTAGGCTGTGGTACCCAGATGTACTTCTTCTTCTTCTTTGGTAGCTCTGAATGTTTCCTTCTTTCTGTGATGGCTTATGATCGCTTTGTGGCCATCTGTAACCCTCTTCGTTATTCAGTCATAATGAATAGGTCTTTATGCTTGTGGATGGCTGTAGGCTGTTGGATGTCTGGTATTCCTGTCTCTATGCTACAGACAGCTTGGATGATGGCCCTTCCTTTTTGTGGGCCAAACATGATAGACCACTTTTTTTGTGATGGTCCCTTGGTGTTGAAACTAGTCACCCAGGATACAACCAGATATGAAATGCAAGCACTTGCTTCCACATTAATATTTATTATGCTTCCATTTTCTCTCATTTTGGTCTCCTACATCCGTATTATCTCAACCATCTTAAGGATGCCCTCAGCTACTGGTCGCCAGAAGGCATTCTCCACTTGTTTATCTCACATTATTGTGGTATCCCTTTTCTATGGAACAGCCAGCTTGACCTACCTACGGCCCAAATCCAACCAATCCCCAGAGAGCAAGAAATTAGTGTCACTGTCCTACACTGTCATCACTCCTATGTTAAACCCCATCATCTACAGCCTAAGGAACAATGAAGTGAAGGGGGCAGTTAAGAGGACATTCACTAGAAAAGTCTTGAGAAAGTTAGATGTGCTTTTTTGAGTTCTCTTATTGTGTAGTGTTGTTTCTAAACAAAGTAGGGGCAGCAGAACCCATAAACAAAAGCTTAAAAGGAGGGGAATATTTGCTCTTATTTTTTCAGTGCCACTATGATTGGTGGATCACAGTGTCCAGTCAGAGTCCCAGAAAGAAATAGATGGTAATCTCAAATTGGGATAATTGAGATCATCTTTATGAGGGGACTATATACAAATTGGGGGACAGGTTTAGATAATTGTCACACAACTAATACGATGGAAATCCTATCTCTTGGTCTAAAGGGGCAGGTGAAAGAGTTCCAAATGGAACCTGGATAATGTCAAAACTATAAGAAAAAGTCATCTACCAGGAGCTCTGTTCATTAGTAAAGAAAGACAGTCATGTCAGCTTTATTCTACTTTCTCTTAAATCCACTGCTAGTGGCTGTTCTTGACCAAACCAAATCTGATACAAAAGACAAGAATGTCTGTGAATGAATTATATAAAGGCCAGCCTTTTGGGGCACAGATCAGGATGGAAAAAAGTTATTATACTCACCACAAACCACTATATATTTTGCAGCTAATATGGTGCAAAGGTCAATTGTGTAATGCTTTTTAAGTGACTTTTAAAAGATACATTGAAAGGTGAAGCTTTGTATTTGGCAAGTATTCATGGTGTAAATTCTTTATATGGTTGCTTGTTTAAATGAGGTTATTAATAAAATTACCTTAGTATTAATGCTTGCTGACTTGATTTTAGGCCTCTTTGATCATTGGCTAACCCAGCTATCTACACTAATAAATGAGAAAAATACTAATTGTCTGTACCTTTGCTATGCCCACAGCCAAAGTGAGTATGCAAATTAACCCAACAAAGATGGAGTGAAGACTGAAGACAGCATAGAAGGAAGAGGGAGTGAAAGGGGAAAGCAAGGCAGCTGCCAGAGAGAAAGCTCCGGGCAGGGTGGGTGGGGTGGAAGGGGCAGATAGGGCAGGTGGGGTGGCTGGTGCACGCGGCTGCAGTGGCCACTTGCAGGAATCTTCCTGCAACGGGCCCTTACTTAGTTTATATTCATCAGCTCTTACTTCTTAGAATTTAAGCAGCAAATATTTTTTTGACACTATAGGAAAAGCAATAGAGTAATGATAATTACCAACATGATTTATGGAGGCGCTGCCTTTAAAAAATGCCTTTGTAATGACTTAAGAGATAGGTTTTACTATACATTTATTTTTCATAAAAGACAAATTAGGATCAGAATGCTTAAGTAACTTGAAAACACAAAGAGTTACTGAGAGGTGACCACAAGAATTTTAATTTAGGTCCTAATGAATTTGAAATTGAATATGTTAACCTCTTAAAAATATCTAGTCATATTTTCATTATGGTAAAGCTCCACTTATATGGGAATTTGGTCTTTAAGGCCTAAAAGGGCCTTAAAACAACAGAAAAGACGAAATGAGATTGAATCAAGTTTAATTTTGGAAAAATCTTATTTTCAGTAGCATAAGGATATATAACTAGAGGTCTGGTGCACAAATTTGTGCATGGGTAGGGTCTGTCTGGCCCACCCTGATGGGGACCCATTGGGGGTAGGCCAGCTCAGGGGAGGAGCTGTGGGAGGGCTCCAGGGCATGTCTGGCCCATCTTGCTCAGTCCCAATCAACTGAACCCCAGCAGCAAGCTAACCTACGAGTCAGAGCATCTGCCCCTGGTGATCAGTGCACGTCAGAGTGAGCTGTTGAGCAGACTTAGTATATCATTGGCACATTAGAGGCCTGAGGCATGAAATTCCTGCAAGAGCTGAAACCGGTTTGGCTCAGTGGATAGAGCGTCGGCTTGGGGGCTGAAAGGTCCTGGGTTCGATTCCGGTCAAGGGCATGTACCTTGGTTGCGGGCATATCCCCAGTAGGAGGTGTGCAAGAGCAGCTGATTGATGACTCTCTCATCGATGTTTCTAACTCTCTGTCCCTCTCTCTTCCTCTCTGTACAAAATCAATAATATATATATATATATATATATATATATATATATATGAAAAGAAATTCCTGCAAGAGTAGTCCTTCATAGCTGTGGCTGCCTGGATCCCTCCGTTGCAGCCACGGGCAGCTCCCTGGATCCTTCTATCACAGCCGTGGCAGCTGCCTCGATCCTGTGGCTATAGCCCCACCTTTGTCCCAAAAAGATGTCTGGTCTAATTAGCATATTAGGCTTTTATTATTATATATTATGCTTTTATTGGTTCAATGGACAACTGAACAACTGGACATAGCGTATTAGGTTTTTATTATATAGGACTAGAGGCCTGATGCTCAAAAATTTATGGAAGACTAGGCCTTCCTTACCCCGGCTGCTGGCTCCGGCTTCCCTCCAGCATCCAGGATGTGAGCTTCCCTCCTCCAGGACCCAGGCACTTCCCCTCCTGCAGCTGCCAGGAGACAGCCAAGACCGGGCTGGCTCCTCTCGGGCTGCACGCAGACCCCGGGACCCGGAATGGCTTCCCTCTGGCCCCAGCTTCATCAGGAAGGATGTCTGGAATGGTACATCAGGAAGGGTACTAACTAGCATAGTACCCTTTTATTATTATAGATGATATCTATTGTAAGTTTTCATTAGCCAATGTTTATCTTAGTTGTACAGATTTTATTTAAATCATATCCACCCTCCATCATTTTTTGTCAATTTTCAGAAAAATTTAAAAAGAATCGCAACTTGTGATGGCTATTTTAATCTTGAGGTTTGTATCTGTTGATTATAATGGGAATTTGGGGTTGAAACTATCTGTTTTTGTAAATATTTTTATAATGGACATTTGTTGATTAATGTTTTAAAATTAAATTTATTGGGGGTGACATTGGTTAATAAGATTATATAGGTTTCCCATGTACATTTCTGTGATACATGATCTGTATATTGTGTTTTGTGCCCACCACCCAAAGTCAAATCATCATCTGTCACCATATATTTGTCTCCATTCCTACTTCTTCCTACTTCCAGGCAGATTAAAGTTACATCACCTGTCTCTCTGTTACTTCAGTTAGTCTATGAAATATCACTTCACATAATATCTAATAGAATGCCTATCATTGGTCTCTGAATTCTGAACCTCAGATAGTGCAATAAAGCTCTTTTTATAACTTGGGTATTTACAAAGTAACACAGCTTCTTAAGCACAGTACAACTTACTTCTTAAGAGAGTTTCTACTTGAAATGCTCTAGTTAGGTAAGCTGAATAATAAGATTTAAAAATATGACCTCTATAGTGTTGACTAGTTACTAAATTACAGGCACTGGTAGGTATTTTATATGTAATTCTGAGAACTACAATATAAAATATAATTATTATTAGCATTATGCATAGGAGCAAAATACTTAGTTTTCATTACTTAAATTAAGGAATAACTAATTATGTAATGACTAGGGGCCTGGTGCTTAAAATTAGTCCACTGGGGGGTTGTACCTCAGTCCAGCATATACCCTCTTCAATCTGGGATTCCCTTGGGGGATGTCCAACTGCCACTGTAGGCCTGGTCCTTGTCTGCCAGCCTGATCACTCCCTAATCACCCCCTTGCCAACCTGGTCATCCCTTGCAGGCCTGATCTCCCCCCAAACTTCCCTCCCCTGCAGGCCTGGTCTTCCTCCCCCTTCCCCCCAACTTCCCTCCCCTACAGGCCTTGTTGCCCCCAAATGCCCTCCCCTGCCAGCCCAATTGACTCCAACTGCCATCTTGTGGTGGCCATCTTGTGATGACATGAGGTGGCCATCTTGTGACAGCATGAGTGCAGTCATCTTGTGACCACATGGAGGTGGCCATCTTGTGTGAGGGTGTGATAGTCAATTTGCATATTATCTATTTATTATATAACATTAGTAAAGAATTTCTAGTAGTATTGATTTGAAGCAATGATTAATAATAGAGGAGAAAATAATACATGGAAATGGATCAAAGAAAAATGGAGAAATGAACAAAATTAATGTTCTTCCTAATATATGCTTAAGTTGGACTCTTAAATAAAACAGTTAAAAAATTATCCTAGAAATGTTAGGTATAAACACCTATAATTGAATATAGAAGTGTTAAATAATGATGTAAAAAGAATATGGATAGGAGAGAACCAAGATGGCAGTGTAGGTAAATGCCTGTAATCACTGTCTCCCACAACCACATCCAAATTATAACTAAAATACAGAACAACCTTCATACAGAACCACCTGAAAGCTGGCTGAATGGAAATCCTAGAGAAGGAAAGAAGAAAGCACACTGAGACTAGTGGGAGGGGTGGGAGGCTGGACCCGTACCCTGTGTGCAGCTTTTTTAATCAGGAGGGAGGTCTTCTCTGTGGAGGCCACCTGTGAGGAGCAAGAGACCCAATCCCACACCAGACCCGGGGTCCCAGAGCTGGGAAAAGAAGTTCCTGAAACTATGAGCTGTAAAAAAACAGTAGGAATTGGGACTTGTTGACATGAAGACTGCTGGAGACCCAGCTGTTCCTTTTAAAGGACATGTGCAAGACCGAACCTACAAGGTCCTGCTTTCTCTGAGCTCCAGCACCCGGGTGAGATTCTGGGGACACAGACACACACGAGGAGTAACTGGATTGTCTGGCATTGGGGCAAGAATTCTGGGTTAGCTTCCTCCCAGACAGAGGTACTTGCAGGGGTCATTGTTCATATGCCAAGACCTCCTTGACCACAGGGATGACTGACAGCCACTTCTGTTGGCTCCTCCATGGTGATTCCCTCAGACCCTGCCCCATCCAATTTGCATTCCCACCCAACCTATGTGCTGTGGATTTTGCATACGAATGGCTAGTCCTCGCTCAGGATTCAGACTTTGCTAAAATCTCTCAAACAAGTTGCAGCTGACTTATCAATAACCTATCAATAAAAGACCCAAGTCCCAGCACTAGCAACAACCTGCCTGGATTCACAGCTGGGCCTTGCCTGGTAACTTCCAAACCTGATACAAATAGGAGGAATCTTCAGATCCCTCTGTAGCTCCTGCTGGGTGACCCCAGGAAATGGCTGACTTTGTACCTTCCTGAGACCCAAGAGCAGTGCACCTGGTGGTCAGCTTCAGACTGTGAATGCCACATCCACTTGTTTGTCAGTTTATGTTGATCATCATATCCTACATATGAATGAGATCATGGGATATTTATCTATCTCCACCTGGCTTATTTCCCTTAGCATAAAGCTCTCCAGTTCCAACCATGCAGTTGCAAATGGTAAAAGTTCCTTCTTTTTTTTATAGCAGTATAGTATTCCATTTTGTAGATGTACCACAGTTTTCTAATCCAATCATCTGTTAATGGGCACTTAGGCTCTTTCCAAATCTTAGCTATGGTAAATTGTGCTGCTATGAACATAGGGGTGCATACTAGTACATTCTTTCTGATTGGTGTTTCTGATTTCTTGGGATATATTCCCAGAAGTGGGATTACTGGGTCGAATGGGAGTTCCATTTTTAACTTTTTGAGGAATCTCCATACTGTTCTCCACAGTGGCTGCACCAGTCTTCATTCTCACCAGCAGTACACAAGAATTCCCTTTTCTCTGCATTCTCTCCAGCACTTGTCATTGGTTGACTTGTTGATCATAGCCATTCTGACAGGTGTGAGATGATATCTCATTGTTGTTTTGGTTTGCATCTCTCAGATGATTAGTGAATTTGAGCATGTTTTCATATGTCTCTTGATCTTCTGTATGTCCTCTTTGGAAAAGAGTCTCTTGACCTTCTGTATATCCTCTTTGGAAAGGAGTCTATTTGCCCATTTTTTGATTGGATTGTTTATCTTCCTTTGCTAAGTTGTATGAGTTCCTGTAAATTTTGGAGATTAAACCCTTATTGAAAATAGCATTGGAAAATATGTTCTCCCATGCAGTGGGCTTTCTTGTTTTGTTGATGTTTCATTTGTTTAGCAGTAGCTTTTTATTTTGATGTAGTCCCATTTGTTTATTGTCTCCTTGGTTTCATTGCCCTAGGAGCTGTATTAGTAAAGATATTGTTATGACAAATGCCTGATATTTTGCTACCTATGGAGTCTTCTAAGATTTTTATGGTATCCCATCTTACATTTAAGTCCTTTAGCCATTTTGAGTTTATTTTTGTGTGTGGTATAAATTGATGATATAGTTTCATTTTTTTGCATGTATCTGACCAAATTTCCTAGCACCATTTATTGAAAAGACTGTCATGATTTCATTGTAGGCTCTTGCTTCCTTTATCAAATATTAAATGAGCATAATGGCTTGGGTCGATTTCTGGGTTTGCTGATCTGTTCCTTATATATCTGTTCTTATGCCAGTACCAGGCAGTTTTGAGGACAGTGGCTTTGTAATATAGCTTGATATCTGGTATTATGAATCCTCCAACTTTGTTCTTCTTTCTCAGGATTGCTGTGGCTATTCAGGATCTTCCCCCCACCCCCTTCATTCCAGATGAGTTTTAAGAGAGTATGTTCTAGGTCTTTTAAATATGCCATTGGTATTTTAATGGGGGATTGCATTGAATCTGAAGATTGTTTGGGTAATATGGGCATTTTAATGATGTTGATTCTACCAATTCATGAACATGGTATGTCATTCCATTTGTTTATGTCTTTCTCTATCTATGTTTTCAATGTCCTGTAGTTTTCTGAGTACAGGTTTTTTATCTCCTTAATCAAGTTTCTTTCTAGATATCTTAATTATTTTTGGTGCAATAGTAAGTTTATGTTATTTTAAAAGGCAGAGAACCCTCAGCTGAAATCTGATTTACAGAATAAGTCTTTCATAATGACTAAAAAAAAAAAAAAAGATAGGTTTAACAGGAAAGAATGCATCACCATATGGTGTAAAATAATTTAATGTAAACGAAATATATTTTAAAAATTACATGTTAATATTAAAATATAGTCTTTCTGTTTTTTTCCTATGTTTCTATTTCTACACGACTTTATCAATGCAGAGCACTATTCTTTTGAAAAGTCTGAATTAAAAGAAAAAAAATTCAAAGGTTTTAATTGAGTTTGTGATATTTTGAGTAAAAATGAGTTAATTAATTATTACAAGCTATTACTGGTGACTAGTAAAATATTTGATGTGGGTAATAACAGACCTCAAAATAATAGGAATCTCATATGACCTTTCCCTCTTTAATTCTCATTCATTAATATTTCTAATCAGTTAATGCTCTTGAGACAAGTGCACTGTGTATAAAAAGAATTACACTTCTTGTAATCTTAAGAACTACAAAACAAGCAATTAGGCTTCTTATTGAAGGATATAAACTTCTCAAAATAAAGAACAAGTCTGAAATTTCTTTTTATATCTCATTTTTATGCTTTTAAAAAGATAAATATATTCATTTTGTGCATAATCCTAAAAAATATGCTCCAAGTTAAATATTACATAAGTTGGTGAGCATTGACTGTTTTAGAAACTGTGAGAAAAAAAATGAAACTAGATAAGTTTTTTTGTTATGTTAAAAAACTTTGAGTTTACATGTTGTCATTATGTGTTGTTGGAGCCAATGTATATTTAGATGAGAATGTAAGAGAAAAGTATGGGTTAAAGGAAAAAAAGTGCTGGGATGGAGACCTTCAGAAATTGCGTCTATTCTGGGATTCATATTAAATGAAGAGATATGGGAATGAAATTGCTACTAAACACATTAAGGTTTGGAAAAATTTGTGGTTTTGTTTTAATCCTAAGAAATTTTCATGAAGCTCTAATAATTGATTTGTATTAAATTCACTGAAATAGTATGGCATGAAGTGAGGACTAATGTTTTACACAGCTATTTTGATAGTTATACTGATAGTATCAATTGTGCTATCTTAATAGGAAATCTTAAACCTTTCATTTTGTAGGAACCAAGCTTTAAATAGATATCCTTCAGAGTATCCAACAGAATCAAAGAAATGCTCTTTATTAAATAAATATATCTTCTTTAGATAATTATAACAGCATTTGAATTTATAACAGCATGATCATTGAATATTGTGAATTATGAATAACTCTTGAACTTCGGAAATTATTGTTTTATATTTACGAATCAGTCACATTGAATTTAATAGAAATTTTACATTTCATATCACAAAGGAATCTCTTACCTCTTACCTGTAAGTTTCCAAAGCGGTTATAGAAACAGCGACTATTTTACTATCTAGCTAGAACTTATTATGGTATTTGGAAGAAAAATAATGTTGTCTAACAGTTTGTATTATTTATTTATTTAGGATTTTGTAATTTAAATTTCAACCAGACAGTACCCAAATATTATTTCTGAATTTACACTCCTATTGTTGACTGATGTTTTCCTATGATTTTCACTTTAAAAAATAGAATAACCTCAGATTTAAAAAAAACATTCACCAGTGAGTATGACTTTTACTTATGTGGCTAGAATATTCACATTTTTAGAAAAATGATTCATTGAAGAAAATGGAAAAGGAAAGAAAGAAGGAGTTAAGTAAAAGGGAGAAGGAAAATATTAGTGGTAATTATTTATATTGTATGCGGGGTACTTTTCTTCAACTCTTCTAGGCTCTTCTGTCTGGTCTAATAATTAAATTGACGTAAGTCAGATTAATAGGAGGAAACCCAAATATAATTTTGTATGTACAGGGCTCCATAGGAATGAAGCCCATAGGCAGTTGGGTAATTGAGGCTTATATGCAGTCCTGTACTAAGGAGAACGAGCTTGGGTTCTGGGACTTCAAAGGGAAGGAAGATAATTCATAGAAAGATGGGAAGATAAAATGTTTAGTAAACAAATGTTTTCTATGTCATCCAGAGACAAAGGACAGAGAGGAGTGGAGCAAACAGGTCTTGCTAAATTTCTCCTAGTCCCAGGCACCTCTCTCATATTCTTTGCAGTTTTCTTCTGGTAATAGCTTTCTTTCTAGCATAAGTCCTTCATCTGAATTCCTTTTAGATAATTAAGGGGGAGGTAAAAAGAAAAAGTTCCCAAGTCTTCTGTTTCTTAAAAATAGTCAGCCTAAAATAATCCTCATGCGAAAAAGACATAATTTAGGGCAGTAAATTTTGCTCCCCTATAATAATCGTTGGAAATACTTGTACACTGTTATGACAGCCAAATTGGAATATATAAAACACAATAAGGTTAAAGTACAATTTAATGTGACACCAATATTTTTCTTTAATAAGTATTGTCATTCTTTAGAAAAATTTGGTGAAAGACTTTTGAGGTGATAAATGTAAAGGCATAGGTTGGTCTGGATGAAGACAGAAAAGGAAAAAAATATTCCCATAAGTTTGAATTGTCATGTGCTGAACCAGGAAGAGAATGAACATTGAAAATAGCTATGATGGCAAGAGAGGAAGTAATGAACTAATATAACTACCAGGCATGCCTAACTAACATGCTATTTTTTTAAAATAGCTAGTTTTCTAGAGCCCTCCTCTGTCACTGCAGATATTAAGCATGTTACTTAAACAATACATATATCATACATGAGAATACATATTATATCTGCTTGGGTATATATCAGAGAAAAGAAACAACCAGGATAAGTGAGATGAATTAAATTCAAGTCTCAGGAACAATGGTGAAAGCTACACTAAAAATAGTTACAAAGATTTAAGTCTTAAATTTTCACAAGTTTGGGGAAAATATTGAATTCCCACTGCTAAATAGAAATATTTAGGTCAATTTTATGTTAATTTTAAGAGGCAGAGATTCCTTAGCTGCAATCTGACTTACAAAATTACAAAGTCACCATAAAGAGTAATAAACACAGAAAAAAAAAGATGTTTGGCAAAGAAGAGGGGGTCTTATTTCTCTGTAAAATGATGAAGATGATGAAATGTTACTTCCTACAAAGCAACTGGCTTTTCTGAAGATCTCCTAAGGTTCTGTGTAGCTTTGAGATCCATGACCCAAGGAGATAGTTTTATACTTTGTATTTGTATAAATAAAAACATGAATAATTCTTTTAATTAAAATAACCAATAGAAGATTAGGCCACTGGTTGGCATAAAATAATCTAACATAAAATAAATATTTTGGGAAAAATTGCAAATACAGAAGATAATAAAATATTATAGATTTTTGTTATTTATATTTATTTTTATATGACATTACCAATGTAATAAGTTATTTTTTTTGAAATGCCTGGATCTACAACCCTTAAGAAAAGAAAATAGAGTTCCATTTAGTTAACAAATTTTAAAGAAAAAGTATGTGAGTGAGTTTTGATAGTCTATTACTGCTGACTAGCAGGACAGAGAAGGGAGTTGGATATAGGAAGCAATGTGTTTATGGAGCATCTTAAGCTAATAGTCACCTCATGCTGCTTTTTCCTCTTTAATTTTCATTTCTTCTTTTCCTTTTTTAATAGAAGTCAGCTATGAGAAACCACACGACCGTGACAGTCTTCATTCTTCTTGGTCTGACTGATGATCCACAGTTGCAGGCTGTCATTTTTCTTCTCCTCCTTATCACCTACATGTTGAGTGTCGCCGGAAACCTAACCATCATCACCCTCACCCTCCTGGATCCGCACCTCAAGACGCCCATGTATTTCTTTCTCCGAAACTTTTCGTTTTTAGAAATCTCGTTCACCACTGTATGCATCCCCAAGTTTCTGGTCAGTATAGCAACAGGCGATAAGTCCATCTCTTACAACAACTGTGCAGCACAGCTGTTCTTTACTATCCTCCTGGGCGCAGCCGAGTTTTTCCTTCTGGCCGCCATGTCCTATGACCGCTACGTGGCCATCTGCAAGCCCCTGCACTACACCGCCATCATGAGTGGCAGAGCCTGCAACCTGTTGGTGTTCGCTTCATGGCTGGCCGGCTTCCTAATAATTTTCCCACCGCTCCTTGTCGGTCTCCAGCTAGATTTCTGTGCAGCCAACACTGTGGATCATTTCTTCTGTGATGTTTCTCCCATCCTGCAGCTCTCGTGCACAAACACGGATATGGTAGAACTAATGATGCTTCTCTCAGCCATTGTGACGCTCGTGGTTACCCTGGTGTTAGTGATTCTCTCCTACACAAACATCATCAGGACCGTCCTGAAGATACCTTCTCCTCAGCAGAGGAAGAGAGCCTTTTCTACGTGCTCTTCTCACATGGTCGTGGTGTCTATTTCCTACGGCAGCTGCATCTTCATGTACGTGAAACCCTCGGCCAAGGAGAGAGTGTCCTTAAATAAAGGGATAGCTCTGCTCAGCACTTCCGTTGCCCCCATGCTGAATCCCTTCATTTACACCCTGAGGAACAAACAAGTGAAAGATGCTTTTAAGCACATGGTCACGAGGAATTTTTTTCAACGAGGTGGACCGCTTTAGTGAAGTTACTGAGGTTCTAAATCAAAGAGAACAAGAAGTGTGGGTTGTGTCACAGAGCTCTACAATGTTTATAATTCAAAATATTACCTATCTTTTGGCTTGTGATTCTCATTGTGGCTTGCCTAATCTCCAAAGTCTAACCTCCACTGCTGGACTTCTTCTTTATGCTGAGAGCACATATAAAAGATATTTCTTGTTTGTAGACAAATTCATGTGTGTGTGTGTGTGTGTGTGTGTGTGTGTGTGTGTGTGTGTGTCTAGATTTCCTTTCAAAATTATCTCACAGAAAGACGAAGTGGGACTTAATGTTTTCTATGTTTCTTTTCACTGTTCTGGAATTCAGAGACCCAATTTGGCATATGCTCTATATAGAATTTAATACATTTTGTAGATTTGAACAGTTAATTTGTTTTTTATTGGTGGGTTCCAAATTTAAATCGGATTTGTTAGTGTGCTTAGTAGGGCTGCAGAACAAATGAATATAATGGCATTAAATTTCCATTAAGTTAAGGAAATGATCTATAAAAAAGTAGTCCTTATGAAATGTAGTATGGCACTTAGATTTTTCAAATTAGGTATTTTGACATTAAAAAATAGATATAATGACTGATCTTATGCAAAATAAAATATTTTTATCCTTTCCCAAATTGTTATACCTCAGCTTGATCAAAAGAAAATATTTTTCTGACAAATATGTTTCCTTGATATTTATCTAGCACTTGTTTCTGCACAATGTAAATGGTGACCTTGTGAATAATTTGCAACTTGTAGGATTATAACTTTTTTGATGTATCAAAATGTTACATAAATTATCCCATACATTTAAAAAAATATATTCCTTTGTTAGAGTCCAGATTAGCAAGAAATTTAACATAAACTTTGTGAATATTAGTGAAATTTTTAAAATCTATATATCTAACCTTGCAATCCACCTCCACTCTGACAGCTATCAGTGTGTTCTCACAATGCAATATACAGATGATATATTATAGAGTTGTACACTTGAAACCTATGTAATTTTATTAACCAATGTCACTCCAATAAATTCAATAAAAAGGAAGTAAAAAGATAAAATTATGTTTCTAAATAAATAATAAATGGGGCATTGAGAAGAAGTGGAAAGACTCAAATATACGTTTCAAATAGGGATCATGTTCTGTAAATGGTTTCCGTAAAACCATAATAACATATTAAGAATATTTTATTTGATGATAAATATCTATAATAATAAAAGTCTAAGCAACCATTGCAACTGAATGGATGACTGAACAGACTGTGTGGGATGACCAGGCTGGCAGGGGGGGTTAGTGTGGAGTGGCCAAATGACTGAGCAGCAGGCTGCATGGGGCAACTAGGCTGGCAGAGTGGCAGTTGGGGGCAATTAGATTGGCAGGGAGGGCAGTGAATGGCAACCAGGCCGTTGGGGGGAGAAGGGCAGTTGAGGTGACCAGGCTGCCCGGGCCACGGGGATTGGTGGCAATTAGGGGCAACCAGGCCAGCAGAGGAAGGCATTTAGGGGTGATCAGGCAGGTAGGTGAGTAGTTAGGAGCCCGTGGTCATGGATTGTGAGAGGGATGTCAGACTGCTGGTTGAGGCCCAATCCCTAGGGTTGGGCCTAAACTGGCAGTTGGACATCCCCCTAACAAGATTGGAGAGGGTGCAGGATGGTCTGAGGGGACCCCCCCCCATGCACAAATTTTATGCACCATGCCTCTAGTTGACATATAAAAAGGCATACTTCAACTTCCCTATTTGACTTTTATTTTTTTAAACATTGAATTTATTGGCTCACAAAACTATACATGTTTCAAGTGTACAACTCAACAAAATATCGGCTGCATACTGCATCATGAACCTATTGCCTCAAGCAAAGTCTCTTTCTGTCCCTATTCCCGCCCACTTTGCACACTCCCGAGACCCCTCTCCCCTTTCCCTTTTTTACAGCTCAACTTCTTCTGAAGGCATCAGATATTAGGTTTATAGGCACAAAATTTTCTACTTTATGGATAACAATGACACTTGAGAAAAATAGTCACAAAATGTTTGACATCTGACATATGCCATAATTCCTCAGATTTCATGTGGACATTCTTGCCTAATCTCAGGTTATCCCCAAAAGCAATTATGTGAAATATTTATTCTACATTTCTATCTTATTTTGCTTTTTGACCATTCATTATATGTGAATATAAAGTCTATTTAATTCTTGTTAAAGTTTGTTATGTAGATAAATATATCAGTAATTTAATATAGATAAAAGACTATAATATCTTCCCTTTTCCTTTATATCCAAAATAATTATGAATACCTTTTTGTAAAATTCATAAATATATTTATTAGATTTAACTACTTACACTGCACAGTCCCCTTTTCATCGTTCATTAGTAGGGTGTATATAAATAAATAAGAGAAATGCAAAAAAGGAAACTCCAGGCTTAAGGTATAATGGGAAATAGTTAGAAGAAGTAATTTTCTACTTAATTTGTAATAAATCAAGTGTTTCAAATACAGTTTTTACTTTGTTAATAGCAAGGTAAAGCATGTATTATATATGAACCTATGATTCTCAAATTGTGTTAGACAATTAAAAATATTAAAATCCAATTTGTGCATCTATTTCTGCCATCTTTGATGTACCTTTTTCTCTGCAACTTAAAGATAAGTTATTAACAGGTTGTGTTTCACTAATGTATATTGAATCGTGTTAAGAAAAGTTGGATTGAAGGCACATCCATTGTTTCTTAAGTACCCTCTTGTCTTTGATCTCTGACATATCCTCCACATTGATGTTGGAACACTTCCTAATTTACAAATTGATCATGGCACTTTCCTTTAAGAACATTTTTAACAATATTTTTATTGTTGACACTATTAAAGATATTCCTATTTCCCACACTTTGCCCACCTCTACACAGCTCCCCTTCTTCCCTCTGGCCATCAGCACACCATTGTCTGTGTCTATGTGTTATACTTATATGTTATTTGGCTAATTCCTAAGAAGTTTTTCAAGGCTTTATATTGCTTACAAAGTAATGTTTAAACTCCTCAAGTGTTTCCATAATTTAGCCATTTCTGTTTCATTTTGTATCTCTTCCAATTAGGAATCCTATGCCTTGATCATATTCCATAGCAAAACGTGTTGAAAAATTCTATGCTTTCACATATATAGAGTGCATGCTCTTTGCCCAGTTCTTCTCTGCTAGTGTGTAAAACACTTCAAGTATCAGTTAAAGTTGATTAACAGGAGTCTCCTCTGGAAGACTCTGATCTACAAGGCTGTGGTAGTTATGCCATACTCAAAGTTTCATGGATTTATACCAACTCTCAATAGTGTTATTACAATTAACTATATATTTTTTCTTGCAGTAGACTTTATTTTCTCAAGAGCAAAACCTACATCTTACATATTTCTACATTCTTATCACTTAAACCACTGCCTAGAGAGGAATAAGTAAATTAATGAAGCGATGAATGAACAGAGTTAACAAGTTCACTAATAAAGAAGAATCAAATGTGGCCTTTGATGGAGATTAATATAATTCAACTGATGTTGCTATTTAATAAGTGGCAAGATCAGAGCTTTCCTTTGTTTGCAAAAACAACTGACACGAGGCTCTGAGATAAATTTATTTATGGTAGCATAGAAATGCCATGATTTACTGATCATTACTCAAGCTAAGAATTAAAACCCCAAGCTTGTCATTTCCTTTCTGTAGATTCTTAGTCCTAGAGATAATTACATAAACCCTCACCCCGAAGGCCTATTTATCTCCTTTCCTATGGTGACACAGATTGTCCAGCTTTTCACACAAAGTACAAGTGCTAGGAGCAGAAATAGAAGAGTGGAGTCTGGCTATAATTACAAGAACTATTAATCTGTGAAATATTAATTGGGCTCTGTTAACTCTACTTGTTCTGTTCTGATTAGAAATATCACATTCAAACCTGGCAGGGAGTTGAATGCCCGTGAACATGGGAGTTAACCTCCTTTCCCAAGAACTGCCTATCGTCATGGAAAGATTAACAACAATGTTGGTGTAACAATCGGGTCCTAGAGGTGCCTTCCCTTTGTGACTCTCCACCACCCAGTCTGTACTGCCTGTAACCATTATACCTTGACTGCTTCCCTGTGCCTGTAATTCCCACTTTCCCATGTAACCTTTGACCTTCTACCCAATAGAAACAGCTGCCTAATGGGGTAAAGTAGAGCAGATTTTCATGGACAATCTGCTGCTCTCCCATTCTGCCAGCATTATTGGAATAAACAGTCATATATGATTCAATCCTGGCTCTGCTTAATTGGCTCAAGTCAACTATTTGCCCAGTTTCATTTTCTGGCAACTCTGGTGGAACTACAAAATGTCTGTATTTGTGTGTGTGTGGTGGGGAGGGTGTGGAGGAGGGAAAGGACTCTTCTGGGGTGAATTGCAGAGATCTCATTTGCTGCTTGCACTTGGGGTTCCTGGATTGGAGGCCTGGAATCTTTTATTCACAGTTGCCTGGAATTTTCCTGTTTTTGAGTCCCAGCTACAGCCTCAGTCATCCCTATCATCTCTCTTAAAACCTATGTTGAATCAAGTGTACTATAATTCTGTAACGAGGGGCATCTGTTGTATGTTGCTCCCCCATCTGATGTGAGTCTGATCAGCTCCTGGTTGCCAGTGGCCTCTCAAGGTCCTTGCCTGGTCTCTGCATTCAATCCTGATGAGCTTAGGATGGAGACGTGGCCCTGCATAGCCAAGGACATTATTTTAAGTGTTTTTTAGAGAATTATAAAATAACTAGTGTCCCGTGTGCACAAAATTAGTGCATGGGATTGTCCCTCAACCAAGCCTGCACCCTCTCCAATCTGGGACATCCTCCTTGCAATCCAGGACCACTGCTTTCAAATCATTTACCTGCCTGCCTGGGTGAGAGATCCTGGGAACATGGTATAAGGAAAAGGGCCTCTGGTCCAGAGATAGGAGGGCCCAAGTCTTACTGGAGTCAAATGAAAAGCATCAGGCTGCGTGGGCAGGAGTCTAACAACCTCGCCACACCTGCCTTGCCACACGCTGCCCACTGCCCAACTGGCGTTTGGTCCAGCCTTCAGTTGTTTTGGACATTACAGACCTTGGATCATTATATATATATAGCACTTAGATTGAGGTACCATATTTTCTATACTAAATTATCTATCATATATTCCCACATTTTATTAGTAACTAACATAAACTTCATTTTTTCTTTCTTTATCTGGGATTTCAAGACACAAATGTGTGGTAGGTCACACATATGTTAGGGAAATGTACTAGTATACTGAATTCTCTGGAGACATAGTATAAACTAATTTTTTTAAAAATTATATGTTCAAAGTAATTTAGTGCCTGGAGAGAATACTTCTAAAAGAACATATAAATTGGTTTACTTTGGGAAATGGTGTTCAAGAATCTCATATCCACATGAGAATTCTTCGTAATCTGGATAATTTTCCTTTAGAGTACAGAAAGCATAAATACTACATGAAATCAAGTGTTGATTAATCTGTAAACTTAGAATATTCAACACAAAATGGGAAAATATAATTCACTGCATAAAAATCGGTAATAAAATAGTTAATCAAACTCTTTCAAAGTAGGGGCTAAGAAACAATCATAAATTGTATAATAAAGTGAAATCCCTTTTAAGAAAATGGAACATTTGTGTGTTCTGTTCAGCTGATGATAAGAGAACTAAGTATTGAAACTGAGATTTTTTTGTCAGAATAAATCTGTAGGTATATCTTATTTTAAAAGGTGTTTGAGTTTTTAACTGTTTTTGGTAGACTCGAAAAGATGAAAACAATATTTCTCAAAAGTAATGGCAACGTTTCTGGTAGATATATTTTATCTCACTTTTGTTCTATTTTCACCTTTAATCTTGTTTCCTCAATCTTTTAAATTTTAAGGTGGGGGAAATGGTGAAGAAGACAAATGAACATTTAGTATTGAAATCTTTTTTCTTTTGGAAATCTATCTAATATTGATAGTATCTAATACAAAGAAATATACCTGCATTAATAGGCCTGACTTCTAATGGTTTCATTTTGTCAATTTTGTTGTTGTTTTTTCTTACAGTGTATGTTGGGAGATAGTTGGTATGCACAATTGTTGAAGTTGGACAAAGAAATAATTTGACGTGATAAAATTCTTATTTGGGTGATTTAAATATAACTTTTCCACAGTGTTGCCATTATGGTAAGTTGTGTAAATGAGGAAAATTTTATAACAGGCAGCTTCACAAATATCTGCATGAGAAAGAATGTCCAGGGAGAAAGGCTAGTTTGTTTTCACTCATAAATGTCTATATATTAAACATACATGATTTTGATAATAAATCTCTAATAATTTCCTTTAATGAAATCATGCATGTAGTCTTCACTTTATCTCTGTTCAGGCTGTTTCCTCTCTAAGGAAGGAATATCTTCTCTCATTGTTTCATATTCTAAGACCTAGCTTTAAATCTTACTTTCCTCCTGTGAACTCATCTAGATATTATTGGAACCAACGTTTATTTGTCCTTAAAAGTTTATTTTTACTTCTCTATATATAGCTTTCTAATGATAATATGTTTTAAGTAAGTTAGAAATAATAATTTTTATATTCTCAAACACAAAACATTACTTTATCATAAGACCTTAATCATTTTATGTGTTAGATGAAGATACTGAGGAAAGAAATTTTCCTTAGAGGTAATGTTAAACTTTTTTATTTTAGAGAAATAAGCTGTTATCTGGCCCATAGTATTTTGTACAAAATGTATACTTCTAAGGATACTACTTTAGAAATCATAATGCTGATGTACAACTTACTAGCTATGCAAACCTGAACAATCTGTCTCAATATATGCCTCCTGTTCAGACTAGTCATCCATAGATATTTCTTTAACTGTATTTACCAAACATATGAATATTCTTATGATAAAATATATACATCTTAAAATTTGTGTCACACTATTCTGTCATTTATTATGTGTTTGAATTTTACCAAATAATTATCTTCTCTTTCAGTCTATGATGATCTCAAAACTATTTATGTTTCAGTACATATTTTAGACAAAGAACAAAAAGGCAAGTATAAGAAAGGTAAGCAGATAGAGAGCAGTTGCATTGGTAAATAGTTCCTCTTTATAATTTTTACTTACTAAGTTACATATTTTTAATCTTCCTTTTACTTTTCCCCTCAAATTCACTATCCTATCTCTCAAAAAACCCTTCTTCCCTCTCCAGGATTCCATAAAACTTTATTCTTTGCTCTTACCTTTCTCTTTATTCCTTTCATCACATATGATTTAATGAATTCATATTTATATGATTATCTCTGCTTCTTTTTTTACATGAAAATCTAAAAATTGTTTTTGATTTGTTGTTCCTCTTATTTATGCATTCCTTGGTTGATTCATCTATATGCCGTGACTGGGAACTGAACCCTCAACCTTGGTGTATTAGGATAACACTTGAACCAACTGACCTACCCAACCTGGCCTATTTCTCTCAGCTTTTATAATCCTTATTCTCACAAATTAGCAGTTTATTCTTACACAGACTGACATTACCAAACTGTGCTTGCTGATTTTGTTTTGGGTTACAAATTGGTAAGTGCTGGTTTGCAACAGAGATTGAGGGGACGGACATATTATTGAGAACAGAATCCCCCCCTCCCCCCAAATACCTCCTAATCACTTACCTGGAATTGGATATTATTTACCATGAAAATAAATGGGACAAGAATCAGGCATTTGAATTTGCTTAGTTGAGTGAAATAGTAAATGTATACTAGCCTTCTTTATTGATGATGGCTAGGTTTGTGTACGTGTGTGGGAGGCAAATTATGAGCTTGTAGTGACATCATTTTGGTTCTAAGATGAAAACTTCTTTATTCAGACTAAATGGCATGCCACCCCAACTCTTGAATTTTAACAAGACAAAAAAACATACACAGCATTTTCCTATGCTTTGAAAATCTCTCTAATCCCTCTAATTTACCCACATAAAAACAATCTACAACTACTATTGCTATATAGGTTATTCTCTAGTACAATTTTCAACTATAGTTTTAACTACTTTTTTCATGTCAAAACACATTTTTAAAACATAAAAGAACAATGTATTTTGCTATCTGAAACATCACTTTGCTAACTTTACTTTCAATATTAATTATCACGGTCGTTTTTCCATTGTGATCATCATTTTCTTCGTTTTCCCTATTCAGATATAGCAAGTACAGTAATGGGAAATCATACATCCTGGAAAGTGTTTATCCTAGCAGGCTTGACTGATGACCCACAATGGAAAGTTGTGTTATTCATCTTCCTGCTGCTCATTTACATGCTAAGCATCACCGGCAATCTGATTATCATCACACTCACCCTGGTGGATATTCACCTCAAGACCCCCATGTATTTTTTCCTTCGGAATTTTTCCTTTTTAGAAATCTCCTACACTAGTACATGCATTCCTAAGTTTTTGCTTACTATTGCAACAGGGGACAAAACCATTTCCTATAATTGTTGTTACACTCAGGTGTTTTTTGCCTTCCTTTTTGGAGCATCTGAATTTTACTTGCTGGCAGCCATGTCCTATGACCGCTATGTTGCCATCTGTAAGCCCCTGCATTACACAGTCATCATGAGCAATAAAATCTGCACACAGCTTGTCCTCAGTTGTTGGCTTGCTGGCTTTTTTGTCATCTTTCCACCGCTCATCTTAGGCCTGGACCTTGACTACTGTGACTCCAATATTATTGAGCATTTCTACTGTGACTCCACTCCTGTTATGCAGCTATCCTGCACAGACACAGGGACCATTGAGCTGATGGGATTCATCTCTGCTTTGGTGACACTTTTGGTCACATTGATAATGGTGATACTATCATATGCCTTTATTGCCTTGACCATTTTAAAATTCCCTTCAACTAGTCAGAGGACAAAAGCTTTTTCAACATGTTCTTCTCACATGATTGTGATATCCATTTCTTATGGCAGCTGTATTTTCATGTATGTTCATCCATCCGTCAAACCAAAGGTATCTTTTTCCAAGGGAATTTCCATGCTCAATACTTCAGTTGCACCACTTTTGAACCCTTTCATCTACACTTTACGGAACCAACAAGTGCAAAAAGCCTTCATGACTATGATCCACAGGGTTATTTTTTTCTTAAAGAAATGAATGACCTATTGCACTCTCTATACAAAAAAAAAAAAAAAAAAAAAAAAAAAGAACAAAGGAGCCTCTAATAATGACAGTGTATCTAATAGTATCTTCCAGTTCATAGTTTCCAATAATTTTCTTCAATAGAGATTTTTTTTTCCTGACCCCACTTTCTTTTCCTGTGGACAGGTAAAAGAAATTGAACTAAATTTCTAACCTGACTTTTTCGGTCTTCAATTCTAATTAGTCAAGACTATGAAATATTATTTAATTTGAATTATATTTAATATTGCATGCAATGCCAAGTTTATTACTGTACTTTATTTATGATCATTGGTAACCTATTTAAAACTAATATTCATTAATATTTTCTCTAATTTATTGGTGCAATTTAATTTCTTGGTACAATTTCTAATTATAATAATTAAAAGGAAACTGTAACAGGTTTTCAAGAGTGTTTATGCTCATCTTTGAAAATGTTTGTTTATTAAAATATGATTGTTGTTTTAAAGTACATTTTATAAAACAAGTTATTTATAAAAAATATTTGAAAAATAGCAAAGAAATGAAATAAAACATAGGTAGGAAGAAAACTACATATAGTATAAATTGACTAGGCAAGTATATAAGTTTATGTAGCATTTGTAGAATGAAGAGGATCTTAAATATATTTGGATCATGGATATGATTTCAGGGAAAATGGTTGCTTAAAACAATTTATTATATTTTTTTCTTGATAATTTTGTTTGTATATCCATTTTGATAAAGTTGATTTAATAATCTTAAAACATTATTAAACTTTTAGAAATTTTAAGAGCAAGGAAATGAGAAAAAAATATATATTATAACTTTGAGTCAATCTAATAAAACCTAAGTTTCTCTTACTATTATGATGAATTTTGATTCTGTTATATCTCAATCAGGATGAGTTCACTTATAACATTTAATGTAAACCATTAAATTATCATTGAGCTATTCTTAAATGTTTTACTTAATAGATATTTAAATGTTTGCCATCTATTAGTTATTTACTATAAAGGATATTTTATGATTTTTAATAAAGATCACTAATATTTTTAAAGGAGATATCATCTTAGCATGTGATTAGAGTCTGTAAGACGTACAGATAATTCTCCCATAAATGTAAGTTCTAGGCATAAATGTGGTTTATTCCTAAATATCTCAAGTGTAACTGCTATGTTTTAGAATATATTTATCATCTGTAGTGCTCCCTTTTTCTCAACATGGCATAAACACTGTAATAAGATTGTCTAAAAATCTCTAATTTTTAGTCAGTCATAATTTGACAGTTTTAGTTATGCTATGTTTTCTTTTCTTATTTAATTTAATAAAATTTTTCATTATTCATGATATTATTTAGTAACCATTGAATTAGGTTTTCCATTGTGCTGAAAATACTTGAACTATAATATTTCTTTTTCAATAAATATATTTTCTTACTTGTTTTGTAACCTGAATTTGAAAAGTATCATCCTTGCCTATATTTAGCTCTTATTGCCTTCATTACCTTTTATTTCACATTCTCTTCTCAGCCATCTTTTACTGGTTTATAAGCCACCAATTCAGTAACCTCCTTTAAACCCTGACTTTCCAGATTAGTCATCTTTTTTCAGGAAGACTTTGAGATATGTAGAATTCAAATGCACAAAAACAATAACATAAATGGTAAGAAGAGATTAAGCTAAAATAGCCTGAGGTTTTAATAATCTGAACACTAATTAAGGTAAGAATGCATGCTGTGATCTCTAGGATAATGTCTGAAAAATAATTAAATATCACAAAGAAATCAATATAAGTAAAACAGAATAATAAATACTTATTATCCCAAATAAAGACACATGAAAATGAATATAAAGAACAAAAACAGGTCAATGAAATGGATAAAAAGTAATAAAAAGGGAGATATCAGTAATTCTATTGAATTTACATGGATAAAACATTATTCAAACTAATTTTTACTTGAATTATAGAATTATATGATGATTAAGTTTTAATATAAAAAAACATAATGGGAAACTATGTAACCAAAATTGTTTTAACCAAAAAAACATAAGTTTTAGCTAGACTAATGGCAGATACACTAGACTTTACAGAAAAAGGCATTAGAATTGATAAAATGGGATCTTTCAGAAACAGAACTAATCCATAAGAAATATCACTGTCTGAGATAAGCATATTCTGCCTGTATTAATCAGGGTGCTCCAGAGAAACAGAACCAATGTGAAATTTATGATAAGGAATTGCCCCACTTGATGATGGAGGCTAAGAAATCCCACAATCTGCTATGCAAGCTGGAGACCCAGGAAAGTATTGATATAATTCTGAGATCCAGGGAACTGATGGTGTAAGTCCCAGTTGAGGGCAGGAACAGAGAACAAATACTACCTCATCTCTCTGTGTTTTCTTCTATTTGGGTTTTTCAGGGATTGGATGATACCCACCCACATTAGGGTCAGGGCAATCTGTTTTACTCAGGCACAGAATCAAATGCTAATCACATCTGGAAACGCACTCACAGAAATAATATGTAATATGCATATTCTATACCCCAGTCCAGTGGTTCTCAACCTTTCCAATGCCGTGACGCTTTAATACAGTTCCTCATGTTGTGGTGAACCCCAACCATAAAATTATTTTGCTTGCTACTTCATAACTGTAATTTTCTACTGTTAATGAATTGTAATGTAAATATCTGTGTTTTCCGATGGTCTTAGTCTCTACAGCAGGGGTTCTCAACCTGTGGGTTGTGATCCACAGGTTGAGAACTACTGGCAGGGCCCCCTGCCTGGGTCCAAGCCACCTGATGCTGCCTGCCTGGGTCCCCATCTCAGCTTGGATCCACAGGTGGCTTCAGGCGCTGGCCCCCGTTGCCTGCCCATGTTCTCAACTACATGGGCAGCATAGGGCATCTGCCTCCCTCATGCCTGCATATGCAAATGTATCTGCCACTTTGCTGTGTTAATTTGCATATCACTCCTGATTGGCTGTGGACATAGCGAAGGTATGGTTAATTAGCACTTTTCTCTTTTATTAGTGTAGATTACTTATGAGTTCTTATGGCCCCATTGCTCCTCCCAACCACTCACTCATGCCCTAACCTCCCTGTTGTCTGTGTCCATTGGTTAGGCTTATATGTATGCATACAAGTCCTTTGGTTGATCTCTCCCCCTTATCCCCACCCTCTTCTTCATTCCCTCTGAGGTTTGACTGTCTGATTGATGTTTCTCTCTCTTGTGATGTCGTTTTTTTTTTTTTAATATATTTTATTTATTTTTTACAGAGAGGAAGGGAGAGAGATAGAGAGCTAGAAACGTCGATGAGAGAGAAACATCGACCAGCTGCCTCTTACACACCCCCTACCGGGGATGTGCCCGCAACCAACGTACATGCCCTTGACCGGAATCGAACTTGGGACCTTTCAGTCCGCAGACCGACGCTCTATCCACTGAGCCAAACCAGTTTCGGCATCGTGATGTATTTTTGTTCATCAGTTTATGTTGTTCATTATATTCCAAAAATGAGTGCGATCATGTGATATTTATCTTTCTCTAACTGGCTTATTTTGCTTAGTATAATGCTCTCCAGTTCTATCTATGCTGTTGCAAATGGTATGAATTTCTTATTTTTTTACCGCAGCATAGTATTCCATTGTGTAGCTGTGCTACAGTTTTTTAATCCACCAATCAGCTGAAGGGCACTTAGGCTATTTCCAAATCCTAGCTATTGTAAATTGTGCTGCTATGAACATAGGGGTGCATATATCCATTCTAATTGGTGTTTCCAGTGTCTTGGGACATATTCCAAGAAGTGGAATCACTGGGTCAAATGGGAGTTCCATTTTTAGTTTTTTGAGGAAACTCCACAATGTTCTCCACAGTGGCTGCAACAGTCTGCATTCCCACCAGCAGTGCACTAGGGTTCCTTTTTCTCCACTTCCTCACCAGCACTTGTTTGTTGATTTGTTAATGATAGCCATTCTACAGGTGTGAGGTGGTACCTCGTTGCCAATTTGATTTGCATCTCTCAGATAATAAGTGATTTTGAGCATGTTTTCATATGTCTCTTGGCCTTCCTTCTGTCTTCTTTTGAAAAGTATTTATTTAGGTCCATTGCCCATTTTTTGATTGGGTTGTTTATCTTCCTTTTGTTATGTTGTAAGAGTTCTCTGTACATGCTGGAGATTAAACCTTTATTGATGATAGCATTGGCAACATGCTCTCCCATGCAGCAGGCTTTCTTATTATTTTGTTGATAGTTTCTTTGGCTGTTCAAAACTTTTTATTTTGATGTAGTCCCATTTGCTTATTTTCTCTTTAGATTCCATTGCCCTAGGAGCTATATCAGTGAAGAAATTGCTGCGTCATATGTCTGAGATTTTGCTGCTTATGGATTCCTGTAGTATTTTTATGGTTTCCAGTCTTATGTTTAAGTCCTTTATCCATTTTAAGTTTATATTTGTGTATGGTGTAAGTTGGTGGTCTAGTTTCATTTTTTGATGTATCTGTCCAATTTTCCCAACCCCATTTATTGAAGAAATTATCTTGACTCCATTGTATGTTCTTGCCTCCTTTATTAAATATTAATTAAGCATAGAGGTTTTGCCAAAAACGGTTTGGCTCAGTGGTAGAGTGTCGGTCTGTGGACTGAAAGGTCCCGGGTTCGATTCCAGTCAAGAACATGTATTTTGGTTGTGGGCACATCCCAAGTAGGGGGTGCAAGAAGCACCTGGTCGATGTTTCTCTCTCATCGACATTTCTAGCGCTTTATCTCTCTCCCTTGCTCTCTGTAAAAAACCAATAAAATATATATTTTTTAAAAAGCATAGTGGTTTGGATGATTTCTGGGTCCTTTAATCTATTCCATTTGCCCATTTGTGTCAGTACCAGGCTGTTTTGAGAACAGTGGCTTTGTAATACTAGTAAGCTTGATATCTGGTATTGAGATCCCACCTACTTTGCCCTTCTTTATCAGGATTGCTGGAGCTATAAGGGTCCATTTTTATTCCAGATGAATTTTTGGATATAATGTTCTAGGTCTGTGAGATATGCCATTTATGTTTTAATGGGGATTGCATTGATTCTATAGATTACTTTGGGTAGTATGGACATTTTAATAATGTTGCTTCTACCATTCCATGAACATGGTTTATTCTTCCATCTGTTTATGTCTTCCTCTATCTCTTTTTTAAGTGTCCTATAGTTTTCCACACACAGGTCTTTAGCTCCTTAATTAAGATTGTTCCTAGGTATTTTAAATTTTTTTTGTGCAATGATAAACAGGATTGCTTTTTTCAGTCTCTCCTTCTGTACGTTTACTATTGATGTATAGAAATGGCATATATTTCTTGGCATTAATTTTGTATCCTGCTACATTGCCAAATTCAGTTATTAAGTCTAATAATTTTTCATGGAGTCTTTATGATTTTTCTATTTACAGTATCATGTTATTTACAAATGAGGACATTTTTACTTCTTCTTTTCCAATTTGGATGCCTTTTATTTCTTCTTCTTGTCTGATCACAATGGCTAGTACTTCCAGTACTATGTCCAACAGGAGAGGTGAGAGTGGGCATTCCTGTCTTGTTCCTGTTCCTAGGGGAAAGGGTTTTTGTTTTTGCCCATTGAGTATGATGTTGGCTGTGGATTTGTAATATATTGCTTTTATTATATTGAGTTGTGATTCTTCTATTCCCTAGTTGCTGAGAGTTTTAATCAAGGATTTTGTCAAATGCTTTTTCTGCATCAATTGATTTGACTATGTGATTTTTATCTCTCAACTTATTTGTTGGTGTATCATGTTTATTAACTTGAGGATATTGGACCATCCTTGCATCTCCAGGATAAATCCTACTTTGTCATGGTGTATGATCTTTCTGATGTAATGCTGGATCCAATTCGCTAGAATTTTGTTGAGGATTTTGGCATCCATGTTCATGAGGGTATTGGCATGTAATTCTCATTCTCTGTGTTGTCTTTATCTAGTTTCGGTAATAGGGTGATGCTGGCTTAATAGAATGAGCTTGGAAGTGTTCCTTTCTCTTGAATTTTTTGGAATAGTCTGAGGTGGATAGGTTCTAGTTCTTCCTGGATGTTTGGTAAAACTCGCCCATGAAGCCATCTTTCCCATGGCTTTTGTTTGCTGGAAGGTTTTTTTTTGTTTTTTTTTGTTTTTTTTTGTTTTTTTTTACGACTTCTTCAATGTCATCCATAGATATCTGCCTACTGAGATGTCTATATTCTTCCTGGAAGGTTGTATTTTTCTATGAATATGTCTATTTCCTCCAAGTTCTCTACTTTTTAAGAATAAAACTGTTAACAGTATTTTTTTTAACAATCCTTTGTATTTCTTTGTGGTGTGTTGTGATTTTGCTTCTTTTATTTCTGATTTGGTTATTTGAGTCCTTTCTCATTGCTTCTTGGTAAGCCTGCTAGAGGTTCATCAATCTTGTTTATCTTTTCAAAGAAGCAGTTGTTGGTTTCATTGATCTTTTGTATTGTTTGTTGGTCTCTATGTGATTTATTTCTCTGCCGATCTTTATTATATTCTTCCTTCTGCTCACTCTGGGAGTTTCTTATTGCTCTCTATCCACTTCTTTAAATTGTAGAGTTAGATGATTTACTACCATTTTTTTCTTATTTTTTATGAGGTAGGCTTATAGAACTATCAACTTCCCTCTAAGGACTGCTGTAATTGTGTCCCATAGATTTTGGATTGTTGTGTTTTTATTGTCATTAGTTTCAAGGATGTTTTAATTTCTTTTTTGATCTCTTTGGTTACCCAATCATGTTTAATCACATGCTATTCAGCGTCCATGTATTTGAATTTTTCAATTGGTTTTCATTGTAGTTTATTTTTAATATTATGCCATTGTGGTCTGATAAGATGCTTGGTATGATTTTGTTCTTCATAAATTTGGAGAGACTTTGCTTGTGACTCAATATGTGGTTTATTTTTGATAATGTTCACTGTGCACTTTAGAAGAAAGTATATTCTGTGGCTTTGGAGTGAAATGTTCTGAAGATGTCAATTAAGACCATCTGATCTAGTGAGTCATTTAGGATCGCTGGTTTTTGTTTTTTTTTTTCTGATTTGTTGTCTAGATTATTTATCCAGTGTTGTCAGTCATCTATTAAAGTCCATTGTTAATTGTATTGTTATCAATCTTTCTTTTGATATCTTCCAGGAGGTTTTTTTTTTTTGTTTGTTTGTTTGTTTTTTTAATGTATTTGGATACTCCTGCAGTGGGTGCATATATGTTTATCAGGGTAATATACTCTTGTATCAATCCCTTTAGTATCATTAAATGGCCATCCTTATCTCTTTTCATGGCCTTCACTTTGAGGTCTATTTTGTCAGATATAAGTATTGCTACCCCAGCTTTCTTTTCATTTCCATTTGCTTGAAAGATATTTTTCCATCACTTCACTTTCAGTCTGTATGAGTCCTTGTTCTACAAGAAGTGGGTCTCTTATAGACAGCATTTATATTGATCATGTTTTTTTTTATCCATTCAGCCACTATATGTCTTTTGATTGTAGCATTTAGTCCATTAATGTTAAAAGTTATTATTGAAAGGTACTTGTTGGTAGCCATTCCTATTTTTTGTGCCTGTGTTCCTTCTTACCTTTTAATTTCTTCTTTTTACAGCATTCCCTTTAGCATTTCTTGCATTGCTGGCTTGGTAGTGATAAACTCCCTTAGTTTTTTTTTTTTTTTTGCCAATGAAGCTCTTTATTTCCCTTTCAGTGTTGAATTATAACCTTGCTAGGTAGAATATTCATAGATCAGTATCTTTCTTTGATCACTTTGTAAATTTCCTTTCATTCTTTTCTGGCCTGAAGTGTTTCTGTTGAGAAATCATTTGATAATCTAATGGGACATCCCTTGTATGTAACTTTCTGTATCTCTCTTGCAGCCTTTAAGATTCTTTCTTTGTCCTGAACATTTGCCATCATAATTATGATGTGTCTTGGTGTGGGTCTTTTTGGTTTCACCTTGCTGTAGACTCTATGACTTTTTTCTTCTGCATATTGGAAGTTTTCAGTCATTATTTCTTCAAATAGGTTTTCTAAACCTTGTTCCTCTTCCTGTTGTTCTGGCACCCCTATTATTTGTATGTTGCTTTGTTCATGTTGTCCCATTGCTCTCTTAGGCTCTCCTCCTGTTTTTAATTATTTTATTCAGTTGCAGTTCAGTTTGAGTGTGTTTTGCACCGCTATCTTCTAAACTGCCAATGCGGTCCTTCACTTTTCCTAGTCTACTGTTGAAACTTTCTATAGTAGTTTTTCATTGCAGCTATATCACTCTTCATTGCTTCTTGATTATTACATAAGTTATTGATTTTTTTCTTCAATTTCTTTTTGATTCTTACATAAGTTGTTGATTTTTTCCTCCTCCCAGTTTATGAAGTGTATGACCCTTATACTGAATTCTTTTCCTGACATATTTCATGCCTCTGTTTCAGTTAGCTGCTTTTGTGGCGATTCCTCCTTTTCTTTCCTTTGGAGATTTCTTTGCCTACCCATTTTTGTCCCTCCGACTGATCTAGATATCAATTTGTGCTGGGGCTTCTCTTTGGGTAACAGTGGCTCCTCAGTGATGGTTGCTCATGAGGTGGTAATGGAAATGGCTCTTTCTCATTTTGCAGTGTCTCCTCTGGTGGGTGCTGTTCATAGCAATGGTGTCTTCTCTGGCTGGTGGGGGAGGCTGATCAAATAGCTGCTGTTCCTTGGATGGGCATGGGCTGATCATAAGACTCTTGCTCCTAGGATGGGGTGGGCTATGTTTGGCTGCTCCTCATTGGATGGGGTTGGGCTGCTTACATGACTGCTGCTCTTGGGTTCCTGATGGATTGCTCATGTGGCTGCTGCTCCTTGGATTGGGGCTGGCTGCTCCTGTTCCTCAGATGGGGAGAGCTGCTCATGAGGCTTGTGCTTCATAGACAGGGACAGGTTGCTTGCAGGTCTGGTGCTCCTCATGTGGGTGAGGGTTGTTTGCATGGCTGCTTCTCCTTGGGTGGGAGTGAGCTGCCCATGTGGCTGCTGCTCATCGGACAGGTATGGGCTGCTTATTCAGCTGCTGTTCATTAGATAGGTGCAGGTCTGTCCTGAACATTTGCCATTGTAATTATGATGTGTCTCGGTGTGGGTCTTTTTGGGTTCATCTTGTGTGGGACTCTGTGTGCTTGTGTGAATTATTCCCCACATCAGGGAAGTTTTGTGACATTATTTCTTCAAATAGATTTTCTAACCCTTATTCCTCTTCCTGTTTTTCTGGCACCCCTATTATTCGTATGTTTCTTCATTTTATGTTGTCCCATAGCTCCCTTAGGAAATCCTACTGTCTTTTAATTTTTTTCTCCAATTGCAGTTCCATTTGGATGTGTTTTTCTTCCTTTCTTCTAATTCGCTTTTGGTCCTCTGCTTCTCCTAGTCTGCAGTTGAAACTTTACATGGTGTTTTTATTGCAGCGATATAAGTCATTATTTCTTTTTGATTCTTACATGAGTTGTTGATTTTTATTATCCATCTGGTTTATGAACAGTATGACCCTTAGTCTGAATACTTTTTCTGACATATAGCATGCTTCCATTTCACTTAGCTGCTTTTTGGGGGATCCTCCTTTTATTTCCTTTGGGGATTTCTTTGTCTACCCTTAATGTTCTTTTTTTTCCATTTTTTTTTTTATTAAGGTATTATATGTGTACATATCTTACCATTGCATGCCCCCCCCACTCCCATACATGCCCACCCTCCCCAGAGTTTTGCATCCATTGGTTATGCTGATATGCATGCATACAACTCCTTTGGTTGATCTATTATCTCCCCATATCTCCCTACACTCCCTGCTGTAATTTGACAGTCTATTTGTTGTTTTACTGTCTGTGTATCTATCTTCTTGTTCATCAGTTTATAATATTCTTTATTATTCATAAATGAGTGAGATCATGTTGTGTTTTTCTTTTATTGACTGGCTTATTTCACTCAGCATAATGTTCTCCAATTCCATCCAGGTTGCTGCAAATGATAAGAATTCCTTCTTTTTCTTGGCAGCATAGTATTCCATTGTGTAGATGTACCATTGTTTTTGGATCCAATCATCTGCTGATGGGCACCAAGGCTGTTTCCAAATTCTAGCTATTGTAAATTGTGCTGCTATGATCATAGGGGTGCATATATCCATTTGAATTGGTATTTCTAGTTTCTTAGGATATATTCCTAAGAGTGGGATTACTGGGTCAAATGGGCATTCCATTTTCAGTTTTTTGAGGGAACTCCATACTGTTCTCCACAGTGGTTGCACCAGTCTGCATTCCCACCAGCAGTGCAAGAGGGTTCCTTTTTTCTCCGCAACCTCGGCAACACTTGTTGTTTGTTGATTTGTTGATGTTGGCCATTCTGACAGATGTGAGATGTTACCGCATTGTAGTTTTGATTTGCATCTCTTGGATAATTAGTGACTTTGAGCATGTTTTCATGTGCCTTTTGAACTTCATTCTGCCTTCTTTTGAAACAATTCTATTTAGGTCCATTGCCCATTTTTTAATGGGATAATTTATCTTCCTTTTATTAAGTTGTATAAGCTGTCTGTAGATGTTGGAGATTAAACCTGTATCAGTGATAACATTTGCAAATATGTTCTCCCATACAGTGGGCTTTCTTGTTGTTTTGTTGATAGTTTCTTTTGCGATGCAAGAGCTTTTTATTTTGATGTAGTCCCATTTGTTTATTTTCTCTTTAGATTCCATTGCTCTAGGGGCAGTATCAGTAAAGAAGTTTTCGGCATATATCTGAGATTTTGCTGTCTGTGCATGCCTCTAGTATTTTTATAGTTTCCCCTCTTATGTTTAAGTCCTGTTTCCATTTTGTGTTTATTTTTATGTATGGTGTAAGTTGGTGGTCTAGTTTCATTTTTTTGCATGTATCTGTCCAATTTTCACAACACCATTTATTGAAGAGACTGTCTTAACTTCATTGTATGTTCATGTCTACTTTGTCAAATATTACCGTATTTTTCGGACCATAAGACGCACTTTTTTTCCCCCAGAAGTGGGGGGAAAAAGTCCCTCCGTCTTATGGTCCAAATATAGCGTACACATATACTGTAAAAAAAAAGTTTTTTTACTTGCCCGGTTCTGTGTGGTCTCTGTGTGCTTGCCCGGCTCTAAAATGGTTCTAAATGCTGCTGTTTACTTTACAGGGTTGATTACATGTGTTTATGACTGTGATGTTGGGTTTTAATGCACATAAAATATTTTAGGACACTATTTGTTTCAGAATCTTTTTTTCTTCATTTCCCTTCTCTAAAAACTGGTGCGTCTTATGGTCCGGTGCATCTTATGGTCCGAAAAATACGGTAATTGAGTATAGAGGTTTGCAATGACATCCAAATTCTATTGATCTATATGTCTGTTCTTGTGCCAGTACCAGGCTGTTTTGCGAATAGTGGCTTTGTAATACAGCTTGAAATCTGGTATTGAGATCCGTCCTACTTTATTCTTCTTTCTCAGGATTACATGAAATCTATGACATTCTTTGTAATATATATAATTTTTTTAACATGGTTAGAGAGACAGAAACATTATTAGGAGAGAAACATCAATTGGTTGCCTTCTGTAATCCACCCCAATCTCAATCAGGGATCAAATCCACTACCTGGACATGTATCTTGACCTGGAATAGAACCAGCAATCTCTCTGTGCCTGGGTCAATTCTCAAGCATAGATCCACACTGTTTTAGTTATGATCACATTCTTTATTGTCTCTCATTTCTCATTCCTGAGAAAGGTTCAATGTTGAACACTCTGTGCTTTTTCTCTCTCTTCTTCTGTGTTTATTCCTCAGGATAAAAGAGTTTTTAAAAGTAAATTCTCATGAATGTACTCCCAACTCTCTGATTCCCTATGAATATCATTGTCCAATTATCTATTGAAGGACACTTCAGTTGTTTTCATGTCCTGGACATCTACACTAATAAAACAGTAAGATGCAAATTGACCGTACCTTCGCAATCCCCACCAGACAATCAGGAGTGTGTATGCAAATTAACCCAACAAAGACAATGGGTTAATCCACCATCTTTGTTGGGTTAATTTACATCTGCAGGCGCTGAGTGACCGGGGGCAGAGCTGGATGCTGTGTTATCGCCATTGTGGTGATGCAGGTCTTCTGCTCTGTTCTCGCAGCTCCAGGCCTCTGGGCAGCGTGGGAAGGTGGAAAGGCGACTCTGAGCAGGATCAAAAAGGTGGATAAGGGTAGAGTGAAGACAGTACAGGCAGCCAGGGGAAGGAAGGCCCATTCTTGCATGAATCTTCATGCATCAGCCCTCTAATTATATATAAAGCTGCAACAAACATTTGGGAGCATATATCTTTATGAATAATTTCTTTCAAATATTTTCCACAGGTACCCAGAAGAACAGTTCCTGGGTCATATGATAACTCTATTCTTAAATTTTTTAGCAACTTCCAGACTGTTTTCTAAAGAGAGTATCTCAATTTACCATTTCACTAGCAGAGCATGAAGGTTCTTTTTTATTACTGTTAATATAGTATTGGAAGTCCTGGCCAGAGCAATCAGGGAAGATAAAAAAATAAAAGGTATCCAAATTAAGAATGAAAAGTAGAGAGGTAGGTAAGATGGTGGAAGAATAGATGGGCGGATTCTGAGCCCTCTCCCGAAGCAGAAAGAGAGAGCAGCTGATGGTCTTGAGCTGTGCGTGTTTATTAGCAAGCTGGGAGACAGCGAACACCAGAAGAAACTGCTGGGGGGCCACTGTCAGGGGTACCCCTCTCAGGGAAGGATCCACGCGGGCTACGTCCCTGCCCGGATCTACCTACCGGCTTGGACAGGGAAACCTCGCCATCTTGAGAGGAAGATTGGATCATGTCAGAGGCCTGAATATCCATAGCCGCAGCGACCACCAAGCAGCTGTGACCCACAGAACGCGGATCCCAAGCGGTGCGAACACCTGGCCTCCCGGGAGTGCCCCACTGCTCGGCAAAACGGCCAGATTTCGTGGGGAGAGAGTGGAGAGTGCTTGCGGCGAAGACAAAGCCTGCACGCTCAGAGCACGCAGAAGCTGGAGGACAAGGGCATTGATTAAAAGTAGAAGCCCCAGCTGTTGGGCCGTGTCACCCGTGAAAGTGGACAGGGCTCCTAACAGGGGAGATATCTAAAGAGCAACACATTTGGATCTGGCCCGGAGGGATATCGGAGAGTTGCAGGAGATTGCAGTTGCTCGGATTTGCCCCCTCCCCCCCTCCATAGTTCCTGCTGCAGATAGGATGGCGGGGAAAAAACAAACTGGAGAGGCTCTAGAGTCTGGGAAGTCAATCTAGAAACACTGCCACATAGAGGCTAATTCACAAATAGACTCTAGTGTAATAAAAACAAAGCAAAACCTGCCTAAAAATCAGGACTGGATCATAACAATAGTGGAAGCAAATAACCTTTATTACTGCAAATTTTATTTAAATTTTTTAAATTTTATTATTTTTAAATTTTTTTTAAATTTTTGTTTTTATTTTTGTTTTCATTATTTGCAACGTTTACTCAAGAAACTATTTTTTTCTTTTTTCTCACTTGATTTTATCTTTATAATTATTACATTGTATACGTAATCAACATTATTACTACTACTAATTTACCTTTTTCATCTTATTTTCTTTTGTTTATTTTTTTATTATTTTTATTTTATTTTATTATATATATTTATTTCAGGATTACTGTTTATTTCACGATTACTGTTTTTTATTTCAGGATTACTGTTCTACAGTCTTTATCTATCTTTCCTTCTCCAATGCTTTATTCTATCTCAACCCTACCTTTATGCCTTCACTCTCTTCCTGACCTTTTCCTTTGGTATCCCGTTTATCTTAACCCTTTCCTGCTCTAGATTTTCCCCATTCCTTCTGAATACCCCATCCTAAAATTTCACCCTACTTGTATATATCTAATTTCCAACTCCCTGCTCCAAGCCCATTCATACCTCCCTCACAGTTGTCCTAAAAACAAAACAAAACAAAACAAAACAAAAACAGTCTTTCTCTCTCTTTGAAGTTGTATGCTGAATGTTAACTGTACTGAAGTTGTATGCTTTTTTTTATAAGATTGATTTGCCTATTTTTTTTGTTTGATTGTATGTTTTTGTTAGCTGGGTTCTAGTCACCTTTATTGGTGGTTATTGACATCGCAAACATATTTCTATTCAGTGCCTTGTGTGTTGTACCTGGTTGTGTTGTATTTTGTGCCTTTAAATCAAAGCAGGAGAGAGAGAACTACACAACCAGACATCCTAAAAAGAGAGATCATGGGGAGACAAAAAAACAGCCTGCATATGAAAGAAAAGCAGGCTTCACCAGAAAAGGAAGTAAGCGAGATCGAGGCAAGCAACCTATCAGAGCAAGAATTCAGAGTAATGATCATAAGATGGCTAAAAAGAATGGAAGACAAATTTGACAATATGAGTAAGAACCAAGAGGAAATTAAGAATAACCAAGAGGAAATGAAAAATGACATTGACACTGTAAAGAACTCAATAGAATGCATCAAGTAGATTAGAAGAAGCAGAGGACCCCATCAGCGAGCTAGAAGACAAGATGGAAAAAAATACCCAATTAGAACCGCTTCTGGAAAAAAAAAATTAAAAAACAAGAGGAAAGTCTAAGGGAACTTTGGGACAATACAAAACAAAACAATAATAGAATAATAGGGGTCCCAGAAATAAAGGGAATTGAGGAAGACATGGAAAATGTATTTCAAGAAATAATGACAGAAAACTTTCTTGAGATAGAGAAGAAAAAACCCACACAAATCCAAGGTGCTCGCAGAGTCCCAAGCAAAATGAACCCCAGTAAACCAACCCCAAGGCATATTATAAACTGGCAAATACCAACAACAAAAAAAGAATTTTAAAAGAAGCCAGAGAGAGACAGAAAGTTACATATAAAGGAACCCCCATCAGACTAACAACTGATTTCTCAACAGAAACTTATCAGGCCAGAAGGGAATGGGATGAAATATACAAAGTCATGCAAAGGAAGGGACTGAATCCAAGAATACTGTACCCAGCAAGGCTATCAATCAAAAGTGAAGGTGAAATCAGGAGCTTCACAGACAAAAACAGACTAAGGGACTTTATCTCCACCAAACCAGCAATGCAAGAAATGCTAAAGGGTCTACTGTAAAATTAAAGAAATAGAAAGCAAAGAAGGAAGTCAGAGGTATAGAATAAAAATGGCATCAAATAAGTGTCTATCAATAATAACTTTAAATGTAAATGGACTAAATGCTTCAATCAAAAGACATAGGGTAACGGATTGGATAAGAAAACAAGACCCATATATCTGTTGTCTACAAGAAACCCACCTCAGAAAAAAAGATGCACACAGACTGAGGGTGAAGGGATGGAAAAAGGTTTTCCAAGCGAATGGAAATGAAAAAAAAAGCTGGGGTAGCATACTTATATCTGAGAAATTAGATCTTAGAGTGAAGGACATAACAAGAGATAATGAAGGCCACTTCATAATACTAAAGGGAGCAATCCAACAAGAAGAAATAACCCTGGTAAATATATATGCACCCAATACAGGAGCACCCTAATATATAAAAAAACTGCTGGAGGAGATTAAGGGAGAGATTAATAGCAATATAATCATAGTAGGAGATTTTAATACCCCACTGTCACCCTTTGACAAATCATCTAAACAAAAAAATCAGCAAAGAAATATCAATCCTAAATGACTCACTAGACCAGATGGAATTAATTGACATCTTCAGAACATTCGACCCCAAAGCCACAGAATATACATTCTTCTCAAGTGCATATGGGACATTCTCAAAGATAGACCCCATTTTGGGACATAGGCAAAGTCTCTTCAAATTCAAGAAGATAGAAATCATATCAATCATCTTCTCAGATCATAGTGGCATAAAACTGGAAATTAACTACAATGAAAAAAATCCAAAGAAATCAAACACATGGAGACTAAACAGCATGCTATTAAACAAGGACTGAGTTACCAAAGAAATCAAGGAAGAAATTAAAAACATCCTGGAAACAAATGACAATGAAAACAAAACTATCCAAAATTTATGAGACACAGCAAAAGCAGTTTTGAGAGGGAAGTTCATATCCGTACAAGCCTATTGCAAAAAACTAGAAAAAAGTGTAACAAATGATCTAACTCTACAACTCAAAGAGTTAGAAAAAGAGCAACAAGAAAAGCCCAGTGTAAGCAGAAGGAAGGAAATAACAAAAATCAGAGCACAGATAAATGACATAGAGACCAAAGAAACAATACATAAGATCAAAAAAAACAAGAGCTGGTTCTTTGAAAGAATAAACAAGATAGATGAACCTCTAGCCAGACTAAGCAAGAAACAAAGAAATAGGACCCTAATAAACAAAATCAGAAATGAAAGAGGTGAAATAACAACAGACCCCACCGAAATACAATGGATTGTTACAAAAATACTATGAACAACTGTATTCCAACAAACTGAACAACCTGAAGGAAATGGACATATTCCTAGAAAAATACAACCTTCCAAAACTCAATCAGGAAGAATCTAAAAATCTCAATAGACCAGTGACTTGGGAAGAAATTGAAACAGTCATAAAAAAGCTTCCAGCAAACAAAAGCCCAGGGACAGATGGCTTCACAGGAGAGTTTTATCAAACATTGAAGGAAGAACTACAACCTATCCTCCTCAGACTATTCCAAAAAATTCAAGAGGAAGGAACACTTCCAAAATCCTTCTATGAAGCCAGCATTACCCTAATACCAAAACCAGATAAAGACAACTCAGTGAAAGAGAATTACAGGCCAATATCCCTCATGAACCTAGATGCCAAAATCCTCAACAAAATTCTAGCAAATCGATTCCAGAAGAACATCACAAAGATCATACACCATGACCAAGTAGGATTTATTCCAGGAATGCAAGGATGGTACAATATCTGCAAATCAATAAACGTGATACATCACATAAACAAATTGAAAGATAAAAATCATATAGTAATATCAATTGATGCAGTAAAAGCATTTGATAAAATCCAACACCCTTTCCTGATAAAAACTTTTAACAAGGTGGGAGTACAAGATCATACATCAACATAATAAAAGCTATATATGATAAACCCACAGCCAACATCATACTCAATGGGCAAAAACTAAAACCATTCCCTCTAAGAACAGGAAAAAGACAAGGATGCCCACTCTCACCTCTCCTATTTGACATAGTACTGGAAGTACTAGCCATTGCAATTAGACAAGAGGAGGAAATAAAAGGCATCCAAATTGGAAAAGAAGAAGTAAAGTTATCCATATTTGCAGATGACATGATATTGTACATAAAAAACCCAAAAGACTCCATTAAAAAACTAATTGACTTAATAAATGAATTTGGCAATGTAGCAGGATACAAAATTAATGCCAAGAAATCCATGGCATTTCTATACACCAACAGTGAAACTACAGAAACAGAGACTAAAAAAGCAATTCCATTTACCATCGCTCCAAAACAATTAAGATACCTAGGAATAAATTTAACTAAGGAAGTAAAGGACTTATATGCGGAAAACTACATGACACTAAAAAAAGAGATAGTGGAAGATGTACAGAGATGGAAGAACATACCATGTTCAAGGATTGGTAGAATCAACATCATCAAAATATCCATACTTCCTAAATCAATCTATAGGTTCAATGCACTCCCCATTAAAATACTAACAGCATATTTCACTGACCTAGAAAGAACTCTCCAAAAGTTCATTTGGAACAATAAAAGACCCCGAATAGCCACAGCAATCCTGAGAAAGAAGGGTAAAGTAGGAGGGATCTCAATACCAGACTTCAAACTGTATTACAAAGCCACTGTTCTCAAAACAGCCTGGTACTGGCACAAGAACAGACATATAGATCAATAGAATAGAATCAAGAACCCAGATATCAACCCAAATCACTATGCTCAATTAATATTTGACAAAGGAGGCACGGATATACAATGGAGTCAAGACAGTTTCTTCAATAAATGGTGTTGGGAAAATTGGACAGACACATGCAAAAGAATGAAACTAGATCACCAATTTACACCATACAGAAAAATAAACTCAAAATGGATACAGGATTTAAACATCAGATGGGAAACCATAAAAATACTAGAAGCATCCACAGGCAGCAAAATCTCAGACATATGCCAAAAGAACTTCTTCACTGCCCCTAGGGCAATGGAAGCTAAAGAGAAAATAAACAAATGGGACTACATCAAAATTAAAAGCTTTTTTACAGCAAAAGAAACCATCAACAAAACAACAAGAAAGCCCACGGTGTGGGGGAACATATTTGCAAATAATACCACTGATAAAGGTTTAATCTCCAACATCTACAGACAGCTGATACAACTAAATAAAAGGAAGATGAATGATCCAATTAAGAAATGGGCAATGGACTTAAATAGAATATTTTCAAAAGAAGACAGAGGGAAGGCCAAAAGGCACATGAAAACATGCTCAAAGTCACTAATTATCCGAGAGATGCAAATCAAAACAACAATGTGGTACCACCTCACACCTGTCAGAATGGCCAACATCAACAAATCAACAAACACAAGTGTTGGCAAGGTTGTGGAGAAAAAGGACCCTCCTGCACTGCTGGTGGTAATGCAGACTGGTGCAACCACTGTGGAGAACAGTATGGAGTTTCCTCAAAAAACTGAAAATGGAATTCCCATTTGACCCAGTAATCCCACTCCTAGGAATATATCCCAAGAAACTAGAAAAACCAATCAGAAAGGATATATGCATCCCTATGTTCATAGCAGCACAATCTACAATAGCCAGAATTTGGAAACAGCCTAGGTGCCCGTCAGCAGATGATTGGATCAAAAAACTCTGGTACATCTACACAATGGAATACTATGCTGCCAGAAAAAAGAAGGAATTCTCATCATTTGCAGCAACCTGTATGGAATTGGAGAGCATCGTGGTGAGTGAAATAAGCCAATCAATGAAAGAGAAACACCACATGACCTCACTCATTTATGGATAATAAAGAACATTATAAAGTGAAGAACCAAAAGATAGATATAGGACAGTAAAGCAACTAGCAGACTGTTAATTTACAGTGGGGAGGGGAGGGAGATCTGGGGGAGATAATAGATCAACCGAAGGACTTGTATACATGCATATAAGTACAACCAATGGACATAAAACTCTGGGGTGGGAGGGTATGTATAGGAGGGAATGAGGGAGGCAAAAAAAAAATCAATAAAATACATTAAAAAAAATAAATGCAGTCTTAAAAAAAAAGAAAAGAAAGGAAATTTATTACCTGTAGAAAAAATTATAGAACATTTCCATTAATGTTCAAGAAAATAATTGTTTTGGACAGTTATTTCTCTTAAAGAATTATCTGAGTACAGAGCATGGTTTCTGGAACCTAGGGCCTGTGCAAGCATTGCTCTGATATTATCAAATTGTTCACTATTTCCTGTAATTGCTAGGCATTTCTCTCTCTCAGTACACACACACACACACACACACACACACACACACACACACACACACCTTTTGTCAAGGTTTCATCTTGTGTCATGTAATCTATGGACCTAAATAGAATATTTTCAAAAGAAGACAGAGGGAAGGCCAAAAGGCACATGAAAACATGCTCAAAGTCACTAATTATCCGAGAGATGCAAATCAAAACAACAATGTGTAATCTTTGAAATCTTCCTTGGATGCAAAGCAAGAATTAGATGCTTTCTATTTCTTTGCTCTTCTAAAAATTTTTCTTTTACCTTATTCTATTGCAATTGTACATATACCCTTTTCCATGAAATAGCTACCTAAAGTTGGGCTTTTGTTTACTTAATTTATATTTATATGTCTACTGAAAGGTACATAACATCAAACTTGATTATAATGTATTATCCTTTATACATCCTATATAATGAAAGCGTAGGTGGTGTCCTGTTCTCACACCATGCCCTCACATCATGTCGTCACAAGATAGCCATACACACAGTGGAGATGTGGCCCGGAGGCCACTCTGCCTGGTGAGACCTGGGAGTCCATCAACTCTGCATGGCATGGTGGAGGCCAGTCCCAGGGTTGCTGCCACCTTGTGCAGAGGAGGTGGGTCCTGGTGGAGGAGGTGAGTTGCGGCAGGGGTGGGCAATTGGGAGCAATCAGGATAGCAGGAGAGGGCAGTTGGGGGTGATCAGGCTGGCAGGCAGAAGTGGTTCGGAGCGATCAGGCTGGGAGGGGAGGGCAGTTAGGGGCAATCAAGCCAGCCTGGGAGGGCAGTTGTGGGCAATCAGGATGGCAGAAGTGGGCAGTTGGGGTTAATCAGGCTGGCAAGGGAGCAGTTAGGCATCAATCAGGCTTGCAGGGGAGCCGTTAGGATGTGAGGAGACTGGCAGGCAGGCAGGCAAGTGGTTAGGAGAGAATGGTCCAAGATCGTGAGAGGGATGTCCCAAGATTGTGAGAGGGTGCAGGCCGGGTTGAGGGACATTTCTCCCACCCCCACACTAATTTTGTTTTAGAAATTAGTCCCTTTCATTTAAGTTATAAAACTTATGAGCATATTATTGTTTGTAACTTTATTTTCTTTTTAATGTTTGTGGAATCATAATTATGCATTATCCTTCATTACTGATAGCAGTGTATGTATTTTCTATTTTTCCTTGGCTAGCTTTACTAGATATTTATCAATTTAATTAATCATTAAAAAAAACTTTTGGTTTCATTGATTTTTCTTTGTTGGCTTTTTTCTGTTTTTAATTCCTTTTGATTCTGCTATGGTACTTATTATTTCTTTCCCTCCAGCTGTTTTATGCTTACTTTGCATTTCTTTCTTAAATTGTCTAAGGTGGAAATGACAATGCTGTAATAATCAGTTATTATTTAACAGGAAAGGAGTAAAGGGAAGACTGGATAATGTAGGCATGCTTTGCTAATTTAACACTCTCTCAAAGTATGTTCCCCGCTAATCAATATGGGAAGAGACTGAACAAAAGCAGTTTGGACACATGTCCAATAAGGTCTAGGGGAGGTGGGAAGATGCTTGTTTGTCAATCACATCTGGGGACAGTAATTGGCCAAAACAAGGGCCACTGCAAGGTTGGGAAGCTGGGTATTTACACTTGTAAACAAAGGGAATTTCCTTCTCTTGGCTCTTGGTCGTCTTGGAACTCCTGTTGCAGGGGGTGCACTCTCCTGCACATGCAATGGACCAATGGACTTGAATCAACCTGATGCTGAACTGGACCTGCTGCAGCATGGAATGGAGACTGTGGCCACTGACCCTGGTGGTAGCTCTAATGAACCCCCAACTACACTTCTCCTCTTACTGGATGAAGGAAAATGGGACTTTGGAAATCAAAGGCTGGAATTCTACAGAAATAAAGCTTTCTACCATATTGCATCCTTCCTTGTGAGTCCAAGAAAATTCCTTTTCTTGAGATATTGCAAGAACTCCACCCCCAGCATCAACCAGAGGAGATGAGGCATGCTCCTGTCCATTAACATTGGAACTACTGGCTAACCAATAATGTCAAAGGGTTCTTTCCTATTCAATTTATGGAAAGACTGTGCATGTAATTGATTTTTTTAAGATTTTTGGTAGAATTCACTAGGGAAGCCATCTAAGTCTAGATCTCTTTCTTTTTTTAAGTTTTTGTTGTTGGTTTTGTTTGTTTGTTTGTTTTTTGTTTTTTTGTTTTTTGTAGTAAGGTTTTAAATTACATATCAACTATGTTAACAGATATAGGCCTATACAGGTTTTATATTTTTCTATTGAGAGCTTTACTAGTTTGTGTTTTACAATGATTCTGTCCATTTATTTTTTTAAAAAATCATTATTTTTTTGCATATATGTGTTTTTAGTAGTGATGGGATGCAGAGCAGTTCACCTCAGAAAGTGCCATTTTGGCATGTGAATTATTTTCAGCTGAGGACAATCATGGCCAAAAACTCGAGGAGAGGTATTAATGGTGATGGATTTCATTCTAATATAGTGTCACTGCTAACTATGTATTACTTTGTTAATCTGATATTAAATTATTTTCTGCCTAAAATAATTTATATGTGAAGCCTGCACCAGGAAGGCAGCTCGCACCAAACATTACTTTCTTGTACATAAGAAAGACTTCTCCATATGGCAGGACAAAAGATTTCCTTACCAACACTTGTTCTCATCCCATTGTAAATTACCTTCCTCCTCTTTGATGTCTAAGACCCCAACCCATTCCTCTTTAGCTTCAATTGCTATAGAGCCTATAGGCCTGATAGCCTGTATGTATATATAAAATTAAATTTTATGTTATCCTTTTAATCTATCTCATGTCATTTTAATAATTTAACCAGTCAGAAGAACCTAGAAAAGTAGAAGATAAAAAATCAACTTTATCAAAATGGATATACAAACAAAATTATCAAGAAAAAAATATAATAAATTGTTTTAAGCAACCATTTTCCCTGAAATCATATCCATGATCAAAATATATTTAAGATCCTCTTCATTCTACAAATGCTACATAAACTTATATACTTGCCTAGTCAACTTATACTATATGTAGTTTACTTCCTACCTATGCTTTATTTCATTTCTTTGCTATTTTTCAAATATTTCTTATAAATAACTAGTTTTATAAAATGTACTTTAAAACAACAATCATATTTTAATAAACAAACATTTTCAAAGATGAGCATAAACACTCTTGAAAACCTGTTACAGTTTCCTTTTAATTATTGTAATTAGAAATTGCATCAATAAATCAGTAGTATTAGAGAAAATACTAATGAATATTAGTTTTAAATAGGTTACCAATAATAATAAATGAAGTACAGTAATAAATTTGGCATTGCATGCAATATTAAATATAATTCAAATTAAATAATATTTCATAGTCTTGACTAATTAGAATTGAAGACTGAAAAAGTCAGATTAAAAATTTTGTTCAATTTCTTTTACATGTCCACAGGAAAAGAAAGTGAGGTCAGAAAAAAAAAATCTCTATTGAAGAAAATTATTGGAAACTATGAACTGGAAGATACTATTAGATATACTGTCATTATTAGGGGCTCCTTTTTTTTTTGTTTTTTGTTTTTTGTATAGAGAGTGCAATAGGTCATTCATTTCTTTAAGAAAAAAATAACCCTGTGGATCATAGTCATGAAGGCTTTTTGCACTTGTTGGTTCCGTAAAGTGTAGATGAAAGGGTTCAAAAGTGGTGCAACTGAAGTATTGAGCATGGAAATTCCCTTGGAAAAAGATACCTTTTGTTTGACGGATGGATGAACATACATGAAAATACAGCTGCCATAAGAAATGGATATCACAATCATGTGAGAAGAACATGTTGAAAAAGCTTTTTTCCTCTGACTAGTTGAAGGGAATTTTAAAATGGTCAAGGCAATAAAGGCATATGATAGTATCACCATTATCAATGTGACCAAAAGTGTCACCAAAGCAGAGATGAATCCCATCAGCTCAATGGTCCCTGTGTCTGTGCATAACAGGAATGGAGTCACAGTAGAAATGCTCAATAATATTGGAGCCACAGTAGTCAAGGTCCAGGCCTAAGATGAGCGGTGGAAAGATGACAAAAAAGCCAGCAAGCCAACAACTGAGGACAAGCTGTGTGCAGATTTTATTGCTCATGATGACTGTGTAATGCAGGGGCTTACAGATGGCAACATAGCGGTCATAGGACATGGCTGCCAGCAAGTAAAATTCAGATGCTCCAAAAAGGAAGGCAAAAAACACCTGAGTGTAACAACAATTATAGGAAATGGTTTTGTCCCCTGTTGCAATAGTAAGCAAAAACTTAGGAATGCATGTACTAGTGTAGGAGATTTCTAAGAAGGAAAAATTCCGAAGGAAAAAATACATGGGGGTCTTGAGGTGAATATCCACCAGGGTGAGTGTGATGATAATCAGATTGCCGGTGATGCTTAGCATGTAAATGAGAAGCAGGAAGATGAATAACACAACTTTCCATTGTGGGTCATCAGTCAAGCCTGCTAGGATAAACACTGTCCAGGATGTATGATTTCCCATTACTATACTTGCTATATCTGAATAGGGAAAAAGAAGAAAATGATGATCACAATGGAAAAACGACCGTGATAATTAATATTGAAAGTAAAGTTAGCAAAGTGATGTTTCAGATAGCAAAATACATTGTTCTTTTATGTTTTAAAAATGTGTTTTGACATGAAAAAAGTAGTTAAAACTATAGTTGAAAATTGTACTAGAGAATAACCTATATAGCAATAGTAGTTGTAGATTGTTTTTATGTGGGTAAATTAGAGGGATTAGAGAGATTTTCAAAGCATAGGAAAATGCTGTGTGTGTTTTTTTGTCTTGTTAAAATTCAAGAGTTGGGGTGGCATGCCATTTAGTCTGAATAAAGAAGTTTTCATCTTAGAACCAAAATGATGTCACTACAAGCTCATAATTTGCCTCCCACACACGTACACAAACCTAGCCATCATCAATAAACAAGGCTAGTATACATTTACTATTTCACTCAACTAAGCAAATTTAAATGCCTGATTCTTGTCCCATTTATTTTCTTGGTAAATGATATCCAATTCCAGGTAAGTGATTAGGAGGTATTGGGGGGGTGGGGGGAAATTCTGTTCTCAATATGTCCATCCCCTCAATCTCTGTTGCAAACCAGCACTTACCTATTTGTATCCCAAAACAAAATCAGCAAGCACAGTCTGGTAATGTCAGTCTGTGTAAGAATAAACTGCTAATTTGTGAGAATAAGGAATATAAAAGCTGAGATAAATAGGCCAGGTTGGGTAGGTCAGTTGGTTCAAGTGTTAACCTAATGCACCAAGGTTGAGGGTTCAGTTCCCAGTCAGGGCATATAGAAGAATCAACCAGGGAATGCATAAATAGAGGAACAACAAATCAAAGTTTCTTTCTCTTAAAACAATTTTTAAATTTTCATGTAAAAAAAGAAGAAGCAGAGATAATCATATAAATATGGATTCGTTAAATCATATGAGATGAAAGGAATAAAGAGAAAGGTAAGAGCAAAGAATAAAGCTTTATGGAATCTTAGAGAGGGAAGAAGGGTTTTTTGAGAGATAAGATAGTGAATTTGAGGGGAAAAGTAAAAGGAAGATTAAAAATATGCACTTAATAAGTAAAAATTATAAAGAGGAACTATTTACCAATGCAACTGCTCTCTATCTGCTTGCCTTTCTTATTCTTGCCTTTTTGTTCTTTGTCTAAAATATGTACTGAAACATAAACAGTTTTGAGATCATCATAGACTGAAAGAGAAGATAATTATTTGGCAAATTTCAAACACATAATAAATCACAGAATAGTGTGACACAAATTTTAATTTGTATATATTTTATCATAAGAATATTCAAATATTTGGTAAACACAGTTAAAGAAATATCTATGGATGACTAGTCTGAACAGGAGGCATATATTGAGACAGATTGTTCAGGTTTGCACAGCTAGTAAGTTGTACATCAGCATTATGATTTCTAAAGTAGTATCCTTAGAAGTATACATTTTGTACAAAATACTATGGGCCAGATAACAGCTTATTTCTCTAAAATAAAAAAGTTTAACATTACCTCTAAGGAAAATTTCTTTCCTCACTATCTTCATCTAACACATAAAATGATTAAGGTCTTATGATAAAGTAATGTTTTGTGTTTGAGAATATAAAAATTATTATTTTTAACTTACTTAAAACATATTATCATTAGAAAGCTATATATAGAGAAGTAAAAATAAACTTTTAAGGACAAATAAACGTTGGTTCCAATAATATCTAGATGAGTTCACAGGAGGAAAGTAAGATTTAAAGCTAGGTCTTAGAATATGAAACAATGAGAGAAGATATTCCTTCCTTAGAGAGGAAACAGCCTGAACAGAGATAAAGTGAAGACTACAAGCATAATTTCATTAAAGGAAATTATTAGAGATTTATTATCAAAATCAGGTATGTTTAATACATAGACATTTATGAGTGAAAACAAACTAGCCTTTCTCCCTGGACATTCCTTTCTCATGCAGATATTTGTGAAGCTGCCTATTATAAAATTTTCCTCATTTACACAACTTACCATAATGGCAACACTGTGGAAAAGTTATATTTAAATCACCCAAATAAGAATTTTATCAAGTCAAATCATTTCTTTGTCCAACTTCAACAATTGTGCATACCAACTACGTATCTCCCAACATACACTGTAAGAAAAAAACAACAACAAAATTGACAAAATGAAACCATTAGAAATCAGGCCTATGAATGCAGGTATATTTCTTTGTATTAGATACTATCAATATTAGATAGATTTCCAAAAGAAAAAAGATTTCAATACTAAATGTTCATTTGTCTTCTTCACCATTTCCCCCACCTTAAAATTTAAAAGATTGAGGAAACAAGATTAAAGGTGAAAATAGAACAAAAGTGAGATAAAATATATCTACCAGAAACATTGCCATAACTTTTGAGAAATATTGTTTTCATCTTTGGAGTCTACCAAAAACAGTTAAAAACTCAAACACCTTTTAAAATAAGATATACTTACAGATTTATTCTGACAAAAAGTCTCAGTTTCAATACTTAGATCTCTTATCATCAGCTGAACAGAACACACAAATGTTCCATTTTCTTAAAAGGGATTTCACTTTATTATACAATTTATGATTGTTTCTTAGCCCCTACTTTGAATGAGTTTGATTAACTATTTTATTACCGATTTTTATGCAGTGAATTATATTTTCCCATTTTGTGTTGAATATTCTAAGTTTACAGATTAATCAACACTTGATTTCATGTAGTATTTATGCTTTCTGTACTCTAAAGGAAAATTATCCAGATTACGAAGAATTCTCATATGGATATGAGATACTTGAACACCATTTCCCAAAGCAAACCAATTTATATGTTGTTTGAAAAGTATTCTCCCCAGGCACTAAATTACTTTGAACATATAATTTAAAAAAAAATAGTTTATACTATGTCTCCAGAGTATTCAGTATACTAGTACATTTCCCTAACATATGTGTGACCTACCACACATTTGTGTCTTGAAATCCCAGATAAAGAAAGAAAAAATGAAGTTTATGTTAGTTATTGATAGTAATAAAATGTGGGAATATATGATAGATAATTTAGTATGGCATAAAATATTGTACCTCAATCTAAGTGCTATATATATTTAATGATCCAAGGTCTGTAATGTCCAAAACAACTGAAGGCTGGACCAAACGCCAGTTGGGCAGTGGGCAGCGTGTGGCAAGGCAGGTGTGGCGAGGTTGTTAGACTCCTGCCCACGCAGCCTGATGCTTTTCATTTGACTCCAGTAGGACTTGGGCCCTCCTATCTCTGGACCAGAGGCCCTTTTCCTTATACCATGTTCCCAGGATCTCTCACCCAGGCAGGCAGGTAAATGATTTGAAAGCAGTGGTCCTGGATTGCAAGGAGGATGTCCCAGATTGGAGAGGGTGCAGGCTTGGTTGAGGGACAATCCCATGCACTAATTTTGTGCACACGGGACACTAGTTATTTTATAATTCTCTAAAAAACACTTAAAATAATGTCCTTGGCTATGCAGGGCCACGTCTCCATCCTAAGCTCATCAGGATTGAATGCAGAGACCAGGCAAGGACCTTGAGAGGCCACTGGCAACCAGGAGCTGATCAGACTCACATCAGATGGGGGAGCAACATACAACAGATGCCCCTCGTTACAGAATTATAGTACACTTGATTCAACATAGGTTTTAAGAGAGATGATAGGGATGACTGAGGCTGTAGCTGGGACTCAAAAACAGGAAAATTCCAGGCAACTGTGAATAAAAGATTCCAGGCCTCCAATCCAGGAACCCCAAGTGCAAGCAGCAAATGAGATCTCTGCAATTCACCCCAGAAGAGTCCTTTCCCTCCTCCACACCCTCCCCACCACACACACACAAATACAGACATTTTGTAGTTCCACCAGAGTTGCCAGAAAATGAAACTGGGCAAATAGTTGACTTGAGCCAATTAAGCAGAGCCAGGATTGAATCATATATGACTGTTTATTCCAATAATGCTGGCAGAATGGGAGAGCAGCAGATTGTCCATGAAAATCTGCTCTACTTTACCCCATTAGGCAGCTGTTTCTATTGGGTAGAAGGTCAAAGGTTACATGGGAAAGTGGGAATTACAGGCACAGGGAAGCAGTCAAGGTATAATGGTTACAGGCAGTACAGACTGGGTGGTGGAGAGTCACAAAGGGAAGGCACCTCTAGGACCCGATTGTTACACCAACATTGTTGTTAATCTTTCCATGACGATAGGCAGTTCTTGGGAAAGGAGGTTAACTCCCATGTTCACGGGCATTCAACTCCCTGCCAGGTTTGAATGTGATATTTCTAATCAGAACAGAACAAGTAGAGTTAACAGAGCCCAATTAATATTTCACAGATTAATAGTTCTTGTAATTATAGCCAGACTCCACTCTTCTATTTCTGCTCCTAGCACTTGTACTTTGTGTGAAAAGCTGGACAATCTGTGTCACCATAGGAAAGGAGATAAATAGGCCTTCGGGGTGAGGGTTTATGTAATTATCTCTAGGACTAAGAATCTACAGAAAGGAAATGACAAGCTTGGGGTTTTAATTCTTAGCTTGAGTAATGATCAGTAAATCATGGCATTTCTATGCTACCATAAATAAATTTATCTCAGAGCCTCGTGTCAGTTGTTTTTGCAAACAAAGGAAAGCTCTGATCTTGCCACTTATTAAATAGCAACATCAGTTGAATTATATTAATCTCCATCAAAGGCCACATTTGATTCTTCTTTATTAGTGAACTTGTTAACTCTGTTCATTCATCGCTTCATTAATTTACTTATTCCTCTCTAGGCAGTGGTTTAAGTGATAAGAATGTAGAAATATGTAAGATGTAGGTTTTGCTCTTGAGAAAATAAAGTCTACTGCAAGAAAAAATATATAGTTAATTGTAATAACACTATTGAGAGTTGGTATAAATCCATGAAACTTTGAGTATGGCATAACTACCACAGCCTTGTAGATCAGAGTCTTCCAGAGGAGACTCCTGTTAATCAACTTTAACTGATACTTGAAGTGTTTTACACACTAGCAGAGAAGAACTGGGCAAAGAGCATGCACTCTATATATGTGAAAGCATAGAATTTTTCAACACGTTTTGCTATGGAATATGATCAAGGCATAGGATTCCTAATTGGAAGAGATACAAAATGAAACAGAAATGGCTAAATTATGGAAACACTTGAGGAGTTTAAACATTACTTTGTAAGCAATATAAAGCCTTGAAAAACTTCTTAGTAGGAATTAGCCAAATAACATATAAGTATAACACATAGACACAGACAATGGTGTGCTGATGGCCAGAGGGAAGAAGAGGAGCTGTGTAGAGGTGGGCAAAGTGTGGGAAATAGGAATATCTTTAATAGTGTCAACAATAAAAATATTGTTAAAAATGTTCTTAAAGGAAAGTGCCATGATCAATTTGTAAATTAGGAAGTGTTCCAACATCAATGTGGAGGATATGTCAGAGATCAAAGACAAGAGGGTACTTAAGAAACAATGGATGTGCCTTCAATCCAACTTTTCTTAACACGATTCAATATACATTAGTGAAACACAACCTGTTAATAACTTATCTTTAAGTTGCAGAGAAAAAGGTACATCAAAGTTGGCAGAAATAGATGCACAAATGGGATTTTAATATTTTTAATTGTCTAACACAATTTGAGAATCATAGGTTCATATATAATACATGCTTTACCTTGCTATTAACAAAAGTAAAAACTGTATTTGAAACACTTGATTTATTGCAAATTAAGTAGAAAATTACTTCTTCTAACTATTTCCCATTATACCTTAAGCCTGGAGTTTCCTTTTTTGCATTTCTCTTATTTATTTATATACACCCTACTAATGAACAATGAAAAGGAGACTGTGCAGTGTAAGTAGTTAAATCTAATAAATATATTTATGAATTTTACAAAAAGGTATTCATAATTATTTTGGATATAAAGGAAAAGGGAAGATATTATAGTCTTTTATCTATATTAAATTACTGATATATTTATCTACATAACAAACTTTAACAAGAATTAAATAGACTTTATATTCACATATAATGAATGGTCAAAAAGCAAAATAAGATAGAAATGTAGAATAAATATTTCACATAATTGCTTTTGGGGATAACCTGAGATTAGGCAAGAATGTCCACATGAAATCTGAGGAATTATGGCATATGTCAGATGTCAAACATTTTGTGACTATTTTTCTCAAGTGTCATTGTTATCCATAAAGTAGAAAATTTTGTGCCTATAAACCTAATATCTGATGCCTTCAGAAGAAGTTGAGCTGTAAAAAAGGGAAAGGGGAGAGGGGTCTCGGGAGTGTGCAAAGTGGGCGGGAATAGGGACAGAAAGAGACTTTGCTTGAGGCAATAGGTTCATGATGCAGTATGCAGCCGATATTTTGTTGAGTTGTACACTTGAAACATGTATAGTTTTGTGAGCCAATAAATTCAATGTTTAAAAAAATAAAAGTCAAATAGGGAAGTTGAAGTATGCCTTTTTATATGTCAACTAGAGGCATGGTGCATAAAATTTGTGCATGGGGGGGGGTCCCCTCAGACCATCCTGCACCCTCTCCAATCTTGTTAGGGGGATGTCCAACTGCCAGTTTAGGCCCAACCCTAGGGATTGGGCCTCAACCAGCAGTCCGACATCCCTCTCACAATCCATGACCACGGGCTCCTAACTACTCACCTACCTGCCTGATCACCCCTAAATGCCTTCCTCTGCTGGCCTGGTTGCCCCTAATTGCCACCAATCCCCGCCGCCCCGGGCAGCCTGGTCACCTCAACTGCCCTTCTCCCCCCAACGGCCTGGTTGCCATTCACTGCCCTCCCTGCCAGTCTAATTGCCCCCAACTGCCACTCTGCCAGCCTAGTTGCCCCATGCAGCCTGCTGCTCAGTCATTTGGCCACTCCACACTAACCCTCCTTGCCAGCCTGGTCATCCCACACAGTCTGTTCAGTCATCCATTCAGTTGCAATGGTTGCTTAGACTTTTATTATTATAGATATTTATCATCAAATAAAATATTCTTAATATGTTATTATGGTTTTACGGAAACCATTTACAGAACATGATCCCTATTTGAAACGTATATTTGAGTCTTTCCACTTCTTCTCAATGCCCCATTTATTATTTATTTAGAAACATAATTTTATCTTTTTACTTCCTTTTTATTGAATTTATTGGAGTGACAATGGTTAATAAAATTACTAGATTTCAAGTGTACAACTCTATATCATCTGTATATTGCATTGTTTGAACACACTGATAGCTGTCAGAGTGGAGGTGGATTGCAAGGTTAGATATATAGATTTTAAAAATTTCACTAATATTCACAAAGTTTATGTTAAATTTCTTGCTAATCTGGACTCTAACAAAGGAATATATTTTTTTAAATGTATGGGATAATTTATGTAACATTTTGATACATCAAAAAAGTTATAATTCTACAAGTTGCAAATTATTCACAAGGTCACCCTTTACATTGTGCAGAAACAAGTGCTAGATAAATATCAAGGAAACATATTCGTCAGAAAAATATTTTCTTTTGATCAAGCTGAGGTATAACAATTTGGGAAAGGATAAAAATATTTTATTTTGCATAAGATCAGTCATTATATCTATTTTTTAATGTCAAAATACCTAATTTGAAAAATCTAAGTGCCATACTACATTTCATAAGGACTACTTTTTTATAGATCATTTCCTTAACTTAATGGAAATTTAATGCCATTATATTCATTTGTTCTGCAGCCCTACTAAGCACACTAACAAATCCGATTTAAATTTGGAACCCACCAATAAAAAACAAATTAACTGTTCAAATCTACAAAATGTATTAAATTCTATATAGAGCATATGCCAAATTGGGTCTCTGAATTCCAGAACAGTGAAAAGAAACATAGAAAACATTAAGTCCCACTTCGTCTTTCTGTGAGATAATTTTGAAAGGAAATCTAGACACACACACACACACACACACACACACACACACACACACATGAATTTGTCTACAAACAAGAAATATCTTTTATATGTGCTCTCAGCATAAAGAAGAAGTCCAGCAGTGGAGGTTAGACTTTGGAGATTAGGCAAGCCACAATGAGAATCACAAGCCAAAAGATAGGTAATATTTTGAATTATAAACATTGTAGAGCTCTGTGACACAACCCACACTTCTTGTTCTCTTTGATTTAGAACCTCAGTAACTTCACTAAAGCGGTCCACCTCGTTGAAAAAAATTCCTCGTGACCATGTGCTTAAAAGCATCTTTCACTTGTTTGTTCCTCAGGGTGTAAATGAAGGGATTCAGCATGGGGGCAACGGAAGTGCTGAGCAGAGCTATCCCTTTATTTAAGGACACTCTCTCCTTGGCCGAGGGTTTCACGTACATGAAGATGCAGCTGCCGTAGGAAATAGACACCACGACCATGTGAGAAGAGCACGTAGAAAAGGCTCTCTTCCTCTGCTGAGGAGAAGGTATCTTCAGGACGGTCCTGATGATGTTTGTGTAGGAGAGAATCACTAACACCAGGGTAACCACGAGCGTCACAATGGCTGAGAGAAGCATCATTAGTTCTACCATATCCGTGTTTGTGCACGAGAGCTGCAGGATGGGAGAAACATCACAGAAGAAATGATCCACAGTGTTGGCTGCACAGAAATCTAGCTGGAGACCGACAAGGAGCGGTGGGAAAATTATTAGGAAGCCGGCCAGCCATGAAGCGAACACCAACAGGTTGCAGGCTCTGCCACTCATGATGGCGGTGTAGTGCAGGGGCTTGCAGATGGCCACGTAGCGGTCATAGGACATGGCGGCCAGAAGGAAAAACTCGGCTGCGCCCAGGAGGATAGTAAAGAACAGCTGTGCTGCACAGTTGTTGTAAGAGATGGACTTATCGCCAGTTGCTATACTGACCAGAAACTTGGGGATGCATACAGTGGTGAACGAGATTTCTAAAAACGAAAAGTTTCGGAGAAAGAAATACATGGGCGTCTTGAGGTGCGGATCCAGGAGGGTGAGGGTGATGATGGTTAGGTTTCCGGTGACACTCAACATGTAGGTGATAAGGAGGAGAAGAAAAATGACAGCCTGCAACTGTGGATCATCAGTCAGACCAAGAAGAATAAAGGCTGTCATGGTCCTGTGGTTTCTCATAGCTGACTTCTATTAAAAAAGGAAAAGAAGAAATGAAAATTAAAGAGGAAAAGGCAGCATGAGGTGACTATTTGCTTAAGATGCTCCATAAACACATTGCTTCCTATATCCAACTCCCTTCTCTGTCCTGCTAGTCAGCAGTAATAGACTATCAAAACTCACTCACATACTTTTTCTTTAAAATTTGTTAACTAAATGGAACTCTATTTTCTTTTCTTAAGGGTTGTAGATCCAGGCATTTCAAAAAAATAACTTATTACATTGGTAATGTCATATAAAAATAAATATAAATAACAAAAATCTATAATATTTTATTATCTTCTGTATTTGCAATTTTCCCCAAAATATTTATTTTACATTCGATTATTTTATGCCAAGCTGTTCTAATTGGGTATTTTTTTCCCCATCTTGTCTTCTAGCTCGCTGATGGGGTCCTGTGCTTTATCTAGTCTACTCTTGATGCTTTCTATTGAGTTCTTCATGGTTGTGATGTCATTTTTCATTTCTTCTTGGTTCTTCTTAAATTCCTCTTGGTTCTTCTTCAATTCCTCTTGGTTCTTCTTCAATTCCTCATGGTTCTTCTTCAATTCCTCATGGTTCTTCCTCATTTCTTCTTGGTTATTGTCAAATTTCTCTTCCATTCTTTTTAGCCATCCTATGATCATTACTCTGAATTCTTGCACTGGTAGGCTGCATGACTCTGACTCATTTACTTCCTTTTCTGGTGATGCCTGCTTTTCTTTCATGTGCGGGCTATTTTTTTTTTTTTTTTTTTTTTTTTTTTTTTGTCTCCCCATGGTCTCTCTTTTCAGGATGTCTGGTTATGTGCTGTTCCTTCTCCTCATGGAAAGCTGCAAACCAAACCGAGCTGTGGATGGGGAGGGGGACCCAGCGGGGCTCAGCTCGGGGTCAGAAGGCGCCAAGTCCCGGGCGGGGGCTGGAGAATGTGATATTTCTAATCAGAACAGAACAAGTAGAGTTAACAGAGCCCAATTAATATTTCACAGATTAAGTTCTTGTAATTATAGCCAGACTCCACTCTTCTATTTCTGCTCCTAGCACTTGTACTTTGTGAGAAAAGCTGGGCAATCTGTGCCGCCGTAGGAATGGAGGTAAATAGGCCTTCAGGGGGAGGGTTTCGGTTATTATCTGTAGGACCTGAGCTGGGTTTAATGTTTTCTGTAGCTGTACATGCCAGAAGCATCTACGTTCTCTACTATCCTTTTTCTTTCCCTTTTGACTTTGTGTTTTTGTAAGAACTCCTTCTCTGGAGTGAACCTGTGTCTTACAACCTTTCAAGTATAACTCACTGGTTTATCTTGTATCCTCTGTTGATGAGGAGGTAATGTGTGAGGGAGCCACAGTGATACAGTTGTAATTAGCAAGTTATTAATGACAGGAAAGGAGCAGAGAAAAGGCCAGACATTGTAGGCATGTTCCCTGCCAAACCTTGGGGGAGGGGACTGGACAAAGGGAAGATAGACACGTGCTAGGAAAGCTGAGGGGACATCTGCAATGTGTTTGCTGTCAATCATACCTGGGGGCAGAGAGAGCTGCCGGAATGGGAATGGCCTGCAAAGGCATGAGGATTTGGGACACATAACCCCCTAAACAAAGGAGTTAACTCTCTGGCCTCGTGGGACTCATGTGGCTCTGGGCTTGTGGGGTTCTTTGGCTCCTGCTTCTCTGCATCCCCTCGCATGGCATATGGTCATGGGAACCCCACACACATGGACTATTGTAACGAGCCTGATGCTGAATGTGCCTAGCTGCAACACACGAAGGAACCGCTGGACACTGGCTCCGATTGTAGCTTTACTGAAACCCCAGCGATACTTCTTCTATGATTGGACTAAGGGAAATGGGACTTTGGAAACTCAGGGGTATCGTTCCACAAAAATAAAGCTTTATCTTATCTCATCCTCTTCCAGAGAAGAAGTGCTCTTCCAGCAGTACCCCAAGCACCCTCCCATGTACACACTAGCAATAGAAGAAGATGAGGAACAGTTTTCTCCTATAATAAAAGAACATTCTTTGATCTTCCAATTAAATACTGGCCTTTAATGAGCCTTTGTCCCTGGGCTCTCACATTCACAAGCATTTCTCCAGTGGTTTATCTTTTTCCCTCACTGGCCTCTACTCCTTTCTCTGCCTGCAGCATGCTCAATCCAGTTCCTTGAAAGCATGGCACCCATTGACTATGCTCCATCCCCTATTAGATGAGAGAACAGAGTCCCTTTGTCCACAGACACTGACAAATTCTTTTCCTCTGGACAATGTTCCTTTGTTATGGAGAAGGCTCCAGGTATACTTCACAGTGATTGCTCTTCACTTCCCTTGCCAAAAAGCACAAGGGTTGTTGTTGGTTTTGTTTTGTTTTCCTCAAAGACTCACCATGAGAATATAAAGCAGTTTTTTTGTGTTGTCCAGCTTTTGGTCATACATTTGGGAGTGATAACTTTCAAGCACTTCACATGTTGCCGTTAGAACTAGAAGTCATGGGCATAATTACTTTTCATTATGAGTAGTCAGGTGTTTGCTTGTGGGTCATACACACATCTGATATTGCATTACACCCAACGCCAGCTGTGGGGAGGCTGTGGCCCTTCCTCCTTCCTACAAAGGAGTGGGCAACAGCAAAAAGGAGTGTTCAGGTAGCTAGTTTCAATCCTACCTCCTTGCCCTTCGCCTCATTGACTGCCCTGCCAGTGGGGCACCCTTATCCTCCTCTCTCAGTGCTTGTGCAAAAAAAAATATACAACTGGATATTAAGGAGTCTTTCCTGTCCCTAACCTTGCCCCTGGAGGCCCTTGTGCCCTCTTCCAGCAAGTCATTCCCCCGCAGCAAAATGGCCCAAAACTGCAAGGGCTGAAAGGGGTCAGCCAGCCACAGTTTCTTAGATTTTGCCAAAAAGCATAAAACTCACGAGTCAAAGACGATAAATGTTATTACAGCACAGCAGGTTGAATGAGTTTCCTGTTAGCTCAGTTCCACCTGCCTCCTAATCCCCAGCAGGGGCAATGTAAAGAGGGCCCACATTCATGTTGCACATATAGTATATAATCTGTTCATGTGACAGTTGAGGAACCCCAAACTTAAGAGACTGACAATATTACCAGCAAATCTGCCTAACCTTGCCACATTGAGAGACAATTCTTTGTAATACTGGTCAGGGAAGAAATCTGCGGTTTTCTCTATCTATTAAGACGAAGTAATATAAAATTATCTTGTGAGAATAATCCAAAACAAGAGATAAACAGGATATTTAGAAACACTCTTAAAATATATCATTGCTGCACTGCGGGTTACATAAAATATACCCTTAATGGGGGGATTTTGAAATTAGTTATCTGACCTTCTGAAGGCAATATTGTGACCATAAGAAGATGAGAATGTTAGAAGTCCATGGCTTCAAGTATTGACAGAGTTACTTAAATCATCACTTGGAAAGAACATGGCATTAAAGGCTGACCTTTCTAAACTGAATGTGGGTCATACAAGGCCATATGATAAGCATATAAAATACAATCACTACAAGTGCTGCCAGCCAGGAAGTCTACTTCTAACCACACTAAGAATCTACAGAAAGGAAAGGACAAGCTTGGGGTTTTCAATTCTTAGCTTGAGTAATGACCAGAAAATCATAGCATTTCCTTGCTACCATAAATAAATTTATTTCAGAGCCTCATGTCAATTGTTTTTGAAAACAAAGGGAGACTGTGATCTTGCCACTCATTAAATAGCAACATAGGTTGAATTATATTAATCTCCATCGAAGGCCACATTTGATTCTTATTTTATTAGTGCACATATTAACTCTGTTCTTATTTCTTGTCATTCATCGCTTCATTAATTCATTTATTATTCTCTAGGCAGTGGTTTAAATGATAAGAATGTAGAAATATGTAAGATAGAGGTTTTGCTCTTGAGAAATTGGAGTCTACTACAAGAAAGAAACATAGTTAATTGCATGCATTGTAATAGCAATATTGAGAGTTGGTATAAATCCATGAAACTTTGAGTATGGAATAATTACCACAGCCTTGAAGATCAGAGTCTTCCAGAGGAGTCTCCATGTTAATCAACTTTAACTGATAACTGATGTGTTTCACATCAAGTGGAGAAAAACTGAGCAAAGAGCATGCACTCTATATATGTGAGAGCATAAAATTTTTGCCACACATTTTGGATGAAGTATGATCAAGTCATAGGATTCCTAATTGAAGATATAAGAAATGAAACAGAAATGACTAAATTATGAAAACATTTGAGGAGTTTGAACCTTACTTTGTAAGCAATATAAAGCCTTTAAAAATTCCTTAGCAGAGATAAGCCAAATAACATATAAGTACTAGAGGCCCGGTGCACAAAATTTGTGTATGGGGTGGGGAGGGGAGGGTCGTCCCCTCAGCCTGGACTGCTCCCTTGTAGTTCTGGACATCACTCTCACAATCTGGGGTCCCTCACTCCTTACCACCCGCCTGCTAACTCCTTACTGCTCCGCTCACTGCTCCTTAGCAGCAGGATCCTTACCACTTGGCTCGCTGCTCCTTAGCGCTGCTACAGTGGCGGAAGAGTCTTCCACCACCATTGCTGTGCTTGCCAGCCTTGAGCATAGCTTCTGGTTGAGCAGCACTCCCCCTCTGCAAACACACTGACCACTAGGGGGCAGCTCCTGCATTGAGCCTCTGCACCAGGAAGGCAGCTCATACCAAATATTACTTTCTTGTACATAAGAAAGACTTCTCCATATGGCAGGACAAAAGATTTCCGTACCAAACACTTGTTCTCATCCCATTGTAAATTATCTTCATCCTCTTTGATGTCCACGACCCCAACCCATTCCTCTTTAGCTTCAATTGCTTTAGAGCCTATAGGCCTGATAGCCTGTATGTATATATAAAATTAAATTTTATGTTATCCGTTTAATCTATCTCATTTCATTTTAATAATTTAACCAGTCAGAAGAACCTAGAAAAGTAGAAGATAAAAATGTGTCCCTAATATCAAATTTATAAACTTTAAAATCAGTAATTTGTACTGCGTCATTTTTTCTCTGATAATTCTAACTATACATACAGTAATTATATTTATCTTCTCAAATAGTTGACTTTGTCTTAACTGTTTTCTGTGTCAAGAGTTCTGCTCTGGCCTAACCAGTTTGGCTCAGTGGATAGAGCATCAACCTGTGGACTGACGGGTCCCAGGTTAGATCCCAGACAAGAGTATGTACCGTGGTTGTGGGCACATCCGCAGTAGGGGGTGTGCAAAAGGCAGCTGATGGATGTTTCTCTCTCATTGATGTTTCTAACTCTCTATCCTTATCCCTTCCTCTCTGTAAAAAAACTCAATAAAATATATTTTTTTAAAAAGAGTTCTGCTCTGGTTTTTCAGTGACTATAGAACAGTCCTCAGCAAATATAGTCAAACCAATTGGATATTTATCAGTTATATATTGAACTTTATTTTTAGACTCATACCCGAAATCCATGGAAATCCATGAATTCATGAAAAAATAAAACATATTGTTAACAATTGTGGTTACTAAGGTGCCAGATAAATACATAGCAAGACATATTTACTTTTCCTTACTTATATAAATAACTTTAGAGTAATTAAATAAGTATAATTAGAAAAATTAAGTTTTTTTGTATAGAATAATTCTGGATTACATATAAAGAATAAAAAAAATAAATTGTAAAATAAGCATTTTCAACACTTAATGAAATAACATAACACTTAAGGAAATAACAAATGGCAACATTTATTAAAAATGTTAAATATTTAGATAGGAAAAATGGGCAGAACCTCCTACATGAAGCCAATGATATTTATGGCATCACTATGTGTTTACCTTATGATGTAATACAATAAGACACAGAGAGAAAGCAATAAATTAAATTAAAAATGTGGGGTTTTCTAAAGGACAAATAACCAGTCTACATGCACACACATATATTATCATATACATAATAGATACAAACAGTAAATTTTAGTGTGAACTGGGTTTTAGATAATGTTAAGGGGTTTTGTTAATGGTGATGGATTTGATACTAATATAGTGTCATTCCAAATATGTATTACTTTGTTGATATGATATTAAATTATACTTAATTATCATTGAGTGTTCAATATACTTTGTTGAGTGCCAGACAGTTCACTAGGGTAAATTCAAGAAAAAAGGTGAAATCCATAACCTCAATAGTCATTTAATTTTATAGTAATATCAATAAATAATTAGAATGTCACTTGTTAATGAATTGACTGGAGACCAGGGGAAGAATTTATTCATACTCTGAGGGTATCATAGAAGCCTTAAAACAAAAATAAACATTTACCAGAGTTAAGTGATAGGAAACTATATTCTAGGTAAAAATAACCTCTTTTGAATGCTATTTTCAAGAAATAAACGTAAGAGTTAATGTTCCTATGCATACAACTGTTATAGGGAATGATTGCATCATGAGGAAGAAATTGAAAACAGTCACATAAAAATTGTCAAACTATTTTTTTATGAGCTGAATCAATTTTGAAAGAGATAAATTAAAACATAAATTTCTCTCATGTGCAACCATTTATAATGTGCCAACAGCATTGTGATAACTACACACATAATCTATGTAATTTTTCATACTTTACATGTGTGCTAGTCACTGTTCTAAGTTACATGAACAAAACTTCATAAACTAGGTAATTTTATCTCTTATTTCCATTATACAGATGAAGAAAATGAACCACAAAGAGCTTAAGAATTTTTCCAAGGAATAGACTAGCCAAGGTCAGAGGGGAAGGAGATTGGGAGGGATTGGATGAGAGAAAGTAAAGAGATTACTTAGCCAAAGAACACATATGCCATGGACACAGACAATAGTGTGGTGATAGCCAGAGGGAGGGTATGGAGGGTTGGGTGGAAGTGGTAAAGGAGAATAGGAGAATGGGGGACAGCTGTAATAGTGTCACAAATAACTAAGTGAAGGAAGGAAGGAAAGAAGGAAGGAAGGAAGGAAGGAAGGAAGGAAGGAAGGAAGGAAGGAAGGAAGGAAGGAAGGGTCTAAAATCAAATAACAAAACAAAAGCCCACCAGGGCTTACCTCTGGTCAACAACAAACAAAAAAAGAATTTTTCCAGAATTATCAGGGGATTTAAAAAAAAATATATTTTTATTGATTTCAGAGAGGAAGGAGGAAGAGGCTGTGTGTTAGAGACATCAATAATAATGTTTCAGGGGATCAAGCGCACAACAGAGACACCACAGTCCACAGGCCGGTGCTCTATCCAAACCAGCTGGGGCATCAGGGGATTTTTTTGTTAGCGGTATTGTTAACAGTATTACAGATGTGCCCCAATTCCCCCTCCTGCCCCTCCCCCCCACCCTTTCACCTCTTCCTCCCAGCCCTTGTCCTGCCCCAGGCCTTCACCACACTATTGTCTCTGCCAATTGGTTAGGAATACATGTATGTAAATCCTTTGTTAGATTTCTTCCTATGTCCAAAGTCCCCACCCCCCACACCCCACACCCTGAGTTATGTCAATCTCTCTCATACCTCCATGCCTCTAGACCTATTTTGTTTGACTGTTTATTATAATATATTCATTAGATTCCACTTGTGAGATCATGTGATATTTGTATTTCTCTGACTGGCTTATTTCACTCAGCATAATATTCTGTGTTGACCAAAACATCATTATGAAGTACATAACTTGATACACGATGTAATGCAAAATTCCCCATTATAGTACAATTACAGAATATACTTATAACCCCAAAATATACCCCATGCTCATTCAAGAGCCATGTCACTGTCTTCTCTTCCTCTAGCCTAGTAACTTACCTCTGCCTCTATGAACTGCCTAATCTGGACATTTAACATAAATAGAATCACACATTATGTGGACTTTTATGTCTGACTTTCTTCACTAATATAATGTTTACAAGGTTCATCCATGCTGTAGCATAAATCAGTACTTCATTCCTTTTTATGCCCAAATTATGTCCCATTATATGAATATGCCACGTTTTGTTTATCCATTTATCACTTGGAGGATATTCAGGTTATGTGCACCTTTTAGCTATTGTGCATAATGCTTCTATGCACATGTGCATACAAGTGTTTTTGTGAACATGTGTTTTCAAGTTCTAGAAGTAGAATTGTTGGTTTGTTGGGTCATATGGTAACTTTTTTGAGGAAGTGTCAAACTGTTTCATGAGTAGCTGCACACTTTCAAGGACCCATTAATAATATGTAAATCCCCTAGCAGTGCTAAAGTGGCTGTTATTATATTTTTTATTTGCATTTCCCTAATGACTACTGATTTGAACATCTTTTTATGTGCTTTTATGCCCAGTTATATGCCTTCTTTGAATAAATGTCCAATGAAGCTCTTTTCCTATTTTTGTTGAGTTTTTGTTCTATTTATTGTTCACTTGTAAGATTTATTTTAAATAAATTTAACTAAGAAAGTGCAGTACTTACAAAAAGAAATGACAAAATTTTTTAAAAAGACATTAAAAAAGAACTGAATTGTTATATTGTAAATCAGAAGATGCCTTAATCAATAAGCCAAATTTATTTGGAGTCCTGTTTTGCTAGCACTAACTGGCCCAGAGAAAATCTCGCTTCTCAAATTCTGTGGTCCAATATGGTAGAAGTTTCCCTTATTTATACGTTTTTCAGCTCTTTTTCTCCCAGATTTGGAATGAAACTTCCGGACCTTCTGAGAAAAAGTCCTGTGTGCTAGTACTGGGTAGTGAGACATATCTCAAGGCCTTGCCTAAGGCCAGCACTGACAACTCTATCTGGGGCATAGTTCATGGCCTCTCTGGAATGGGAGTAGTTTTATTTTCCCCATTATTTAAGCAAGCAAATGTTTACAGAAGCTAGAATAGAGAGATTAAAATTTTAAATAGCAGTTTTTCCCAAGATGGAGGGTACTATGCTTCAGAATAAGTGATAAGACATTTATATTCATGGATAGTAGACTAACGAAGTTAATTAAGATAGCAATACTTCCCAAGCTGATTTATAGGTCCACTATAATTCTTATATTAATTCCAACTGTTCTTTTTGCATAAATGAGCAAGCTAATCTAAACCATACATGGAATTTTTAGGGACTCTGAAGAGCCAAAACACTGAAAAAGAGAAACCAACCAACAGAGAAACAAACAAAAGTCATACTTTTCAATTTCAAAACTTACTATAAAGCTACAGTTTTTAAGGCAGTGTGATTCTGGCATAACAATAACTATACAAAGTGATGAAATAGAATCCTTGGGATAAATCTGTGTAATTTTGGATTAGGCAATGATTTCTTAAATATAACACCAAAAGCACAAGCTAACAACAAGAAAAATAGGTAAATCTGACTTCATCAAAATTAAGATTTTGATGATCAAAGGACACTATCAAGAAAGTGAAAAGTATAATCCCAAGAATAAAAAAATGTTTATTAATAATTTATCTCATAAGGGTCTAGTAGATTTTAAAAAGCTTATTGGAAGGCAAACTGTGGATGGAGGCTTTCAGGGCTTTGAGGATAATAACATGGGCTCCCTTCATTCTACTTGCCATAGGAAAGCAGTGTTGGCTTCCAAATTTTTAACTGAACCAAAACACAAATCTGAGCTTAAATTATTTCTATTCCGGGCATATGAATAATCATTACACCATGGAATACCTTAATGATTTTTTTTTTTACTCATATTTCTCTGTTGGCATTTTATATCCAATACGGAACTCTATATTTCTTAGGGATTTCTTTTCAGGTCACTTTCGTTTTTATTAACCTGTCAGGTTATCAATACTGCTCCTTTCTTAAAAGGCATCAAATACACAAGTGAGTATGTGCAGGAGTTAGCCAAGGGGAATTCCCAAGAAGATTCAACTCAATTTTAAATGCTCTTTTCATTTATTTAATATATCCAAAAGGTTAACAGTTCTACTTAGTATGTTCTCCTGAATATCTCTAGAGACATATCCTGGAACTTCAGATTCATTGCCACTATTAAAATTTAACTCTCAAATAACTCATTTAGTTAAAAACATTAGCCTTCTTCCTGATTCCAACATCTAAAAAATTAATTCTCAATGCAGCCAACAAAACAATATTTCTGAAATAAAAGTATGATTACATAATCACAGAATAGAAAACACACACACACACACACACACACACACACACACACACAAACACGTCTCATATAAACCCCCTGCCTTAGAATCACCTGTAGTCCATGTTTCTACACTGTACTCTAGATAAATTAAAAATCTATTTTAGGGATAAGAATCCAGAGACTTTGCTTTAAAATAATCTGATCAGGTAGGTGACTCTTATTCACTTCAAGATTTCAGGTTTATTTACCAAATAAAGTCTTAGTGCATGTTAGGACATACAAGCTTTTTATTATTTGAAGCCTACCCCTTTTTTCTTAACTGTTAAATACTGTCTTAACTGAGGCAACCATTTCCCCCAAGGGCAGTTAACATTCATTGAGAATTCTGTCTAGGCCAGATGCAAACCTAGAATCACTTTATACATACTTTGTCATTTTCAAAATAACCTTATAAAATAAAAATTATTATTATTATATCTACTTTATAACTGGAGAAACTTTAGCAACAAAAATTTTGAGAAATGTGGTCAGGCGCACATATATGTCCGGATTTAAACCCTTGCTGATGTGCTGAAAAATCTGCACACTGAATTATAAGGTTGCCAGTGACCTATGAAGTACTTCCTAGAGCCTGTGTATGTGGCTATATTCCTGTCTGTGAAATCTCTTATGATTAATATGTAGTTAAAGTAGTTTTGAGGAGACCACTACCATGTCGTATAGTGCAAATAAAATATAATACTTGTGTTGATATCTTGAAAAGGTGACTCTTACTCTAGCACAGAAAGGAATGCTAATCATAGAGAGAAATATGAAGGAAGAGGTGCATTGTGCTAAAGGGTTAAAATGTTATGAGAGGGCTAACTCACAAAAAGACAGATTAAGTAAAGTAGTAAAATTTTTATTTTACCCTTTTTCTCCAATTTCCCCCTCATTTTTTGAAGAAAAGGGAAATCTTTTTGAGTGTATCCTTGAAGGCTTGTTTCACTTGCTTGTTCCTTAAAGTGTAAATGAAAGGATTTAATAAAGGGGCAACAGAGGTGTAGATAACAGCTACCCCTTTGGATAAAGTTACTCTTTCCTTTGCTGAGGGCTTCATGTAAATAAAGATGCAGCTACCGTAAGTAAGGGAGACCACAATCATATGAGAAGAGCAAGTGGAAAAAGCCTTTGTTCTTTTCTGGGCAGAGGGGATGCTTAGAATAATCTTGATAATATATGCATAGGAGAGCATCACTAACAGCAATGTGACCACGAGTGTCACAACAGCTGAGACAAATGAAAGTAATTCTAGGAGATGAGTGTCTGTGCAAGAAATCTGCAGCACCGGGGAAGTGTCGCATATGAAATGGTCGATGACTTTGGAAGCACAGAATTCCAGTTTCAGTCCCAAGACCAATGGTGGAAAGGTAATCAGAAAGCCAGCTGCCCATGAACTGAATACAAGGTGGTAGCACACTTTGTTGCTCATAAGAGTCAGGTAATGTAGGGGTTTGCAGATTGCTACATAACGATCATAAGACATCGCAGCCAGTAGGTAAAATTCTGTAACCCCCAATAAGAGGAAAAAGAATAACTGAGATGCACAACCGTTATAGGAAATAATTTTGTTTTTAGTCACTATGCTTCTCAGGAATCTGGGGATACAGATTGTTGTCAATGAAACCTCCAAGAAGGAGAAATTTCGCAGAAAGAAATACATAGGAGTTTTGAGACGGGAATCCAGCAGGGTAAGGAGGATTATGGATAAATTCCCCATCACACTAAACATATAGTTTAGAAAGAGAAATATAAAAATCACAATTTGCAGTTGAGGGTCATCAGTAAGTCCCAGGAGAATGAACTCTATGCTTGACTGATTCTGCATTTCAGATTTGAGTCTATTAAATAGATATAGAAAAACAACTACAAAAGTGGAAAAAACAGGAATTTATAAAACTACAGACATAGAAAAAAGTATTCAGAATTGTAAAGAAGTTTAAAAGGTTGATTAATTTGACAAGAGAGATGATATAGAAAATTATACCATAGATAACCTAAGCAGCTTCTAATTGACTGTTCCATTTAAAACAGATACCTGTTTATAATGCTACTTCTTTTCCCCATTTGAACTTGAAAGATAATTTAAATTTTAGCTGATCATTTTTAGGTGTGTTTAACACAGCTATATCAGGGTTAATATGCAATGTTTATTCAAAACTCCTTACTTCATCAAAACACATTTTAAATATATGTGGAACATATAGAAACAATAAAGTTACATATCCTCTATAGAATTGAAATATTGTAATATATATTAATTACTTCTTCCCAATGTGATTCTTTTCCATTTTTCCTTAATCTCATTTCATGCAATTGTTATTTTTCTTTAATTTCAAATGTATCATTCTTCACATCAGTTGGATTTAATCAAGATGTTTTGACTATTCAATCTGTATTAAAATAGAAAATATATAATTCAAAAGTCAGTACATATTACTTTACTCATACTTCAGAATTGCTTTCATATATGATCAAGATAATTATCCCAAATTATAAGTGACTTACCATGGTACTGTATATTGATATAATTCTCTCATGGAAATATGGTAAAATCAAGAGTCAAAATAAATTGCAAATATCTCTTTCTTGTAATATTATAAAATATTCCATTATTTCAAGAGTCAATTTAATTTCAATCCTTTTTTGGAGAAGAATTTGAAACAGACAATGCAATCTAAAAATTATATACATCTGCTAATATCTTCCACCTTCATTCACACTCATTGAAACTACAGACCCAGGTATTATAGATAATTTCATTAGAATATCCTTTTATGCCAGATAAGATTTTTTTCTGTGTTTTTCTTACATATTTTAATTTTCTTTTAAATTTCCATAAAACTTCTAAATGAAAAGGTGATGCTCTAGATTTTCTGGGAAATCTCAAATGAAAGGACCTCAAATTTGTAATAAAGAATAACTACTTCCAATTGAACACCAATAAAAGCCACAGTTTTATCATTTTGCTTATAAAATACACCAAGGGATTAATTGAAATAAAAAGAGGAAAGAAAAAGAAATGCCCTCAGGAGACTAGTGTTAGGACATACCAATTATGAAAAAGAGAGAGAGATGAGAAAACAAAGAAAGAAGGAAATAAAAACCACTGCAAATTGCTTTAACTATAAAACTGAGAAACACTATCCCAAAAGAGATAAACTAGAAATAATTTAAACTCTATACTTAATGCAAACAAGAATTTCAGATTTTTCACTGGGACAATATGGCCAATTCTATTGGTAAGAAAGTTTACCCTAAAAAGAACCTCTCTCATTTCCATTAGTCTATGTGTTAGGTTTACATTAACTTGGATGTGACACATCCCCCCCCCCCCAAAAAAAAAAAACTGGGATAAAGGGAGGCAGGTCTTAAATGTTTCCCTATCTCCCCATTATTTTTGAAACAATCTATAATAATAAAAGCATAATCTACTAATTAGACAGGACAGCTGAATGACCTTCTGGATGTCATTCTGGATGTCCTTCCGGAAAAAGCCACCATGGAACGGGCCAAGGCAGAGGCAGTTATGGGTGATGAGGCACGCAGGCAAGTGGTTAGAGGCAATGAGGCAGGCAGGCAGGCTAGGGGTTAGAAACCAGTGGTCCTACATTGCGAGAGGGATGTCAGATTGCTGATTTCGGCACGATCCCACAAGAATCCCCCTCACCCATGCATGAATTTCATGTACCAGACCTCTAGTATAAAACATAAAGAAAAATAACAACAAATACACAACGAGGATCTTTTATTCTTGACTATTTATTTGGTGCTCCGTCTGCTATTCCATACAGTCGCATGTATATATGACAAAAGGTCATATTTTGCAGATCATAATCATTTTTGGCTGCAAATATTGCCACTGATTTTGTGGATTATATTTTCATCATTTTTCTGGTGTTTTCAGAAAACTGTCACAGCTCTTTCTCTGCCTATAATGCTTTTAAGCTCTAATTCTTCATAATTTTATTGCATATACAAGTCTAATTTGGCAATTTTTTCATATTTTTGATATTAAACTAACTATGTATAACAAAGTTGCTGTTGAATTATTATTTGCATGTGTAACTTGTCTATCTTTATTTTCTGAATGCCCTTAAGATTCTCCCTTTATCCTTATAATTTTAGCAATTCCTACTCATGTATTCCTACTTGATTTCCCTCCTCATGGATTTCTTTTTATTTAACTTGCTTAATTTATTTTTGAAAAAGGGAAGAAAATACTCTTATTTATGACAATAGTGTATTGTCCTAATTTATGTTCAATTTCTTTACCACTTAATTTTTATATTGCATTGATAGTAAATGATAATGTGATATTTGTAATAGTATATTAAACACATAGATGATAGTTGGTAAACTCATTATTATGATTTTATGGCAACCAAAGAATCAAATATACAAATTAAAAATTGTCAGGGATTAGAAGGTGGGTACAAAATTTAAATGCTAGTTAAAGGGTACAAAATTCTAGTAATCAGATAAATGAATAAGTATAGGGAACTAATATACAGCATGATGACTATAGTTATAATACAGTATCATATACTTAAAAGTGACTGAGTAGATCTTAAATGTTCTCACCACACATACACACACCACACACACACACACACACACACACACACACACACACACAAATTAAAATTAGCCCTTGCTGGTTTTGCTCAGTGGATATAGCATCTGCTTGCGGACTAAAGGGTCTCAGATTCAATTCTGGTCCAAGTGCATGTACCTTGGTTGTGGGCACATCCCCAGGAAGGGGTGTGCAGGAGGCAGCAGATCGATGTTTCTCTCTTATTGATGTTTCTAACTCTCTATCCCTTCCCCTTCATCTCTGTAAAAAAACAATAATATATATTTTTAAAAATTAAAATTAGGTGTGCTAAACTTGCCCTAACCTACTGGGAAAAATAATTACTTTAGTAGTAATATAATTTATTTTCCTACTTTTATTATTCTTCTTTCTCATTCTTCACTCCATATAAAGTCCATCTACTGCCCATCTGGGTAATACACTTGGTTGGAGCATTGTCCCATACACCAGAATGTTACAGGTTCAATTACTATTCATGTCCCATACCCAGGTTGCAAGTATGATCCCTGGTTGAAGCATGGATGAGAGGTAACCCATCAATGTTTCTCTCTCTTCTTTCCTCTCTCTAAAAATCAATAAAAAAATATTGTCGGGTGAGGATTAAAAGGAAAAGAAATATCCACTGTGCACTGTAGAAACACACCTTTCAGTAAGGGTGCCAAATGTGTCTAAAGTAATACGAATATGAATACTTGGATTGAATAATCACGTTAGAATCTTCCAATAATGTGCTAAATAGGAGCAAACTGAACAAGAAAGTGCAAAACAAATTTCATGTCTCTTAACTGGCCCCTAATGCTGACATTACCCCTTCTTTTAATTTTTAGTAAATTTATTGGCATGATATTGTTTAATAGAAATATATAGGTTTCAAGTGTACAATTTTATGATACATCATCTGTTTATTGTACTGGCTCCTACCACCCAAAGATAGATCGTATGTGTCACAATGTATTTGATACTTTTCCCCCTTACTACCTCTCTATACTTCTTCCCTCTCATAACCATCACTGACATCACTCTTTGGGCAGAACCAATAATAGAAGCAAAGATTTGCAATTTCTGAGACCATTATTTTTATTATTTTCAAAGTATTTGCATTCAACTGTATGTTTTCAACTCATCCTATCTAATAAAAGAGTAGTATTGCAAATTGACTGTCACTCCAACACACAAGATGGCCACCCCATGTGGTCAAGATGGCCACCCCCATGTGGATACAAGATGGCTGGCACAAGATGGCCAGCAGGGGAGGGCAGTTGGGAGGGACCAGGTCTACAGGGGAGGGCAGTTGGGGGCAACCTGGGCTGCAGGGGAGGACAGTTAGGGGTAATAAGGCCAGCAGGGGAGCAATTAGGCATTGATCAGGCTGGCAGGCAGAAGTGGTTAGGGTCAATCAGGCAGGCATGCAGGTGACTGGTTGGGTGCCAGTAGTCCTGGAGGTCAGAGAAATCCCAGATTGCAGGCTGGGCTTAGTATAATGTAAATGTTCTCTGTCCTCATTATGACTGACAATATTTGTCCAAATCCATTCATTTAAAATAATTGTATGCACTTTTATGTAAGGTACTAGTGGCCTGGTGCACAAATTCGTGCACATTGAAAGGAAACAAATTAGAAGAAATATTTTAATATCACTATTCACTCTTTCTCTATAATAGAAGTGTCAATCAAATTCATGATCAATTGACAATGACAGATGGAAACACACATGTGCAATTGGCGCCAGCGAGAGATTTGTCTGGTGCATGCTCAAGTCAACTTAGCTATTTATAGAATTGAATACACTTGCTTAATTAGAGCTACTTTCTGATTTAGCTAAACTTTTTTTCCAGCCCAGTGAAACACCCCAACTTCTCTTTCAAGGAATTGTCAGAAATACAGCAGTAAATACCAATATGAGTTGGTTTATTATTATAGATCCTATGCAGGGAGAACAAAGGGTGAAATATTTAACTGCAGCAGTGTTTGACTACATTCTGTATAGTGAGAAAACCTGAAGTCATTTTCAAGTCCACCATTTCTTATTTCTTTTCAGTCCAGTCAAGCTTCTAAGCTTTCTAAATCTCCATTTTCTGGCTAATGAAAAGAAAATAGGATTTCACCAAATCTCCTATCTACCTACTCTAGGAGTTTTTGAGGATCAAATGAGATGAGGCACAAGAAAATGCTTCACAGACATTTGGTTACAGTGTAAAGTGTTTTCTTCTGGCTATAAAGCAAGTCAGGTTCCTCAGCTGCAGAAACTTAAGGAGGCTAAATATATATATATATTTGATTAAACTGATACAAACAGAATGGATCAGGCATTTTTAGTTTAAAATGTATAAAAGATCCCCAACTTCATATATAAATAAAATATAACTAACTATATTTCGTTTATGTGTTACTATCAATTGTAGACCTAACACTCTAATGCAATATAAACAACTTTAAATTTATGTATATCTATATCTATATATCTATATCCATCTCTCTCAGGGCAGAAGGGAGAGAGAGAGAGAGAGAGGAGAGAGAGAGAGAGAGAGAGAGAGAGAGAGAGAAAGAGAGAGAGAAAGAGAGAGAGAGAGAGAGAGACCAGTGATGAAAGAGAATCATTGATGGGCTGCCTCCTATACAACCCACACCTTGGATCAAACTTGCAACCTGGGCATATGCCTTAACAGGGAATTGGACCGTGATCTTCTGGTTCATAGGTTGATGCTCAACTATTGTACTGAGCCATGTCAGCCAGGCCATATAAGAAACTTTAAGCAAGGCTTGGAGATCAATTATTTCTACTCTAAACAATAATAATGTCACAAATGCCGTATGCTTAATCATTGTAACTCTCCAGTTGAAACTTGCTTGTTAGAATCCCAGTTCCTTTCCTCATTTTATAGCTCTGATTACTGAACCCTTGAACCTTTAATTTCTCTATTCATTTTTCAAGTTTCATCATAACTGATTTTTAAAGGCTATCTTGATCCTTAAAATGATTTCATTTCTCTCTTTTTTTCATCACTTATGGCAATTATTACATGCTGTAATAATTATCAGATTTTGAGTTTTGGCTCACATTTTAGCTGAGAAAATATTTAAGAGCACATGCAATGTTTAGCAATTAGCACATACATGTTGAAATAACCGTGTATATCTGGCAAGTTTTCGTTTTTGAAAGCATTCAGTACATGAAAGTATCATTTATGGGAAGAGATGTTTCTAGTCAAAGATGGAATTTAATATTGTGAGTTGAAGAAAGCAGTTTACCACTACAGAGTTTTCAATTTTCCCATTCATGTTTCAATAACATATTACTTACATCTCAATTTTGTCTCATTGTTTTCACAATGACAAAACCTTTGAAGCATATCCTTGAGAGCTTCTTTCACCTGCTGGTTCCTTAGAGTGTAAATGAAGGGGTTTAGTAAGGGAGCAACAGAGGTATTGAGCACAGCTACACCTTTAGTTAAAGACACCCGCTCCCTTGCTGAAGGTTTCATATACATAAAGATGCAACTCCCGTAAGTAATAGAGACGACAACCATGTGTGAGGAGCAGGTGGAAAAGGCCTTTGTTCGCTGTTGAGCAGAAGGGAATGTTAGAATGGTTTTGATGATGTACCCGTAGGAGAGGACCACCAACAGCAAAGTGATGACAAGTGTCACCACAGCTAAGACGAAGGCCATCAGCTCTATGACATGTGTGTCTGTACAAGAGATCTGCAATAAAGGAGAAGTGTCACAGATGAAGTGATCAATAGTTTTGGAAGCACAGAAATCCAGCCTGAGTCCCAAGACCAAAGGGGGAAATATGATGAGGAACCCAGATATCCAAGAGCTGAGTACAAGCTGACAGCACACTTTGCTGTTCATAATGGTGGGGTAATGCAGTGGTTTGCAGATGGCCACATAGCGGTCGTAGGACATGGCAGCCAGAAGGTAGAATTCTGTAACTCCCAATAAAATAAAAAAGAACAATTGAGTTGCACAACCATTGTAGGAAATTGTTTTGTGTCCAGTCAGAATGCTTATTAAAAATCGTGGAATGCAGATGGTTGTGAATGAAATCTCTAAGAAGGAGAAATTTCGGAGGAAGAAATACATCGGGGTCTTGAGACGGGGATCCAGCATGGTGAGGAGAATGATAATGAAGTTCCCCGTCAGGCTCAGGATGTAGTTGAAAAATAGAAACAGGAAAATCACAATTTGCAACAGAGGGTCATCTGTCAGTCCAAGCAAAATGAACTCTATTTCCATTGATTTGTTCATTTCTTTATTTTTCCTATCAACTCAGAAGAAAACAAATTTAAATAAGTAGTGAGAAAATAGTTTTCTTTATTCTCTACCATAGAATGTTCCACATTCAGAAACTTACCAATATGCAAATATTTTCACCAATCTATTTGAGTTCATAAAAATAAACATGTCTTCTAATATCCATCATCTTTACAGAAATTCTAAATTTTTTCCCATTGGCTAGATTGAAATAAGTATAACTTACCACTCAATTATTATTATTCAAAACTTAGCTCTACCAGTTAGTGTTGATCTATCTTCCAAAGACTTCACTATAATAGACTATTTAAATAGATTATATATTTTTATTATAATTGTTCTGAAGTTTACAAATATTTAAAGTAATTTTATTCCTTTTATTCATCACCAAATTCAATTCATATACCATTTCTTACATTTTAAAAATAATTTTATTACAAATTTTTAAACTCCACTGCTTGCTCATTCATTTATTATATTAATGGTGTTTAGATTGAACACATAAAATTCCTGGTAAATCATTAACAATGATTCTAGTTGAAATGACATAGGAGATGAAAACAAGCAGAAATAGTGAAATGGGACTTCCTATATTTTAATTTTTTTACTTTATTCAATTATAATAGTCTCATATTTCTTTATGGTTGTGCAGATAACATTAAGAAGCTGTATCCTTTTGTTTAAATATGAAATGATTTTAAGCAGTCATAGTTCTTGTCCTGACTAGTGTTATAGCAATATTTCATAGTTGTAATTTGTTTTTGTTAATCATATTCTTTGTAGTAAGAGAGACTCTTTGTCTTAGCCACTTGTCAGATGATACTTTAAAAGTGTCCTTTATTGCCATTGTTTTAAAATATAAGTTATAGTGACTCTCAATCACTCATTCATTTGATAAATATTTACTTAGTTTTTCCTATGTGCAATGAATTTCTCTAGGTAGGAACTGAGGATTTAGTGAAGGCAACAAGCATTACTGCTTCAATAAATATATATATGATCCTCACCAAGGTAATGCTTAGAGAGAGGAAGGGAAAGGGAACGAGAGGGCGGGAAACATTGATCTGAGAGAGAAACATCTCTGCTTGTCTTCCATAGGCTCAAACCTGAAACCTAGGTATGCACACTGACTGGGAATCAAACTTGTAACCTTTCAGCACATGGGACAGTGCTCAAACAACTGAGCTACTCTGGCTGGGAGACAGGTGTATTTTTCAGTTTATAAAGATTTAGGGTTCTGAGCTGGGACCGGTTTGGCTCAGTGGATAGAGCGTTGGCCTGGGGACTGAAAGGTCCCGGGTTCGATTCCAGTCTAGGGAATGTATACCTTGGTTGCGGGCGCATCCCAGTGGGGGGTGTGCAAGAGGCAGCTGACTGATGATTCTCTCTCATCGATGTTTCTAACTCTCTATCCCTCTCTCTTCCTCTCTGTGAAAAATCAATAAAATATATTTAAAGAAAAAAAAAAAGATTTAGGGTTCTGTTTAGGAATAATTACATTTTCTTTTAGAATTAGCTGTATTACTTTGATACAGTGGTTATTGTGTTACTGTTTATGTATAAGAAAAATAACTTCAATCTTAAAATCCAGAAAAAAAAATTGTCAAAATCTTACATCTCTTCCCTAACCAGTTTGGCTCAGTGGATAAAGCATTGGCCTGTGAACTCAAGGGTACCAGATTTGATTCCAGTCAAGGGCATGTACCTTGGTTACCCTAGTAGAGGGTGTGCAGGAGGCAGCTGATTAATGTTACTCATCAATGTTTCTAACTCTCTATCCCTCTCCCTTCCTCTCTGTAAAAAATCAATAATATATATATATATATATATATATATATATATATATATATTAAAACAAAACAAAAACAAAATCTTACATTCTTTTTAAGTAAATACACTTTTTAACATGAATAAAATAAAGTAAAATATAAACTGCATAGAAAAAATCAAATGTCATGTATTTTCCTTTTCTTTCAATTAAGTTTATTAAAATAGATTTTTCAATTTTTCTAGGTGACTTGGTATTATTTTATCCACACATTTTTAAAGCTATTGAATTCCTAGAATTGTTGGGTTAACCATATTTGAAAGCTTGCCACCAAATTTTAATCTATTGTTCATGAATAATATTAATCCTTGCATTCCAATATAAGTATTTCTATTTGATTGTCTCTTAAGATTTTCCATTAATCACTTTCCTTCAATTAAAATATGAATCTACATTTTACTTCATTATTTGTGGAATCGTATGACTTGTAGACATACTATAACTAGTAGACATATTATTTCATCATTTCCTATTTTTCATCATGCTTTGTTAAACATACTAATTGCCTTTAACCCTGAACTGATGTAAATGTTTTGTTAGATTTCCTCAAGATAAATGAAACAAACCTATAACTATCGTATAAAAAAGAGTAAAAGAATTAACCAAAGAACATATATGCATAACCCAGAGACACAGAAAAGAGTATGGTGATGACTAGAAGGAATAGGGGGTGGGGCCTGGGGAGTAGTGGGTAAAGTGGGAGGAAATTGGGAAATCTTTAATAGTGTCAACAATAAAAATACAATAAACCCTGGCTGGTATGGCTCAGTTGGTTGAGCATTGTCCTCATGCATCAAAAGGTCACTGTTTGATTCCTGATCAGGACACGAAGCTGGTTGCATGTTCAATCCCTGTCGAGGTGTATGTGGGAGGCAGCTGATCAATGTCTTCTCTCTCCCTCTCCTTTTCTATCTCTCTAAAACAAAAAAAGTCAATAAATTTATCTATGTATATGAAAGCCTAAGTGACCGAATGACTGAACAACCAAATGACCAGCTGACCAATCATTATGACACGCACTGACCACCAGGGGGCAGATGTTCAATGCAGGAGCTGCCCCCTGTTGGTCAGTGTGGTCCCAGAGCCAACCTCCCATGGCTGGCCTATCTCCCTCGGTCCCTCCCCCGTGCTGGCTGGCCCTGATTGCCCCTATTCAGACAAGGTGAGATGGCCCCAAGTGGCCCTGATTGCCAGGCAAGCCAAGGGACCCCACCCATGAACAAATTTGTGCACCAGGCCTCTAGTCAATAATAATAAAATTTTAAAAAGGATTACAGCTAAGATGCAAACAAAAATCTCAAAAACAAAATCTGTTCTGTAATTTTCCTTTCAATGCAGTTAAAGTTTATAGAGTTAGATAAAGCCAATGAATTAGTCATATATATATATATATATATATATATATATATATATATATATATTTTAATTTTTCATAGTAAATTATATAGGAATTCTTACTTTTCCATAAAAAAGAATAGATCAGTAAGACAATTTAAAGATCAATTTAATTATTTTGTACTTCCAAAATATCTCCCTAACTTCTGATTCAAAACCAAACAAATAAACAAAAAACCCAAGTTAAACTTAATATTTGACTTTCCTTACACAGGACATATTGGGAATTTCTTTTTCTGTTATGGTATGCAGTAGAATATATAAACTACCTAAATTAAGAGCGATGATAATAATTTCAGAACTTCATTCCATTATTGAAAGGTTATAAAAACAATGTGTGTTTTCTTTTCTTTTCTTTTTTTTTAAAGTATTCAAATAAAATGTGAAATATGTTTTATTTATTTTTCAAAATATTTCCCATTTTTCACTTAAGTTCACATTCACTACATATCTCAGTATTTAGATACTAAGGAACATTGATGCATCTCTATCATACCCTTCCAGTTTGGTTAAAATTTCAGACAGAAAGTTTTCTTAATCTTTAACTGGAAAGTGTTATAGCATAGGTTAAGATCTGGGAAGAAATACAACATCTAAGTACAGAAATTTAACATAATTCATGATTGTAACTGAATTTTATCTTTTGGCTCAATAGAGACACAATGGAATCTGTTGAAATCAGCAAACAAACAAATAATTAAAATATTTTCTGAGAGACTAATATTCAGAAAGTACTAGTTATATGCAAAAAAAAAAAAAAATCCACTCAGCTTTTTCTTTTTTTAATGTGGGAAATATGCAACAAAACATCAACTACTGCTTCATAGTCCTAAGGTAATATGAAAACATTCCTATCTATTTTTCTCCAATAAAAATTTCTCTTCCTATTGCAGACATAATAATAGTAATAACAATAATGGGCAAGTAACAGACTTAATGTTATTGAAAATAGATTCAGTTATTTTAGCACTTCCAAATGGCTTTATTTCTTTTTCCTCTTTTTTTTAATCCATTGGTTTTTAATGCTTGCTTTATTGTTTTTAATTAAATTTATTGGGTGACATTGGTTAATAAAATCTTATAGGTTTCAAGTGTACAGTTCTATAAGGTATCATCTGTATATTGCTTTGTATGTTTATCACCTGAAGTCAAATCTCCATCCATCACTATATATACTATTTGACCTCTTCACCCTTTGCTACTTCCCTGTCCTCTTTTCCCTCTGGTAACCACCATATCAATTGAATAATAAGGTTATTAACTGTATATTACTAGAATATTGTCGGAGGTGTTTCGTTTTTTTAGATTTAAGGGAGTGTATGGATATTTTAATTGTGAGAGGGAAAAACAACCTATGGTAAAACATTTAGTTTATGATATGAGAGCTTATATTTGAGACCTCAAATATCTGAAACATTTGAACGTATTAATTAAGAGTCTGCTCAAAATGAGTAAAATGGATTGATTACATTTATTATATGAGAGACAAAGCTATAAATTATTATTAAACAAAGTCCCCTACTATTTTGTCATGATAAAAAAAATCATCAAATAAAGTAAAAAAGATGTGCTATTGGTGTTTAAATATAAAGATTTATTTTAAAAATGTTAAATTAAAATTTTAATTTAAGTATAGTTAGTATATGATATTATATTAGTTATATTAATTTTAAGTATGCAATATAGTGATTGACATTTTCATAATTTACAATGTGTTTGCCTCACTAACTCTAATTACCATCTGTCACTGCACAGACTTACCGGAATATTAAGAAAATATCTTAAGACAACTTCAGGTCTACTATCAGAATTCACAGAGTTGAATGACAGCCCAAGCACCGCTCTTATACAACATGCACCTCAGATTGTGTGTGTGTGTGTGTGTGTGTGTGTGTGTGTGTGTGTTTTGTCTATTTCTGGACTCTAATCTGTTTTATTGATCATTTTACCTCCTTGAAAATAATGCCACACTGAAATGATAACTGTAGCTTTATAATATAAAAATGGATCACAGATATGAATGCAAAATTTTGTAGAACTTTTAGAAGAAAACCTGAGAAATTCTTTGTGTACTTAGGTTAGGTGTACTTTATCTATAATAATAAAAAGGTAATATGCTAATTAGACCAAACATAATTCCAGACGTATTTCTGGACAAAGCCAGGGCAGAAGGGAAGCCCGGTCCTGTGTGCCTGCCAGTGGTGGAGTGAAGCCCGGGTCCCAGGTGCCAGAGGGGAGCCGGTGGAGGAAGCCAGGGGAAGGAAAGCCTCCTCTTGCACAAATTTCATTGCATGTGGCCTTTGGTATGTGACATAAAAGGAATGATCTACTTTTTTAAATTACAAAGGAAACTTAAACACTATTAACCAAACTTGTTTTTTCTAAAAATGCTGTTATTATAATTAAACACAAATTAAAAAATGGGAGGATATATTTGCAAATTGTATGTCTGATAAAGGACATTTATTATAATAAATAAAGAACTCTTAAAATCAATAATAGAATACTCAGCAAGATAAAGAAAAAATAAATCTTAGCTCTTGCTTCCTCACAGAAAAAAAAAATGAAAAAACAAAATACATTAAAAACAAATAACAAAAACAAAACAAAAACTTTTATGAGAAAATCCAGAAATCAATTAAAAAACTGAATTGCCCCCACTGACCACAAAATTGAGATCAATCACACTGAAATGGGTAAGAACAACAATTTTCATCTTACCCATATTAGTCCCTCCATCAGGCTGGCATAGATCAGTGCAAAGAGATAAGAACTCTTTCCTGGATTTGGGTGAGCACAGGAGACAGTGAGGCTGACATTGAATAGCCTCAGCTTTGTGCTCAGGCTCCCTGGGGGGCTGACATCAGTCTGGCCTCACGTGGAGCACTGAAAGAACACAGGGGGAAGCTAGTGAGATGGATGCTTGGCTATGTTTCCAGGCATGGCTCTCCAAGGCTTAAAAAGGGCACAGACCTCACACCTCTTCTCCAGAGGGAGAGAGGAATGGAGCACCGCTTCCTTTCTCCTGCCCTTTAATGATGCCTCCCAAAGGGGAAGATTCTGCCCTGCTTCACACAGAGAGCCAAATAACCCTACATGATATGAACACCCGGGGAAGCTGCAGCTGGCATGGCTCTGCAACATCAGAAAAAGAAGCATAAATGAGAGGTCTCCCAGAATACAGAGGAGGAAGAGTGTGAGACTCCCCAATGGCCCTGTTAGTTGACCAAGGGGTTAGTTTCCATCTCACTTCACACAGAGAGGTGATGGATCTCCCATAGTCATACAAGAGGTTATGGTCTCCTAAAAAAAATTATACACACACACACACACACACACACACACATATATAATGCCTGAACAGATAAGTATAAAAGTTGTGAGTCCATAGCCAGGCTAACTGTTATGTCATTCCTGTTCAAACCAAGCCTGCTGCAAACAAGGAAGACACTAAGAAGACGCTGATGCAATTCAGAAATCTGGAAGGATTATTACATTTATGAGGACGTCAAGACTATTGATTGGACTCTGCGTGATGTCACCAAGAAGCATATGAATGGCCACTGGAAGAAGGCACTCAAGAGGTTCATCAATGACTTCAAAAAATGTATCAAGGACAAGGAGATTATGGATGAAAGGACAAACAACGTTAACCAATGTGTAGAGAAGGATGACACTGAAGAGCTCCTACAGGTAGTTTCTGAGGCACTCGCTACGGAGGAATTGTTGGGACTGGAACAGGAATGGATAGTTGAAGGAAAGGAAACCTCAAAAAAGATAAAGAAAAAAAACTATAAAATTCACAGAGAAGGGATTAGCAGATACTTTTGCAACTTATAGAACTCCTTTAAAAATTAAAAAGTATAGCCCCTAGCCACCCCCCCCCCCCCAAACACACACACACACGTTTTATTTTGTCTTGATAATGGTAGGGTGACCAGATCGTCCCGCTTTTGGCGGGACAGTCCCGATTTTGAACAATTTCCCCGCGGAGTTTTAAAAAAGTCCCGATTTTTGGAAAGATTGGAGATGCGAGAAAAGATGGTGAAAATCAGGACTGTACCGCCAAAAGCGAGACGATGTGACCCTTTAGTCCTAGTGGTCGTGCATCTTTTTCTCCAGCCCAGATCCCTGATCCTGCCGTTCTCCAGGTGTCCTCTGTTCTTTTTGGCCACAAATTGTCTCACCAGCCATATTAACTCACCAATCCCAGTTGGATAATATTCAACTTAGTTGTTTCTTCTGTCTACTATGAGAGAAGGCACAGGACACATCTGCCTAAGGGCTGCCCTTTTGTCTCCCTCTCCAGACAAACTTTTTGGGAGCTTGTGGCCAGGAAGGCTGGAGTCTCAGTGTTTGTGGGTTTGCAGATGAGGCAGCTTGTCCCTGGATGGTGTGGCTGTAGGGCCCTGGGTGGTGTCCGAGTTCTCCCCGGGTGGAGGTGAGGCTGGGCTCCCAGTCACAGCCACTTTCCCCTTCAAGATGGCATGGCCTCTGTGTCAGAACTGGCTGCCTGGGAGACACTGAAGCGGCAGCAGAGGCTGCCTGGTTAGGGGAGCCTGGTCTACCAGCCCCAAAAGTCCCATGAACTACGACAGGGCCTCATTCATACCCACACATGCCCCACACAGTTACACACTCCCCTTTCACTTCCTCATTCACTCACACTCTCTTCCTCACGGTCTCACTGTCAGCCATAATCAGGAGATTCCCCTTCAATTCCTTTTTTAATGTCTTGTAACTTTCAGTAAGGTTCTTCACATTACTTTGTTAAGATTATTCCTAAGTATTTTATTTTTAGTTGTGATTGCAAAAATGAATTGTTTTTAAAATTTCAATTTCTTTTCTGCAGTTATATTGTTATACAGGAACACAATGTATTTTTATACATTAATTTTTATCCTGAAACTTTACTACTTTTGTTTATTGTTTGTAATAGCTTTGTATTAGAGTCTTTAGAATTTTTTATATAAAGAATCATGTCATCTGTAAAAAGTGACAGTTTTACTTTTCATTCTTAATTTGGATACCTTTTATTTTTTTATCTTCTCTGATTGCTCTGGCCAGGACTTCCAATACTATGTTAAGAGTAATCAAAAAGAACCTTCATGCTCTGCTAGTGAAATGGTAAATTGGGATACCCTCTTTAGAAAACAGTCTGGAAGTTGCTAAAAAATTTAAGAATAGAGTTATCATATGACCCAGCAACTGTTCTTCTGGGTACCTGTGGAAAATATTTGAAAGAAATTATTCGTAAAGATATATGCTCTCAAATGTTTGTTGCAGCTTTATATATAACTAGAGGGCTGATCATAAAGATTCATGCAAGAATGGGTCTTCCTTCCCCTGGCTGCCTGCACTACCTTCACTCTACCCTTATCCACCTTTTTGATCCTGCCCGGAGTCGCCTTTCCACCTTCCCACGCTGCCCAGAGGCCTGGAGCTGCAAGAGCAGAGCAGAACACCTGCATCATCACAATGGCTACAACACAAGCATTCAGCTCTGCCCCCTGGTCACTCAGCGCCTGTGGATGCAAATTAACCCAACAAAGATGGTGGATTAACCCACTCCTGATTGTCTGGTGGAGATTGCGAAGGTATGGTCAATTTGCATCTTACTCTTTTATTAATGTAGATGTCCAGGACATGAAAACGACTGAAATGTCCTTCAATAGATAATTGGACAATTATATTCATAGGGAATCAGAGAGTTGGGAGTAAAGGTCACATTCATGAGAATTTACTTTTAAAAACTCTTTTATCCTGAGGAATAAACCCAGAAGAAGAGAGAGAAAAAGCACACAGTGTTCAACATTGAACCTTTCTCAGGAATGAGAAATGAGAGACAATCAAGAATGTGATCATATCTAAAACAGTGTGGATCTATGCTTGAGAATTGACCCAGGCACAGAGAGATTGCTGGTTCTAATCCAGGTCAAGACACATGTCCAGGTAGTGGATTTGATCCCTGATTGAGACTGGGGTGGATTACAGAAGGCAGCCAGTTGATGTTTCTCTCTTAATAATGTTTCTGTCTCTCTCTCGCATTCCCCTCCCCACTCCCCCCCAATATATATATATATATATATATATATATATATATATATATATATATATGTATATATGTATATTTATATATATTTATATATATTTATATATAAAATATATATATATATATTTTTTTACAAAGAATATCATAGATTTCTTGTAATCCTGAGAAAGAAGAATAAAGTAGGAGGGATCTCAATACCAGATTTCAAGCTGTATTACAAAGCCACTTGACAAAACAGCCTGGTACTGGCACAAGAACAGACATATAGATCAATGGAATAGAATAGAGAATCCAGATGTCAACGCAAACCTCTATACTCAATTAATATTTGACAAAGGATACATGAACATACAATGGAGTTAAGACAGTCTCTTCTATAAATGGTGTTGGGAAAATTGGACAGATACATGCAAAAAAAAAAATGAAATTAGATCACCAACTTACACCATACATTAAAATAAACTCAAAATGGATACAGGACTTAAACATAGGAGGGGAAACCATAAAAATACTAGAGGCATCCACAGACTGCAAAATCTCAGACATATGCCGAAAAAACTTTTTACTGATATTACCCCTAGAGCAATGGAAGCTAAAAAGAAAATAAACAAATGGGACTACATCAAAATTAAAAGCTTTTGCATCGAAAAAGAAACCATCAACAAAACAACAAGAAAGCCCACTCTATGGGAGAACATATTTGCAAATGTTATCACTGATTAGGGTTCAATCTCCAACATCTACAGACAGCTTATACAACTTAATAAAAGGAAGATAAATTATCCAATTAAAAAATGGGCAATGGACCTAAATAGAATTGTTTCAATAGAAGACAGAATGAAGTTCAAGAGGCACATGAAAACATGCTCAAAGTCACTAATTATCCAAGAGATGCAAATCAAAATGACAATGCAGTAACATCTCACATCTGTCAGAATGGCTATCATCAATAAATCAACAAACGACAAGTGTTGGTGAGGTTGCGGAGAAAGAAGGAATCCTCATGCACTGCGGTGGGAATGCAAACTGGTGCAACCACTGTGGAGAACAGTATGGAGTTCCCTCAAAAAACTGAAAATGGAATGCCCATTTGACCCAGTAATCCCACTCTTAGAAATATATCCCAAGAAACTAGAAACACCAATCAGAAAGGATATATGCACCCCTCTGTTCATAGCAGCACAATCTACAATAGCCAGAATTTCGAAACAGCCTAGGTGCCCGTCAGCAGATGATTGGATCCAAAAACCATGGTACATCTACACAATGGAATACTATGCTGCCATAAAAAAGAAGGAATTCTCATCATTTGCAGCAACCTGGATAGAATTGGAGAACATCATGCTGAGTGAAATAAGCCAATCAATGAAAGAAAAACACCACATGACCTCACTCATTTATGGATAATAAAGAACATTATAAACTGATGAACAAAAAGATAGATACACAAACAGTAAAACAACAAACAGACTGTCAAATTACAGCAGGGAGGGTAGGGAGATATGGGGAGATAATAGATCAACCAAAAGACTTGTATGCATGCATATAAGCATAACCAATGGATGCAAAACTCTAGGGAGGGTGGGCATGTATGGGAGTGGGGGGGGGGGGGCATGCAATGATAAGACATGCACACATATAATACCTTAATAAAAAAAAAAATGGAAAAAAAAGAACATTAAGGGTAGACAAAGAAGACCCCAAAGCAAATAAAAGGAGGATCCCCCAAAAAGCAGCTAAGTGAAATGGAAGCATGCTATATGTCAGAAAAAATATTCAGACTAAGGGTCATACTGTTCATAAACCAGATGGATAAGAAAAATCAACAACTCATGTAAGAATCAAAAAGAAATAATGACTTATATCGCTGCAATAAAAACACCATGTAAAGTTTCAACAGCACACTAGGAGAAGCAGAGGACCAAAAGCGAATTAGAAGAAAGGAAGAAAAACACATCCAAATGGAACTGCAATTGGAGAAAAAAATTAAAGGACAGTAGGATTACCTAAGGGAGCTATAGGACAACATAAAATGAAGAAACATATGAATAATAGGGGTGCCAGAAAAACAGGAAGAGGAATAAGGGTTAGAAAATCTATTTGAAGAAATAATGTCACAAAACTTCCCTGATGTGGGGAATAATTCACACAAGTACAGAGAGTCCCACACAAGATGAACCCAAAAAGACCCACACCGAGACACATCATAATTACAATGGCAAATGTTCAGGACAGACCTGCACCTATCTAATGAACAGCAGCTGAATAAGCAGCCCATCCCCAGCCCGATGAGCATCAGCCACATGTGCAGCTCACTAGGAGAAGCAGCCATGCAAACAACCCTCACCCACATGAAGAGCACCAGACCTGCAAGCAACCTGTCCCTGTCTATGAAGCAGAAACCTCATGAGCAGCTCTCCCCATCTGAGGAACAGGAGCAGCCAGCCCCAACCCAAGGAGCAGCAGCCACATGAGCAATCCATCATGATCCCAAGAGCAGCAGTCATGTAAGCCAAGCGTTTTTCAACCGCTGTTCCGCGGCACACTAGTGTGCCGCGAGATGTTGCCTGGTGTGCCGTAGGTGCAGACAAGACAAGAATTTTATAATTTTTCACTATTTTGTTTACTTAATATTTCATAATAAAGTAATTATAAAATACTTTCTTTGTGTTTATTTGATTTCTATTCAAGAGAATTACTTTATATATAGTCAATATAGGCACAGAGTTAAATTTTTTAACATTTTCTAATGGTGGTGTGCCTCGTGATTTTTTTCATGAAACAAGTGTGCCTTTGCCCAAAAAAGGTTGAAAAACACTGATGCAAGCAGCCCAACCCCATCCAATGAGGAGCAGCCAAACACAGCCCACCCCAGGAGCAAGAGTCTTATGATCAGCCCATGCCCATCCAAGGAACAGCAGCTATTTGATCAGCCTCCCCCACCAGCCAGAGAAGACACCATTGCTATGAACAGCACCCACCAGAGGAGACACTGCAAACTGGAAAGAGCAACTTCCATGACCACATCAAGAGCAACCATCACTGAAGAGCCACTGTCACCCAAAGAGAAGCCCCAGCATGACTTGACATCTAGATCAGTCAGAGGGACAAAAATGGGTAGGCAAAGAAATCTCCAAAGGAAAAAAAAGGAGGAATCGCCACAAAAGCAGCTAAGTGAAACAGAGGCATGAAATATGTCAGGAAAAGAATTCAGTATAAGGGTCATACACTTCATAAACTGGGTGGAGGAAAAAATCAACAACTTATGTAAGAATCAAAAAGAAATTGAAGGAAAAAATCAACAACATGTAATAATCAAGAAGCAATGAAGAGTGATATAGCTGCAATGAAAAACTACTATAGAAAGTTTCAACTGTAGTCTAGAGAAGTGGAGAACCGAATTGGCAGTTTAGAATATAGGGGTGAAAAACACACTCAAACTGAACTGCAACTGAATAAAATAATTAAAGACAGGAGGAGGGCTTAAGAGAGCAATGGGACAACATGAACAAAGCAACATACAAATAACAGGGGTGCCAGAACAATAGGAAGAGGAACAAGGTTTAGAAAACCTATTTGAAGAAATAATGACAGAAAACTTCCCTGATGTGGGGAAGAAAAAAGTCATAGAGTCCACAGCAAGGTGAAACCAAAAAGACCCACACCAAGACACATCATAATTATGATGGCAAATGTTCAGGGCAAAGAGAGAATCTTAAAGGCTGCAAGAGAGAGACAGAAAGTTACATACAAGGGATGTCCCATTAGATTATCTAATGATTTCTCAACAGAAACACTTCAGGCCAGAAAAGAATGAAAGGAAATTTACAAAGTGATGCAAAGCAAGATACTGCATCTATGAATACTGTACCTAGCAAGATTATAATTCAAAATTGAAAGGGAAATAAAGAGCTTCATTGACAAAAAAAAAAAAAAAAGGCTAAGGGAGTTTATCACTACCAAGCCAGCAATGCAAGAAATGCTACAGGAAATGGTGTAAAAAGAAGAAACTAAAAGGTAAGAAGGAACACAGTCACAAAAAATAGAAATGGCTACAAACAAGTACCTTTCAATAATAACTTTAAACATTAATGGACTAAATGCTACAATCAAAAGACATCTAGTGGCTGAATAAATAAAAAAAAATAAAATAAAATAAAAAAAAAAAAAAACATGATCAATATAAATGCTGTCTATAAGAGACCCACCTCTTGTAGAACAAGGACTCACACAGACTGAAATTGAAGTGATGGAAAAATATCTTTCAAGCAAATGGAAATGAAAAGAAAGCTGGGGTAGCAATACTTATATCTGACAAAATAGACCTCAAAGTGAAGGCCATGAAAAGAGATAAGGATGGCCATTTAATGATACTAAAGGGATTGATACAAGAGTATATTACCCTAATAAACATTTTTGTACCCACTGCACGAGTATCCAATACTTAAAAAAAAAAAAAATAAACAAAAAAACCTCCTGGAAGATATCAAAAGAAAGATTGATAACAATACAATTAACAATGGACTTTAATAGATGACTGACAACACTGGATAAATAATCTAGACAACAAATCAGAAAAAAAAAAACAAAAACCAGCGATCCTAAATGACTCACTAGATCAGATGGTCTTAATTGACATCTTCAGAACATTTCACTCCAAAGCCACAGAATATACTTTCTTCTAAAGTGCACAGTTAACATTATCAAAAATAAACCACATATTGAGTCACAAACAAAGTCTCTCCAAATTTAAGAAGAATAAAATCATACCAAGCATCTTATCAGACCACAATGGCATAATATTAAAAATAAACTACAATGAAAACCAATTGAGAAATTCAAATACATGGACGCTGAATAGCATGTGATTAAACATGATTGGGTAACCAAAGAGATCAAAAAAGAAATTAAAACATCCTTGAAACTAATGACAATAAAAAGACAACAATCCAAAATCTATGGGACACAATGAAAACAGTCCTGAGAGGGAAGTTGATAGCTCTATAAGCCTACCTCATAAAAAATAAGAAAAAAATGGTAGTAAATCATCTAACTCTACAATTTAAAGAATTAGATAGAGAACAATAAGAAAATCCCAGAGTGAGCAGAAGGAAGAATATAATAAAGATCGGCAGAGAAATAAATCACATAGAGACCAACAAACAATACAAAAGATCAATGAAACCAACAACTGGTTCTTTGAAAAGATAAACAAGATTGATGAACCTCTAGCAGGCTTACCAAGAAGCAAAGAGAAAGGACTCAAATAAACAAAATCAGAAATGAAAGAGGCAAAATCACAACATACCACACAGAAATACAAAGGATTGTTAAAAAATACTGTTAACAGTTTTATTCTTAAAAAGTAGAGAACCTGGAGGAAATAAACATATTTGTAGAAAAATACACCTTCAAAACTCAATCAGGAGGAATATCGACATATCAATAGGCAGATATCTATGGATGACATTGAAGAAGTCGTAAAAAATAAAAAAACCTTCCAGCAAACAAAAGCCATGGGAAAGATGGCTTCATGGGTGAGTTTTACCAAACATCCAGGAAGAACTAGAACCTATCCACTCAGACTATTCCAAAAAATTCAAGAGAAAGGAACAATTCCAAGACAGGAATGCCCACTCTCACCTCTCCTGTTGGACATAGTACTGGAAGTACTAGCCATTGTGATCAGACAAGAAGAAGAAATAAAAGGCATCCAAATTGGAAAAGAAGAAGTAAAAATGTCCTCATTTGTAAATAACATGGTACTGTAAATAGAAAAATCATAAAGACTCCATAAAAAATTATTAGACTTAATAAATGAATTTGGCAATGTAGCAGGATACAAAATTAATGCCAAGAAATATATGCCATTTCCATACATCAAGAGTAAACTTACAGAAGGAGAGACTGAAAAAAGCAATAATCCTGTTTACCATTGCACAAAAAAAATTAAAATACCTAGGAATAATCTTACTTAAGGAGGTAAAAGAACTGTGTGTGAAAAACTGCAAGACACTTAAAAAACAAATAGAGGAAGACATAAACAGATGGAAGAATATACTGTGTTCATGGAATGGTAGAAGCAACATTATTAAAATGTCCATACTACCCAAAGTAATCTATAGAATCAATGCAATCCCCAATAAAACATAAATGGCATATCTCACAGACATAGAACAATATATCCAAAAATTCATCTGGAATAAAAATGGACCCTTATAGCTCCAGCAATCCTGGTAAAGAAGAGCAAAGTAGGTGGGATCTCAATACCAGATATCAAGCTTACTAGTATTACAAAGCCACTGTTCTCAAAACAGCCTGGTACTGACACAAATGGGCAAATGGAATAGATTAGAGGACCCAGAAATCATCCAAACCACTACGTTTTTAAATATATATATATATTTTATTGGTTTTTTACAGAGAGGAAGGGAGAGAGATAAAGCGCTAGAAATGTCGATGAGAGAGAAACATCGACCAGCTGCCTCTTGCACACCCCCTACTGGGGATGTGCCCGCAACCAAAATACATGTCCTTGACTGGAATCGAACCTGGGACCTTTCAGTCCACAGACCAATGCTCTACCACTGAGCCAAACCGTTTTTGGCAAAACCACTATGCTGAATTAATATTTGACAAAGGAGGTAAGAATATACAATGGAGTCAAGATAGTCTCTTCAATAAATGGGGTTGGGAAAATTGGACAGATACATCAAAAAATGAAACTAGACCACCAAGTTACACCACACACAAACATAAACTTAAAATGGATAAAGGACTTAAACATAAGACTGGAAACCATAAAAATACTACAGGAATCCATAGGCAGCAAAATCTCAGACATATGACGCAGCAATTTCTTCACTGATATAGCTCCTAGGGCAATGGAATCTAAAGAGAAAATAAGCAAATGGGACTAAATAAAAATAAAATGTTTTAAACAGCCAAGGAAACCATCAACAAATTAATAAGAAAGCTTGCTGCATGGGAGAACATGTTGCCAATGTTATCACCAATAAAGGTTTAATCTCCAGCATGTACAGAGAACACTTACAACATAACAAAAGGAAGATAAACAACCCAATCAAAAAAAGGGCAATGGACCTAAATAAATACTTTTCAAAAGAAGACAGAAGGAAGGCCAAGAGACATATGAAAACATGCTCAAAATCACTTATTATCTGAGAGATGCAAATCAAAATGGCAACGTGGTACAACCTCACACCTGTAGAATGGCTATCATTAACAAATCAACAAACAAGTGCTGGCGAGGAAGTGGAGAAAAAGGCACCCTAGTGCACTGCTGGTGGGAATGCAGACTGTTGCAGCCACTGTGGAGAACATTATGGAGTTTCCTCAAAAAACTAAAAATGGAACTCCCATTTGACCCAGTGATTCCACTTCTCGGAATATGTCCCAAGACACTGGAAACACCAATTAGAATGGATATATGCACCCCTATGTTCATAGAAGCACAATTTACAATAGCTAGGATTTGGAAATAGCCTAAGTGCCCTTCAGCTGATTGATGGATTAAAAAACTGTAGCACAGCTACACAATGGAATACTATGATGTGGTAAAAAAAAGTAAGAAATTCATACCATTTGCAACAGCATAAATGGAACTGGAGAGTATTATACAAAGCAAAATAAGCCAGTTAGAGAAAGATAAATATCACATGATCTCACTCATTTATGGAATATAATGAACAACATAAACTGATGAACAAAAACAGATCATGAGAGAGAGAAGCATCAATCAGACAGTCAAACCTCAGAGGTAAGGAAGAAGAGGGTGGGGATACGGGGGAGATATCAACCAAAGAACTTGTTTGCATACATATAAGCCTAACCAATGGACACAGACAACAGGGAGGTGAGGGATTGAGTGAGGGGTCGGGAGGAGCAATGGGGCCATAAGGACTCATAAGTAATCTACACTAATAAAAGAGAAAAGTGCTTATTAACCATACCTTCGCCATGCCCACAGCCAATCAGGAGTGATATGCAAATTAACACAGCAAAGTGGCAGATACATTTGCATATGCAGGCATGAGGGAGGCAGATGCCCTATGCTGCCCATGGAGTTGAGAACATGTGCAGGCAACGGGGGGCAGCGCCTGAAGCCACCTGTGGATCCAAGCTGAGATGGGGACCCAGGCAGGCAGCATCAGGTGGCTTGGACCCAGGCAGGGGGCCCTGCCAGTAGTTCTCAACCTGTGGATCAAAACCCACAGGTTGAGAACCCCTGCTGTAGAGACTAAGACCATTGGAAAACACAGATATTTACATTAAAATTCATTAACAGTAGCAAAATTACAGTTATGAAGTAGCAACCAAAAAAATTTTATGGTTGGGGTTCACCACAACATGAGGAACTGTATTAAAGCGTCACGGCATTGGAAAGGTTGAGAACCACTGGACTGGGGTATAGAATATGCATATTACATATTATTTCTGTGAGTGCGTTTCCAGATGTGATTAGCATCTGATTCTGTGCCTGAGTAAAACAGATTGCCCTGACCCAAATGTGGGTGGGTATCATCCAATCCCTGAAAAACCCAAATGGAAGGAAACACAGAGGGATGAGGTGGTATTTGTTCTCTGTTCCTGCCCTCAACTGGGACTTACACCATTAGTTCCCTGGATCTCAGAATTATCAATATATCAATACTTTCCTGGGTCTCCAGCTTGCATAGCAGATTGTGGGATTTCTTAGCCTCCATCATCAAGTGGGGCAATTCCTTATCATAAATTTCACATTGGTTTTGTTTCTCTGGAGCACCCTGATTAATACAGGCAGAATATGCTTATCTCAGACAGTGATATTTCTTATGGATTAGTTCTGTTTCTGAAAGATCCCATTTTATCAATACTAATGCCTTTTTCTGTAAAGTCTACTGTATGTGCCATTAGTCTAGCTAAAACTTATTTTTTTTGGTTAAAACAATTTTGGTTACATAGTTTTCCATTCTGTTTTTTTATATTAAAACTTAATCATCATATAATTCTATAATTCAAGTAAAAATTAGTTTGAATAATGTTTCATCCATGTAAATTCAATAGAATTACTGATATCTCCCTTTTTATTACTTTGTGTCCATTTCATTGACCTATTTTTGTTCCTTATATTCATTTTCATGTGTCTTTATTTGGGATAATAAATATTTATTATTCTATTTTACTTATATTGATTTCTTTGTGATATTTAATCATTTTTCAGACATTACCCTAGAGATGACAGCATGTATTCTTACCTTAATTAGTTTTCAGATTATTAAAACCTTAGGCTATTTTAGCTTAATCTCTTCTTAACATTTATGTTATTGTTTTTGTGCATTTGAATTCTACATATCTCAAAGTCTTCCTGAAAAATGATGACTAATCTGGAAAGTCAGGGTTTAAAGGAGGTTACTGAATTGGTGGCTTATAAACCAGTAAAAGATTGCTGAGAAGAGAATGTGAAGTAAAAGGTAATGAAGGCAATAAGAGCTAAATGTAGGCAAGGATGATACTTTTCAAATTCAGATTACAAAACAAGCAAGAAAATATATTTATTGAAAAAGAAATAGTTCAAGTATTTTCAGCACAATGGGAAACCAAATTCAATGGTTAGTAAATAATATCATGAATAATGAAAAATTTTAGTAAATTAAATAAGAAAAGAAAACATGCATAACTAAAACTTTCAAATTATGACTGACTAAAAATTAGAGATTTTTAGACAATGTGATTACAGTGTTTATGCCATGTTGAGAAAAAGGGAGCACTACAGATGATAAATATATTATAAAACATAGCAGTTACATTTGAGATATTCAGGAATAAACCACATTTATGCCTAGAATTTACATTTATGGGAGAATTATCTGTATGTTTTACAGACTCTAATCACATGCCAAGATGATATCTCCTTTAAAAATATTAGTGATCTTTATTAAAAATCATAAAACATCCTCTATAGTAAATAACTAATAGATGGCAAACATTTAAATATCTATTAAGTAAAACATTTAAGAATAGCTCAATGATAATTTAATGGTTTACATTAAATGTTATAAGTGAACTCATCCTGATTGAGATATAATAGAATCAAAATTAATCATAATAGTAGGGGAACTTAGGTTTTAATAAATTGACTCAATGTTATAATACATATTTTTGTCATTTCCTTGCTCTTAAAATTTCTAAAAGTTTAATGTTTTAGGATTATAAAATCAACTTTATCAAAATGGATATACAAACAAAATTATCAAGAAAAATATAATAAATTGTTTTAAGTAACCATTTTCCCTGAAATCATATCCATGATCCAACTATATTTAAGATCCTCTTCATTCTACAAATGCTACATAAACTTATATAATTGCCTAGTCAACTTATACAACATGTAGTTTTCTTACTACCTATCATTTATTTCATTTCTAGGCTATTTTTCAAATATTTCTTATAAATAACTAGTTTTATTAAATCTACTGTAAAACAACAATCATATTTTAATAAACAAACATTTTCAAAGATGAGCATCAACACTCTTGAAAACCTGTTACATTTTCCTTTTAATTATTGTAATTGGAAATTGCACCAATAAATCAGTAGTATTAGAGAAAATACTAATGAATATTAGTTTTAAATAGGTTACCAATGATCATAAATAAAGTACAGTAATAAACTTGGCATTGCATGCAATATTAAATATAATTCAAATTAAATAATATTTCATAGTCTTGACTAATTAGAATTGAAGACCGAAAAAGACAGATTAGAAATTTAGTTCAATTTCTTTTACATGTCCACAGGAAAAGAAAGTGAGGTCAGAAAAAAAATATCTCTATTGAAGAAAATTATTGGAAACTATGAACTGGAAGATACTATTAGATATACTGTCCTTATTAGGGGCTCCTTTGTTCTTTTGTTTTTTGTGTGTGTTTTTTTGTGGATTTTTTTTTTGTGGTTTATTTATTTATTTATTTATTTATTGTATAAAGAGTGCAATAGGTCATTCATTTCTTTGAGAAAAAAATAACCCTGTGAATCATAATCATGAAGGCTTTTTTCACTTGTTGGTTCCGTAAAGTGTAGATGAAAGGGTTCAAAAGTGGTGCAACTGAAGTATTGAGCATGGAAATTCCCTTGGAAAAAGATACCTTTTGTTTGACGGATGGCTGAACATACATGAAAATACAGCTGCCATAAGAAATGGATATCACAATCATGTGAGAAGAACAGGTTGAAAAAGCTTTTTTCCTCTGACTAGTTGAAGGGAATTTTAAAATGGTCAAGGCAATAAAGGCATATGATAGTATCACCATTATCAATGTGACCAAAAGTGTCACCAAAGCAGAGATGAATCCCATCAGCTCAAGAGTCCATGTGTCTGTGCAGGATATCTGCATAAGAGGAGTGGTGTCACAGTAGAAATGCTCAATAATATTGGAGTCACAGAAGTCTAGGTCCAGGCCTAAGATGAGCGGTGGAAAGATGACAAAAAAGCCAGCAAGCCAACAACTGAGGACAAGCTGTGTGCAGATTTTATTGCTCATGATGACTGTGTAATGCAGGGGCTTACAGATGGCAACATAGCGGTCATAGGACATGGCTGCCAGCAAGTAAAATTCAGATGCTCCAAAAAGGAAGGCAAAAAACACCTGAGTGACACAACAATTATAGGAAATGGTTTTGTCCCCTGTTGCAATAGTAAGCAAAAACTTAGGAATGCATGTACTAGTGTAGGAGATTTCTAAAAAGGAAAAATTCCGAAGGAAAAAATACATGGGGGTCTTGAGGTGAATATCCACCAGGGTGAGTGTGATGATAATCAGATTGCCGGTGATGCTTAGCATGTAAATGAGAAGCAGGAAGACGAATAACACACCTTTCCATTGTGGGTCATCAGTCAAGCCAACTAGGATAAACACTGTCCATGTTGTATGATTTCCCATTACTGTACTTGCTATATCTGAATAGGGAAAAAGAAGAAAATGATGGTCCCAATAACCATGATAATTAACCTTGTAATTAAAGTTAGCAAAGTGATATTTCAGATAGAAAAATAGATTGCTCTTTTATGTGTTTTTTTGTTTGTTTGTTTGTTTTTTAATTTTGGGTGGCAGTGAAAAAGTAGTTAAAACTGTAGTTGAAAATTGTACTAGAGAATAACCTATACAGCAATAGTAATTTTAGGTTGTTTTTATGTGGGGAAATTAGAGGGATTAGAGATTTTCAAAGCATAGGAAAATGCTGTTTTTATTCTCTTGTTAAAATTCAAGAGTTGGGATGGCATGCCATTTAGTCTGAATAAAGAAGTTTTCATCCTAGATCCAAAATGATGTCACTACAGGCTCATAATTTGCCGCACACACACACATGTACACAAACCTAGCCATCATCAATAAACAAGGCTAGTATACAATTACTATTTCACTCAACTAAGCAAATTCCAAAAACCATGCCTGATTCTTGTCCCATTTATTTTCATGGTTAATGATATCCAATTCCAGGTAAGTGTTTAGGAGGTATTGGGGGGAAAAATTCTGTTCTCAATAGTATGTCCATCTCCTCAATCTCTGTTGCAAACAAGCACTTATCAACTTGTACCCCAAAACAAAATCAGCAAGCACAGTCTGGTAATTTCAGTCTGTGTAATAAGAAACTGCTAATTTGTGAGAATAAGGAATATAAAAGCTAATAGAAATAGGCCAGGTTGGGTAGGTCAGTTGGTTCAAGTGTTATCCTAATACATCAAGGTTGAGGGTTCAATTCCCAGTCAGGGCATATAGAAGAATCAACCAGGGAATGCATAAATAAGAGGAACAACAAATCAAAGTTTCTTTCTCTTAAAACAATTTTTAAATTTCCATTTAAAAAAGAAGCAGAGATAAGCATATAAAAATGGATTCATTAAATCATATGAGATGAAAGGAATAAAGAGAAAGGTAAAAGCACAGAATAAAGCTTCATGGAAACCTAAAGAGGGAACAATGGTTTTTGAAAGATAGTATAGTGAATTTGAGGGGAAAAGTAAAAAGGAAGATTAAAAATATGCACTTCATAAGTAAAAATTATAAAGAGGAACTATTTACCAATGCAACTGCTCTCTATCTGCTTGCCTTTCTTATACTTGCCTTTTTGTTCTTTGTCTAAAATATGGACTGAAACATAAACAGTTTTGAGATCATCATAGCCTGAAAGAGAAGATAATTATTTGGCAAATTTCAAACACATAACAAATCACAGAATAGTGTGACACAAATTTTTAGAGGTATGTATTGTTTTGTCATAAGAATATTCAAATATTTGGTAAACACAGTTAACGAAATATCTACGGATGACTAGTCTGAACAGGAGGCATATATTGAGACAGATTGTTCAGGTTTGCACAGCTAGTAAGTTGTACATCAGCATTAAGATTTCTAAAGTAGTTTCCTTAGAAGTACACATTTTGTACAAAATACTATGGGCCAGATAATAGCTTATTTCTTTAAAATAAAAAAGCTTAACATTATGTCTAAGGAAAATTTCTTTCCTCAGTATCTTCATCTAACACATAAAATGATTAAGGTCTTATGATAAAATAATGTTTTGTGTTTGAGAATATAAAAATTATTATTTCTAACTTATTAAAAACGTACTATCATTAAAAAGCCATATATATAGATATATATATTTAAAGCTAGGTCTTAGAATATGAAACAATGAAAGAAGATATTCATTCCTTAGAGAGGAAACAGCCTGAACAGAGATAAAGTGAAGACTACATGCATGATTTCATTAAAGGAAATTATTAGAGATTTATTATCAAAATCATGTATGTTTAATATATAGACATTTATGAGTGAAAAAAAAAACTAGCCTTTCTCCCTGGACATTCCTTTCTCATGCAGATATTTGTGAAGCTGCCTGTTATAAAATTTCCCTCATTTACACAACTTACCATAATGGCAACACTGTGGAAAAGTTATATTTAAATCACCCAAATAAGAATTTTATCACGTCAAACCATTTCTTTGTCCAACTTCAACAATTGTGCACACCAACTATCTCCCAACATACACTGTAAAAAAAAAAACAAAAAAAAAAAACTGACAAAATGAAACCATTAGAAGTCAGGCCTATGAATGCAGGTATATTTCTTTGTATTAGATACTGTCAATATTCGATAGATTTCAAAAAGAGAAAGGACTTCAGTGCTAAGCATTCATTATATTTCATTTTGTCTTCTTCACCATTTCCCCTACCTTAAAATTTTAAAGGTTGCGGAAACAAGGTTTAAGGTGAAAATAGAACAGATGTGAGATAAAATATATCTACCAGAAAACATTGCCATTACTTTTGAGAAATATTGTTTTCATCTTTTGGAGTCTACTAAAAACAGTTAAAAACTTAAACACCTTTTAAAATAAGATATACTTACAGATTTATTCTGACAAAAAGTCTGTTTCAATACTTTGCTTTCTTATCATCAGCTGATCAAAACACATCAATGTTCCATTTTTTAAATGAATTTCACTCTATTATGCAATCTATGATTGTTTTTTAGCCCCTACTTTGAAAGAGTTTGAATAACTATTTTATTACTGATTTTTATGCAATGAATTAAATTTTCCCATTATGTGTTGAATATTCTAAGTATTACAGATTAATCAACACTTGATCTTGTTTAGTATTTATGCTTTCTGTACTCTAAAGGGAAATTATCTAGATTACGAAGAATTCTCATGTGGATATGAGATTCTTGAACACCATTTCCCAAAGCAAACCAATTTATATGTTGTTTTAGAAGTATACTCCCCAGGCACTAAATTACTTTGAACATATAATTAAAAAAAAAATTAGTTTACACTATGTCTCCAGAGAATGCAGTATACTAGTACATTTCTCTAACATATGAAATCCCAGATAAAGACCTGAAAGAAAAAATAAAAGTTTACGTTAGTTAGTAATAAAATGTGCGAATATGAGGTAGACAATTTAGCCTGGCAGAAAATATTGTACATCAATCTAGTACCGTATATATGTGGTCCAGTGTCCATAATGTCCAAAGTGACCAAAGGCAGGACCGAATGCCAGAATGCCAGGTGTGTGGTGGGCAGGGTGTGGTGAGGTCATTAGCCTCCTGCCCAGGTGGGCTGCTGCCTTGGCGTCTGACTCCAGTAAGACTTGGGCCCTCCTATCTGTGGACCAGAGGCCCTTTTCCTGATCCCATATTCCCAGGATCTCTCACTCAGGCAGGCAAGTGAGTGATTCGGAATCAGTGGTCCAGGATTGCAAAGGGGATGTCCCAGATTAGAGTGGTTTCAGGCTGGGCTGAGGAATACCCCATATGCACTAATTTCATGCACCTGGGCCACTAGTTATTTTGTAATTCTCTAAACACACTTAAAAGAATGTCCATGGCTATGCAGGGCCTTGTCTCCATCATAAGCTCACCAGGATTGAATACAAGGACCAGGCAAGAACATTAAGATGCCACTGGCTACCAGGAGCTGATCAGACTCACATCAGATGGGAGAGCAGAATATTACAGATGCCCCTCGTTACAGAATTATAGAACACTCTATTCAACTTAGGTCTGAAGTGAGATGACAGAGATGACTGAGGCTGTAGCTGAGACTCAAAAACAGGAAAATTCCAGGCAGCTGTGAATAAGATTCCAGGCCTCCAGCAGAGAAACCCCAAGTGCAAGCAGCAAATGGGATCCCTGCCATTCACCCAGAGGAGTCTTCCCACTTGTGGCTTCACAGAATCACCAGAAAATGAAACTGGACAACCAGTTGACTTGAGCATATTAAGCAGAGCCAGGATTGAACCATATATGAGTGTTTATTCCAATAATGCTGGCAGAATGGGAGAGCAGCAGATTGTCCACAAAAATCTGCTCTACTTTACCCCATTAGGCAGCTGCTTCTATTGGGTAACAGGGGTCCTCAAACTTTTTAAAGTGGGGGCCAGATCACGGTCCCTCAGAGAGCTGGAGGGCCGGACTATATGAACTATTAATTCCTACTGTAACACCTTGGCTGCGCTCACTGCCCAAAAAACCTGGCGGGCAGGATCAGACTCCCCTGGGGGCTGCATGTGGCCCGCGGGCCATAGTTTGAAGATCCCTGGAAGGTCAAAGGTTACATGGGAAAGTGGGAATTACAGGCACAGGGAAGCAGACCAGGTATAATGGTTGCAGGCAGTACAGACTTGGGGGTGGGCGGGGGTGGAGAGTCACAAAGGGAAGGCACCTCTAGGACCCAATTATTTCAACAACGATGTTGTTAATCTTCCCATGACGATAGGCAGTTCTTGGGAAAGGAGGCTAATTCCCATGTCCACGGGCATTCAACTGCCTGCCTGGTTAGAATGTGATATTTCTTTTTTTTTTTTTTTTTTTTTTTTTTTTCCAGTATTAGCTAATTCTTTATTTGAGGCAATTTTACAGAACATAATTACTGTGAATAATGAAAATCAACTGTACACTGACAGAGGGAAATCCTTCATCATAATAAAAATGTTTTAACAATATTGTTTTAATTTCAAGCCTCCTTCAAGTACAGTGATACAACCAATGAAAAGTTCTGTGTCTTGGTGGCCATCTTTGATATGCTACTGACATTGTCAACTAACTTTGGAAACACATGCCCTAGACACAGGTTGCTTTGTTTTTTGTTTTGTTTTGTTTTTAATTTATTTTTTAAAATATATTTTATTGATTTTTTTTGCCCCCCTCCCTCCCTCCAATACATACCCTCCCTCCCCAGAGTTTTACATCCATTGGTTATGCTTATATGCATGCATATAAGTCCTTCAGTTGATCTATTATCTCCCCCAGATCTTCCTCCCCTACCCACTGTAATTTGACAGTCTGCTTGTTGCTTTACTGTCTCTATATCTATCTTTTGGTTCATCAGATTATAATGTTCTTTATTATCCATAAATGAGTGAGGTCATGTGGTGTTTTTCTTTCATTGATTGGCTTATTTCACTCAGCATGATGTTCTCCAATTCCATCCAGGTTGCTGCAAATGATGAGAATTCCTTCTTTTTTATGGCATCATAGTATTCCATTGTGTAGATGTACCATGGTTTTTGGATCCAATCATCTGCTGACGGGCACATAAGGCTGTTTCGAAATTCTGGCTATTGTAGATTGTGCTGCTATGAACATAGGGGTGCATATATCCTTTCTGATTGGTGTTTCTAGTTTTTTGGGATATATTCCTAGAAGTGGGATTACTAGGTCAAATGGGAGTTTCATTTTCAGTTTTTTGAGGAAACTCCACACTGTTCTCCACAGTGGTTGCACCAGTCTGCATTCCCACCAGCAGTGCACGAGGGTTCCTTTTTCTCCACAACCTCGCCAACACTTGTTGTTTGTTGATTTGTTGATGTTGGCCATTCTGACAGGTGTGAGATGGTATCGTGTTGCTGTTTTGATTTGCATCTCTCAGATAATTAGTGACTTTGAGCATGTTTTCATGTGCCTTTTGGCCTTCCTTCTATCTTCTTTTGAAAATATTCTATTTAAGTCCATTGCCCATTTCTTAATTGGATCATTCATCTTCCTTTTATTTAGTTGTATAAGCTGTCTGTAAATGTTGAAGATTAAACCTTTATCAGTGGTATTATTTGCAAATATGTTCTCCCCTACCATGGGCTTTCTTGTTGTTTTGTTGATGGTTTCTTTTGCTGTAAAAAAGCTTTTTATTTTGATGTAGTCCCATTTCTTTATTTTCTCTTTAGCTTCCATTGCCCTAGGGGCAGTATCAGTGAAGAAGTTCTTTTGGCATATGTCTGAGATTTGCTGCCTGTGGATGCTTCTAGTATTTTTATGGTTTCTCGTCTGATGTTTAAGTCCTGTATCCATTTTGAGTTTATTTTTGTGTATGGTGTAAATTGGTGATCTAGTTTCATTCTTTTGCATGTGTCTGTCCAATTTTCCCAACACCATTTATTGAAGAAACTGTCTTGACTCCATTGTATATTCGTGCCTCCTTTGTCAAATATTAATTGAGCATAGTGATTTGGGTTGATATCTGGGTTCTTGATTCTATTCTATTGATCTATATGTCTGTTCTTGTGCCAGTACCAGGCTGTTTTGAGAACAGTGGCTTTGTAATACAGTTTGAAGTCTGGTATTGAGATCCCTCCTACTTTACCCTTCTTTCTCAGGATTGCTGTGGCTATTCGGGGTCTTTTATTGTTCCAAATGAACTTTTGGAGAGTTCTTTCTAGGTCAGTGAAATATGCCATTAGTATTTTAATGGGGAGGGCATTGAACCTATAGATTGCTTTAGGAAGTATGGACATTTTGATGATGTTGATCCTACCAATCCATGAACATGGTATGTTCTTCCATCTCTGTACATCTTCCACTATCTCTTTTTTTTAGTGTCCTGTAGTTTTCTGCATATATGTCCTTTACTTCCTTAGTTAAATTTATTCCTAGGTATCTTAATTTTTTTGGTGCGATGGTAAATGGAATTGCTTTTTTAGTCTTCGTTTCTGTAGTTTCACTGTTGGTGTATAGAAATGCCATGGATTTCTTGGCATTAATTTTGTATCCTGCTACATTGCCAAATTCATTTATTAAGTCAATTAGTTTTTTAATGGAGTCTTTTGGGTTTTTTATGTACAATATCATGTCATCTGCAAATAAGGATAACTTTACTTCTTCTTTTCCAATTTGGATGCCTTTTATTTCCTCCTTTCGTCTAATTGCAATGGCTAGTACTTCCAGTACTATGTCAAACAGGAGTGGCGAGAGTGGGCATCCCTGTCTTGTTCCTGTTCTTAGAGGGAATGGTTTTAGTTTTTGCCCATTGAGTATAATGTTGGCTGTGGGTTTATCATATATAGCTTTTATTATGTTGAGGTATGATCCTTGTACTCCCACCTTGTTAAGAGTTTTTATCAGGAAAGTGTGTTGGATTTTATCAAATGCTTTTTCTGCATCAATTGATATGACCATATGATTTTTATCTTTCCATTTGTTTATGTGATGTATCACATTTATTGATTTGCTGATATTGTACCATCCTTGCATTCCTGGAATAAATCCTACTTGGTCATGGTGTATGATCTTTGTGATGTTCTTCTGGAGTCGATTTGCTAGGATTTTGTTGAGGATTTTGGCATCTAGGTTCATGAGGGATATTGGCCTGTAATTCTCTTTCATTGAGTTGTCTTTATCTGGTTTTGGTATTAGGGTGATGCTGGCTTCATAGAAGGAGTTTGGAAGTGTTCTTTCCTCTTGGATTTTTTGGAATAGCCTGAGGAGGATAGGTTTTAGGTCTTCCTTGAATGTTTGGTAAAACTCTCCTGTGAAGCCATCTGGCCCTGGGCCTTTGTTTGCTGGAAGCTTTTTGATGACTGTTTCAATTTCTTCCCAAGTCACTGGTCTATTGAGATTTTTAGATTCTTCCTGATTGAGTTTTGGAAGTTTGTATTTTTCTAGGAATAAGTCCATTTCCTCCAGGTTGTTCAGTTTGTTGAAATAGAGCTGTTCGTATTATTTTGTAACAATCCGTTGTATTTCAGTGGGGTCTGTTGTTATTTCACCTCTTTCATTTCTGATTTTGTTTATTTGGGTCCTCTCTCTTTGTTTCTTGTTTAGCATCGCTAGAGTTTTATCTATCTTGTTTATTCTTTCAAAGAACCAGCTCTTGGTTTTGTTGATCTTATGTATTGTTTCTTTGGTCTCTATGTCATTTATCTCTGCTCTGATTTTTGTTATTTCCTTCCTTCTGCTTACACTGGGCTTTTGTTGTTGCTCTTTTTCTAACTCTTTGAGTTGTAGAGTTAGATAATCTGTTACCATTTTTTTCTAGTTTTTGCAATAGGCTTGTACGGATATGAACTTCCATCTCAAAACTGCTTTTGCTGTGTCTCATAAATTTTGGATAGTTTTGTTTTCATTGTCATTTGTTTCCAGGATGTTTTTAATTTCTTCCTTGATTTCTTTGGTAACCCAGTCCTTGTATAATAGCATGCTGTTTAGTCTCCATGTGTTTGATTTTTTTGGATTATTTTTATTGTAGTTAATTTCCAGTTTTATGCCATTATGATCTGAGAAGATGCTTGATATGATTTCTATCTTCTTGAATTTGAAGAGACTTTGCCTATGTCCCAAAATGTGGTCTATCTTTGAGAATGTCCCATGTGCACTTGAGAAGAATGTATATTCTGTGGCTTTGGGGTGGAATGTTCTGAAGATGTCAATTAATTCCATCTGGTCTAGTGAGTCATTTAGGATTGATATTTCTTTGCTGATTTTTTGTTTAGATGATTTGTCTAAGGGTGACAGTGGGGTATTAAAATCTCCTACTATGATTGTATTGCTATTAATCTCTCCCTTAATGTCCTCCAGCAGTTTTTTTTTTTTTTTTTTTTTTTTTTTTTTTTTTTTTTTTTTTTTTTTTTATGTATTTGGGTGCTCCTGTATTGGGTGCATATATATTTACCAGGGTTATTTATTCTTGTTGGATTGTTCCCTTTAGTATTATGAAGTGGCCTTCATTATCTCTTGTTATGTCCTTCACTCTGAGATCTAATTTGTCAGATATAAGTATTGCTACCCCAGCTTTTTTTTCATTTCCATTTTCCTGGAAAACTTTTTTCCATCCCTTCACCCTCAGTCTGTGTGCATCTTTTTTTCTGAGGTGGGTTTCTTGTAGACAACAGATGTATGGGTCTTGTTTTCTTATCCAATCTGTTACCCTATGTCTTTTGATTGGAGCATTTAATCCATTTACATTTAAGGTTATTATTGATAGGTACTCAATTGACGCCATTTTTATTCTATACCCTTGTACCTTCTTCACTTTCTATTTATTTTTACAGTAGACCCTTTAGCATTTCTTGCATTGCTTTTTTGGTGGAGATAAATTCCTTCATTCTTTTTTTGTCTCTGAAGCTCCTGATTTCCCCTTCAATTTTGATTGATAGCCTTGCTGGGTACAGTATTTTTTAATTCAGACCCTTCCTTTGCATGACTTTGTATATTTCATCCCATTCCCTTCTGGCCTGATAAGTTTCTGTTGAGAAATCAGTTGCTAGTCTGATGGGGTTTCCTTTGTATGTAACTTTCTGTCTCTCTCTGGCTGCTTTTAAGATTCTTACCTTATCGTTGTTGTTTGCCACTTTAATTATAATGTGCCTTGGCGTCTGTCTTCTGGGATTCATTTTGCTTGGGACTCTGCAAGCATCTTGGATTTGTGTGGGTTTTTTCTTCTCTATCTCAGGAAAGCTTTTTGTCATTATTTCTTGAAATACTTTTTCCATGTCTACCTCAGTTTCCTTTCCTTCTAGAACCCCTATTATTCAAATATTATTTTGTTTTGTATTGTCCCAAAGCTCCCGTTGGCTCTCCTCCTGCTTTTTAATCCTTTTTTTCTAGAAGCTGCTCTAATTGGGTATTTTTTTCCATCTTGTCTTCTATCTCACTGATGCGGTCCTCTGCTTCATCTAGTCTACTCTTGATGCTTTCTATTGAGTTCTTCATGGTAGCGATGTCATTTTTCATTTCTTCTTGGTTCTTCTTCACTTCCTCATGATTCTTCTTCAATTCCTCATGGTTCTTCCTCATTTCTTCTTGGTTATTGTCAAATTTCTCTTCTATTCTTTTTAGCCATCCTATAATCATTATTCTGAATTATTGCTCTGGTAGGCTGCTTGCCTCTGACTCGTTTACTTCCTTTTCTGGTGATGCCTGCTTTTCTTTCATGTGCGGGCTATTTTTTTTTTTTTTTTTTTTTTTTTGTCTCCCCATGGTCTCTCTTTTCAGTTTGTCTGGTTATGTGGTGTTCCTTCTACTGCGTTGATTTAAATGTACAAAATACAACACTACCAGGTACAACACAAGAGGCACTTAACAGGAATGTATTTACAATATTAATAACCTCTAATAAATGTGAGCACTAGAGAAAGGCAAATTAGGGGATAGGAGAGAAAGAATAAGAAAGGTGAAAATAAAATAAAGAAAAATTAAAAAAAATAATTAAAATAAGTAAATAAAAAAAGAGGGATAAAGAGATAGAAAAAGAAGAAAAAAAGTAATGACAAAATGAAGTTGGAAAACAGGGGAAAAAAAGAAAAGAGAGAGAGAGAGAGAGAGAGAGAGAGAGAGAGAGAGAAAGAGAGAGAAGAAGCAGACTAAAAGAAAAATGGAAAACAAACTATATATATGTGGAGAAAATTCCCATAGAACAACCACTAAACCCAGCCAATGCCAATAACAATACTTGGAGATTAATACAAAATACAATATCCACTATTATTAAGTAAGGCTATGATATACAGAAGTAAAAAAGCAAACAAAACAGAGGATTTAAAAAAAAATACAAAGCAACAATAACAACACAGGAATAAGCATAACAAATTCACTAAAAATCATAAAAATTCACAATAATCAACATTCACTCAAACAATGAGAAAAGAATAGAGGGGAGAACAGTTTTGTTTTTTTTTTTTTTTAACTAATTAATATAGTGAAGAGAGTGGTATTTATACACTTGGATCAGGGGTTGGAACTTAGGTCTATAAGTATAGATAGAGCTTTAGCAGGGGGTATACCGAAAGAATAGAGGAAAAACTAAAGCCGGAAAGGTTTAGGATAAGCAGGAGACTAAAAGGGTAGAGTTTAGTAAGAGAGTGATGGTGTAAAGGTCGAGTTGAGATAGGGTTGAATGATGCTATAGTAGAGATTAAAATAGAATGAAGGTTACTCCCAATGTAAAATAAAGAAAAAATAAAATGGTACTGGAGGGGAAAAGAAAAAAGAAAAATAGAAACAAAAATTGCAAAATAGCAGTAGTAATAGTGATGATAGAGATTGAAAAATGTAATAACTGAAAAGATAAAATCAAGTAAGGAAAAAAGAAAAAAATTCGTTTCTTACGTAAAAGATGTAAAAAATGAAAATTAAATAAAAGATGTAAAAAATGAAAATAAAATAAAGAATAGTAAAATTAGCATAAAAATGTCCAGTAGTGGTCATTCACTTCCTCTGTTATTTTATTTGGCACGCATGATTCTCAAACCAGACAATCTTGCAGTTCCCAGCATTCCACTGCACCTCAGTTTTGTAAGTTAGTCCTTAATTTTAAGTAGGCTATATCTTAGTTATTTGTGTCCATTTATTTTTGATTAATTAAAAGTAAAAAAAAAAAAAAAAAAAAAAAAAAAAAGGCAGTTTGTAATTCAGCTCTTAGGTGTCAGTGTTACCGGTTTGACCTCCCAGTCTTTTTGATTGCTCTGGCCTTCTTTCTCTATGGCTCTAGCTGGCTGAGTGCCAACTGGCTCCCAGACTATCTCTTCTGGCTCTGATCCCTTGTTTCCAGGAAGGCAATTTCCCCCTGCAATTTCCCCAGATATGCCCAACTGTGCAGTCCTTCCCTAGTATTCAGAAGCAAGGGGGTGAAGGGGATTAGGCGCCAAGGTGTCCAGATGTTCCGCCCTTGGTGGGACAGCCGCAATTCTTAACAATCTGTCTCATGTCCCCTGGCGTTTTAAAAAAGTCCCTCTTTCTGGGGAAGATTATGCCAAACCCAGCACTGGGTGTCGCCGGCAGGATTCTCGCTGCAGCCTTCTTTGGGCGCAGCTCGGCGCTGGCGGTAGTGCAGCGCTCCCGGCTACAGTGGGGACGGGGCCTCGCCAGAGCTCCGAGGCTACCATCGGGACCCAGATCCCTCGTGCTATCCCCGCAAACTCTGACCTTTCCATGGGTGACCGAAGAACTCCCTTGAATGCACGTGTTTGCTCTGATTGGGGCGTCACAGCTGCTCGACGGACTCCTCTGCTGTGGGTTTTCCAGGCCTCAGAGAAGATCCTCCTTTCCTGGTAAGATGGCACAGCCTTCCCTCCGAGCCCGCAGCTCCGGGAGAGCTCGCTGCCGCCACCGCAGTGCTGGCCACTTGGTCAGGAAATCCTGTCCAGCGGACCCTTCCTTACCTTCCTTGAGAGTCCAGCTTCCCCTTAGCTGCCAATCAACATTCCCTGAGCAACTCAGACCCTGCTTTAACCTGTTCTGGGACCAGGGTCAGAACAAATCCGTCTGTTCGGTAGCCATCTTGTCTCCTCCTCTGAAATGTTCTATAATTTTCTATTCAATTTATTAGCCACTAGACACATTTGACTATTGAGTTCCTGAAATATTATTAATAAGACTACCTAGTTTGCTTAAATTCATTTGTATAAGAATGAACTTATATTTTATTGAATTCATATGTCAATTCAAATGTCTAGAAAGGATGCTACCTATTTAGCAAATAAAATATAAGTACTGTGACAAGGATGAAGCACAGGGCATTCTGGAAACATATGTGTTTAAGAAATCAAAGAATGAAGAATACAGTCATAAAGAGAATAAATTTAAAATAGAATTATGTTTTGTTTTTTTTAATTTCTTTATTAGCAGAAACCAGTTTGGCCCAGTGGATAGAGCGTCGGCTTGCCTACTGAAAGGTCCCTGGTTTGATTCTGGTCAAGGGCATGTACCTTGGTTGCGGGCACATCCCCACTAGGGGGTGTGCAAGAGGCAGCTGATAGATGACTTTCTCTCATCGATGTTTCTAGCTCTCTATCCCTCTCTCTTCCTCTCTGTAAAAAATCAATAAAATAAAAATAAAAATAAATTTGGTTTATTTAGAAAAAAAAATTTATTTATTGATTAAGTTACATAAGTGTCCTTATCCTCCCCCACCCCATTGGACCCTCCCACCACCTCACTCATGCCCTCACTCCCCTGGTGTCTGTGTCCATTGGTGAGGCTTATATGCATGCACACAAGTCTTTTGGTTGATCTCTACCCCTTACCCTCACACTTCCCTACCTTCCCTCTGAGGTTTGACAGTCTGATCGATGTTTCTCTGACTCTGGATCTGTTTTTGTTCATCAGTTTATGTTTTTCATTATATTCCATAAATCAGTGAGATCATGTGATATTTATCTTTCTCTGAATGGCTTATTTCACTTAGCATAAAGCTCCCCAGTTCTATCCATGCTATTGCAAATGGTAAGAACTCATTTTTTACTGCAGTGTAGTATTCCATTATGTCTCTGTACCACCGTTTTTTAATCCACTCATCTGTTGATGGGCACTTAGAGGCTGTTTCCAAATCTTTGCTGTAATAAATTGTGCTCTTATGAATATAGGGGTGCATATATCCTTTCTCATTGGTGTTTCTCGTTTCTTGAGGTATAGTCCTAAAAGTGAAATCACTGGGTCAAATGGGAGTTCCATTTTTAGTTTTTTGAGGAAACTCCATGCTGTTCTCAACAGTGGCTGCACCAGTCTGCAAAAGAGTTCCTTTTTCTATGCATCCTCACCAACACTCGTTTGTTGATTTGTTGATGATAGCCATTCTGACAGGTGTGAGATGGTACTGCATTGTTGTTTTGATTTGCAACTATGGGAAAATTAGTGACTTTGAGCATGTTTTCATATGTCTCTTGGCCTGACTTCCATCTTCTTTTGAAGAGTATCTATTTAGGTCCTTTGCCAATTTTTTTATTGGATTGTTTATTTTCCTTTTGTTAAGTTGTATGAGTTCTCTGTAAATGTTGGAGATTAAACCCTTATTGGTGATAGCATTGGCAAATATGTTCTCCCATGCAGTGGGCTTTCTTATTGTTTTGTTGATGGTTTCTTTTGCTGTGAAAAAACTTTTTATTTTGATGTAGTCCCTTTTGTTTATTTTCTCTTTAGTTTCCATTGACATAGGAGCAGTATCAGTGAAGAAATTCCTTTGGCATATGTCTGATTTTGCAGATGAATTTTTGGAAAGTTCAAAGATGACATGATATTATACATAGAAAACCCTAAAGACCCCATCAAAAAATTATTAGACTTAAAAATGAAATAGGAAATGTAGCAGGATACAAAATTAATGCCAAGAAATTTATGGCATTTCTATACACCAATATTGGATTTACAGAAAGAGACACTAAAAAAGCAATCCCTTTTACCATCACACACAACAAATTAAGGTACCTAGAAATAAACGTGACTAAGGAGGTAAAAGAATTACATGTAGAAAACTATAGGATACTGAAAAAAAAGAGATAGAGGAAGACATAAACAGATGGAAGAACATACCATTTTAATGGATTTCTAGAATCAACATCATTAAAATGTCCATACTACTACTCGAAGCAATCTATAGATTCAATGCACTCCCCATTAAAATACCAATGGCATATTCCACAGACCTAGAAAGAACTCTCCAAAAATAGATCTTGAATGAAATAAGACCAAGAATAGCTGCAGCAATCCTGAGAAAGAAGAGCAAAATAGGATGGATGTCAATACCAGACATCAAGCTGTATTACAAAGCCACTGCTCTCAAAACAGCCTAGTACTGGCACAAGAACAGAAATATAGACCAATGGAATAGAATAGAGAACCCAAATATTGACCCAAACCACTATGCTCAATTAATATTTGACAAAGGAGGCATGAACATACAATGGAGTCAAGACAGTTTCTTCAATAAATGGTGTTGGTAAAGTTGGACAGATACATGAAAAAAAAAAATGAAACTAGACTCCTAATTTACACTATACTCAAAAATAAATTCAAAATGGATCAAGGACTTAAACATAAGACAGGAAACCATAAAAATACTATAGAAATCCACAGGCAGCAAAATATCAGATATATGCCAAATCAATTTCTTCACTGATACTGCTCTTAAAGCAATGGAAACTAAATAGAAAAAAAAAAAATGGCACTACATTAAAATAAAAAGCTTTTGCACAGCAAAAGAAAACATTAACAAAACCACAAGAAAGCCTACTGCATGCCAATGTTATCACTGATAAAGGTTTAATCTCCAATATTTACAGGGAACTCATACAACATCACAAAAGGAAGATAAAGGATCCAACAAAAAAAAATAAATAAATGGGCAATGGATCTAATAAATAGATGCTTTTCTATTGAAGACAGAGGAAGGCCAAGAGACATATGAAAACATGCTGAAAGTCACAATCATCTGAGAGATGCAAATCTAAATGACAATGAGGTATCATCTCACACCTGTCATAATGGCAATCATCAAAAAATCAACAAATGAAAAGTGCTGGAAATGACGCAGAGAAAAAGGAACCCTTGTGCACTGCTGGTGGGAATGCGGACTGGTGCAACCATTGTGAAAAACAATATGGAGTTTCCTCAAAAAACTAAAAATCGAACTCCCAATGACCCAGTAATCCATTTCTAGGAATATACCCCAAGAAACCAGAAACACCAAACAGAAAGGATATATGCATCCCTATGTTCATAGCAGCATAATTTATAATATTAAGATTTGGAAATTGCCTAAATGCCCATCAGCAGATGAGTGGATTAGAAAACTATGGTACACCTACACAATTAAATACTATGCTGTTATATATATATAAAAAAAAAAAAAGGACTTCTTACCATTTGCAGCAGCATGGATGGCACTGGAGAGCATTAAACTAAGTGAAATAAGCCAGGCAATGAAAGAAAAATACCACATGATCTCACTCATTTATGGAAAATAAAGAACATTATAACCTGATGAAGCATCAAACAGACTGTCAAATTACAGCAGAAAGGCTGGGGAGTGTTGGGGAGGAGGGGTGGAGAAAGAGATCAACCAAAGGACTTGTATGCATGCATATAAGCACACCAGTGGTCAAAAAACACTGGGGTGGTGGGATGAGGTCATGTGCAAGAGGAGGGTAGGGAGGTTGGGGAAAAGTCAATAATAAAAAAAAAGGAGATATATGTACTACTATTTGTAATATTTTAAACAATAAACTTTTAAAAAATAGAAACTGGAAAAAAATTGTGTTTTTGGAAACAGATTAGAGGCTCCAGAGAGGTCAAAGCATTACTGACCTGGCAGTTATTAGATAGAACACATCGCTAACATTTAGTGATTGCTTACAGTGAGAATGCATTAGCTCCCATCTTCAAAACTGTGTGATACGTATCATAATGCCATAATGCTCGTCTTACCTAATAATAGACAAACATGTAAATTGACCATACCTCCGCTACCCCACCAGCCAATCAGGAGTGATATGCAAATTAACCCAATAAATGACACTTGAGAAAAGTAGTCACAAAATGTTTGACATCTGACATATGCCAGAATTTTTCAGATTTCATGTGGACATTTTTGCCTAACTCTCAGGTGTCTCCAAATGCAATTATGTGAAATATTTATTCCACATTTTTATGTTATTTTTCTTTTTGACCAAATATTCATTATACGTGAATGTAAATTCTATTTAATTCTTAACCTTGTTATGTAAATAAATATATAAGTAATCCTGTCTAATAAAAGAGTAATATGCAAATTGACCATCACTTCAACACACCAGCTGGCTGCCCCCATGTGGACACAAGATGGTCACCACAAGATGGGTGGGCATTTGGGAGGAACCAGGCCTGCAAAGGAGGATAGTTGGGGGCAATCAGGTCTGCAGGGAAGGGCAGTTGGGGGGAATCAAGCCTGCAGGGGAGGGTAGTTTGGGGGAAACCAGGCCTGTAGGAGAGGGCAGTTGGGGGGGAATCAGGTCTGCAGTGCAGGGCAGTTGGGGGCAATCAGGTCTGCAAGGGGGGACAGTTAGGGGTAACCAGGCTAACAAGGGAGGGCAGTTAGGGGTGAGCAGGCCAGTAGGGGAGGGCAGTTAGGGGCAACCAGGCTGTTAGTGGCGTGGTTAGGAGGATATCAGGCTGGCAGGCAGGTGCACATTTGTGAGCCAGAAGTTCTGGATTGTGAGCCAGCAGTCCTGAATTGTGAGAGGGCTATCTGAATACTCATTTAGGCCTGATCCCAGTGGATAGTCGGACATCTCTTGAGGGGTCCCAGATTGGAGAGGGTGCAGATTGGGCTGAGGGACACTCCCCCACCACCAGCACACAAATTTAGTGTAATGGGCTTCTAGTTTAATATAAGTAAAAGACTATAATATCTTCCCTTTCCTTTATATCCAAAATAATTATGAATATCTTTTGTAAAATTCATAAATATATTTATTAGGTTTAAGTACTTACACTGCACAGTCCCCCTTTTATCTTTCATTAGTAGGCATATATAAATAAATGAGAGAAAATGCAAAAAAAAAAAAAAAAAAAAGGAAGTAATTTTCTACTTAATTTGAAATAAATCTGGTGTTTCTAAATAAATTTTTACTTTTGTTAATAGCAGGTATAATCATGTATTATTTGTGAGCCTGTGATTCTCAAATTGTGTTAGACTTTTAAAAATATTAAAATCTTATTTGTGCATCTATTGCTGCCATCTCTGATATTCCTTTTCTTCTGGAACTTAAATATAACAAAACTGTTAACAGGTTGTGTTTCACTAATATATTTTGAATAAGTGTTAAGAAAAGTTGGACTGAAGGCACATCCATTGTCATCTCTCTTTTTTAAAAAAATATATTTTATTGGATTTTTACAGAAAGGAAGGGAGAGGAATAGAGAGCTGTAAACATCAATGAGAGAGAAACATCGACCAGCTGCCTCCTGCACACCCCCTACTGGGGATGTGCCCGCAACCAAGGTACATGCCCTTGATGGGAATTGAACCTGGGACCTTTCAGTCCACAGACCAATGCTCTATCCACTGAGCCAAACCAGTTTTGGCCATTGTTGTCTCTTAAATACCCTCTTGCTTTGATCTCTGACTTATCCTCCACATTGATGTTGGAACACTTCCTAAAATACAAATTGCTCATGGCACTTTCCTCTAAGAAAATTTTAACGTTATTTTAATTGTTGACACTATTACAGATGATCCTATTTCCCCCACTTTTGCCCATCTCCACCCAGCCTTCCCCAACCCCCCCCCCACCTTCCCCCTGGCCATCAGCACACCACTGTCTGTGTCTACATGTTATCTGTGTAATATAATAAAAGCCTAAGCGACCATTAAGGTGAAAGGACCAGAACGACTGGTCACGACGATGCACACTGACCACAGGGGGCAGAGGCTCAATGCAGGAGCTGCCCCCTAGTGGTCAGTGTGTTTGGAGAGGGGGAGTGCTGCTCAACCAGCAGCTATGCTCAAGGCTGGCAAGCACAGCAATGGTGGTGGAAGACTCTTCTGCCTCTGTAGCAGTGCTAAGAGGCAGAAGTGGTAAGGAGCCTGCTGCTAAGGAGCAGTGAGCTGAGCAGTAAGGAGTTAGCAGGCAGGTGGTAAGGAGTGAGGGGCCCCAGATTGTAAGAGGGATGTCCCGAACTACAAGGGATCAGTCCAGGCTGAAGGTACGACCCTCCCCTCCCCACCCCATACACAAATTTTGTGCACCGGGCCTCTAGTACTTATATGTTATTTGGCTTATCTCTGCTAAGGAATTTTTAAAGGCTTTATATTGCTCACAAAGTAAGGTTCAAACTCCTCAAATGTTTTCATAATTTAGTCATTTCTGTTTCATTTCTTATATCTTCAATTAGGAATCCTATGACTTGATCATACTTCATCCAAAATGTGTGGCAAAAATTTTATGCTCTCACATATATAGAGTGCATGCTCTTTGCTCAGTTTTTCTCCACTTGATGTGAAACACATCAGTTATCAGTTAAAGTTGATTAACATGGAGACTCCTCTGGAAGACTCTGATCGACAAGGCTGTGGTAATTATTCCATACTCAAAGTTTCATTGATTTATACCAACTCTCAATATTGCTATTACAATACATGCAATTAACTATGTTTCTTTCTTGTAGTAGACTCCAATTTCTCAAGAGCAAAACCTCTACATTCTTATCATTTAAACCACTGCCTAGAGAGTGATAAATGAATTAATGAAGCGATGAATGACAAGAAATAAGAACAGAGTTAATATGTGCACTAATAAAATAAGAATCAAATGTGGCCTTCGATGGAGATTAATATAATTCAACCTATGTTGCTATTTAATGAGTGGCAAGATCACAGTCTCCCTTTGTTTTCAAAAACAATTGACATGAGGCTCTGAAATAAATTTATTTATGGTAGCAAGGAAATGCTATGATTTTCTGGTCATTACTCAAGCTAAGAATTGAAAACCCCAAGCTTGTCCTTTCCTTTCTGTAGATTCTTAGTGTGGTTAGAAGTAGACTTCCTGGCTGGCAGCACTTGTAGTGATTGTATTTTATATGCTTATCATATGGCCTTGTATGACCCACGTTCAGTTTAGAAAGGTCAGCCTTTAATGCCATGCTCTTTCCAAGTGATGATTTAAGTAACTCTGTCAATACTTGAAGCATGGACTTCTAACATTCTCATCTTCTTATGGTCACAATATTGCCTTCAGAAGGTCAGATAACTAATTTCAAAATCCCCCCATTAAGGGTATATTTTATGTAACCCGCAGTGCAGCAATGATATATTTTAAGAGTATTTCTATATATCCTGTTTTAGCTCTTGTTTTGGATTATTCTCACAAGATAATTTTATATTACTTCGTCTTAATAGATAGAGAAAACCGCAGATTTCTTCCCTGACCAGTATTACAAAGAACTGTCTCTCAATGTGGCAAGGTTAGGCAGATTTGCTGGTAATATTGTCAGTCTCTTAAGTTTGGGGTTCCTCAACTGTCACATGAACAGATTATATACTATATGTGCAACATGAATGTGGGCACTCTTTACATTGCCCCTGCTGGGGATTAGGAGGCAGGTGGAACTGAGCTAACAGGAAACTCATTCAACCTGCTGTGCTGTAATAACATTTATCGTCTTTGACTTGTGAGTCTTATGCTTTTTGGCAAAATCTAAGAAACTGTGGCTGGCTGACCCCTTACAGCCCTTGCAGTTCTGGGCCGTTTTGCTGTGGGGGAATGACTTGCTGGAAGAGGGCACAAGGGCCTCCAGGGGCAAGGTTAGGGATAGGAAAGGCTCCTTATATCCAGTTGTATATTTTTTTTGCACAAGCGCTGAGAGAGGAGGATAAGGGTGCCCCACTGTCAGGGCAGTAAATGAGGCGAAGGGCAAGGAGGTAGGATTGAAACTAGCTACCTGAACACTCCTTTTTGTTGTTGCCCACTCCTTTGTAGGAAGGAGGAAGGGCCACAGCTGGCGTTGGGTGTAATGCAATATCAGATGTGTGTATGACCCACAAGCAAACACCTGACTACTCATAATGAAAAGTAATTATGCCCATGACTTCTAGTTCTAACTGCAACATGTGAAGTGCTTGAAAGTTATCACCCCCAAATGTATGACCAAAAAGCTGGACAACACGAAAAAACTGCTTTATATTCTCATGGTGAGTCTTTGAGGAAAACAAAACAAAACCAACAACAACCCTTGTGCTTTTTGGCAAGGGAAGTGAAGAGCAATCACTGTGAAGTATACCTGGAGCCTTCTCCATAACAAAGGAACATTGTCCAGAGGAAAAGAATTTATCAGTGTCTGTGGACAAAGGGACTCTGTTCTCTCATCTAATAGGGGATGGAGCGTAGTCAATGGGTGCCATGCTTTCAAGGAACTGGATTGAGCATGCTGCAGGCAGAGAAAGGAGTAGAGGCCAGTGAGGGGAAAAGATAAACCACTGGAGAAATGCTTGTGAATGTCAGAGCCCAGGGACAAAGGCTCATTAAAAGGCCAGCATTTAATTGGAAGATCAAAGAATGTTCTTTTATTATAGGAGAAAACTGTTCCTCATCTTCTTCTATTGCTAGTGTGTACATGGGAGGGTGCTTGGGGTACTGCTGGAAGAGCACTTCTTCTCTGGAAGAGGATGAGATAAGATAAAGCTTTATTTTTGTGGAACGATACCCCTGAGTTTCCAAAGTCCCATTTCCCTTAGTCCAATCATAGAAGAAGTATCGCTGGGGTTTCAGTAAAGCTACAATCGGAGCCAGTGTCCAGCGGTTCCTTCGTGTGTTGCAGCTAGGCACATTCAGCATCAGGCTCGTTACAATAGTCCATGTGTGTGGGGTTCCCATGACCATATGCCATGCGAGGGGATGCAGAGAAGCAGGAGCCAAAGAACCCCACAAGCCCAGAGCCACATGAGTCCCACGAGGCCAGAGAGTTAACTCCTTTGTTTAGGGGGTTATGTGTCCCAAATCCTCATGCCTTTGCAGGCCATTCCCATTCCGGCAGCTCTCTCTGCCCCCAGGTATGATTGACAGCAAACACATTGCAGATGTCCCCTCAGCTTTCCTAGCACGTGTCTATCTTCCCTTTGTCCAGTCCCCTCCCCCAAGGTTTGGCAGGGAACATGCCTACAATGTCTGGCCTTTTCTCTGCTCCTTTCCTGTCATTAATAACTTGCTAATTACAACTGTATCACTGTGGCTCCCTCACACATTACCTCCTCATCAACAGAAGATACAAGATAAACCAGTGAGTTATACTTGACAGGTTCACTCCAGACACAGGTTCACTCCAGAGAAGGAGTTCTTACAAAAACACAAAGTCAAAAGGGAAAGAAAAGGGATAGTAGAGAACGTAGATGCTTCTGGCACGTACAGCTACAGAAAACATTAAACCCAGCTCAGGTCCTACAGATAATAACCAAAACTCTCACCCTGAAGGCCTATTTACCTCCATTCCTCTGGCGGCATTGATCATCCAGCTTTTCTCACAAAGTACAAGTGCTAGGAGCAGAAATAGAAGAGTGGAGTCTGGCTATAATTACAAGAACTATTAATCTGTGAAATATTAATTGGGCTCTGTTAACTCTACTTGTTCTGTTCTGATTAGAAATATCACATTCTAACCAGGCAGGCAGTTGAATGCCCGTGGACATGGGAATTAGCCTCCTTTCCCAAGAACTGCCTATCGTCATGGAAAGATTAACAACATCGTTGTTGAAATAATCGGGTCCTATAGGTGCCTTCCCTTTGTGACTCTCCACCCCCGCCCACCCCCAAGTCTGTACTGCCTGTAACCATTATACCTTGTCTGCTTCCCTGTGCCTGTAATTCCCACTTTCCCATGTAACCTTTGACTTTCTACCCAATAGAACCAGCTGCCTAATGGGGTAAAGTAGAGCAGATTTTTGTGGACAATCTGCTGCTCTCCCATTCTGCCAGCATTATTGTAATAAACACTCATATATGATTCAATCCTGGCTCTGCTTAATATGCTCAAGTCAACTGGTTGTCCAGTTTCATTTTCTGGTTATTCTGTGAAGCCACAAGTGGGAAGACTCCTCTGGGTGAATGGCAGGGATCCCATTTGCTGCTTGCACTTGGGGTTTCTCTGCTGGAGGCCTGGAATCTTATTCACAGCTGCCTGGAATTTTCCTGTTTTTGAGTCTCAGCTACAGCCTCAGTCATCTCTGTCATCTCACTTCAGACCTAAGTTGAATAGAGTGTTCTATAATTCTGTAACAAGGGGCATCTGTAATATTCTGCTCTCCCATCTGATGTGAGTCTGATCAGCTCCTGGTAGCCAGTGGCATCTTAAGGTCCTTGCCTGGTCCCTGCATTCAATCCTGGTGAGCTTATGATGGAGACAAGGCCCAGCATAGCCAAGGACATTCTTTTAAGTGTGTTTAGAGAATTACAAAATAACTAGTGGCCCAGGTGCATGAAATTAGTGCATATGGGGTATCCCTCAGCCCAGCCTGAACCCACTCTAATCTGGGACATCCCCTTTGCAATCCTGGACCACTGATTCCGAATCACTCACTTGCCTGCCTGAGTGAGAGATCCTGGGAATATGGGATCAGGAAAAGGGCCTCTGGTCCACAGATAGGAGGGCCCAAGTCCTACTGGAGTCAGACGCCAAGGCAGCAGCCCACCTGGGCAGGAGGCTAATGACCTCACCACACCCTGCCCACCACCCACCTGGCATTCTGGCATTCGGTCCTGCCTTTGGTCACTTTGGACATTATGGACACTGGACCATATATATACCGTACTAGATTGATGTACAATATTTTCTGCCAGGTTAAATTGTCTATCGCATATTCTCACATTTTATTACTAATTAACATAAACTTTATTTTTTCTTTCAGGTCTTTATCTGGGATTTCATATGTTAGAGAAATGTACTAGTATACTGAATTCTCTGGAGACATAGTATAAACTAATATTTAAAAAAATTATATGTTCAAAGTAATTTAGTGCCTGGGGAGAATACTTCTAAAACAACATATAAATTGGTTTGCTTTGGGAAATGGTGTTCAAGAATCTTATATCCACATGAGAATTCTTCGTAATCTAGATAATTTTCCTTTAGAGTACAGAAAGCATAAATACTACACAAGATCAAGTGTTGATTAATCTGTAATACTTAGAATATTCAACACATAATGGGAAAATTTAATTCATTGCATAAAAATCAGTAATAAAATAGTTAAACTCTTTCAAAGTAGCGGCTAAAAAACAATCATAGATTGCATAATAGAGTGAAATTCATTAAAAAAATGGAACATTGATGTGTTTTGATCAGCTGATGATAAGAGAGCAAAGTATTGAAACAGACTTTTTGTCGGAATAAATCTGTAATTATATCTTATTTTAAAAGGTGTTTAAGTTTTTAACTGTTTTTAGTAGACTCCAAAAGATGAAAACAATATTTCTCAAAAGTAATGGCAATGTTTCCTGGTAGATATATTTTATCTCACATCTGTTCTATTTTCACCTTAAACCTTGTTTCCGCAACCTTTAAAATTTTAAGGTAGGGGAAATGGTGAAGAAGACAAAATGAAATATAATGAATGCTTAGCACTGAAGTCCTTTCTCTTTTTGAAATCTATCTAATATTGACAGTATCTAATACAAAGAAATATACCTGCATTCATAGGCATGACTTGTAATGGTTTCATTTTGTCAGTTTTGTTGTGTTTTTTTTTTTTTTTACAGTGTATGTTGGGAGATAGTTGGTGTGCACAATTGTTGAAGTTGGACAAAGAAATGGTTTGACGTGATAAAATTCTTATTTGGGTGATTTAAATATAACTTTTCCACAGTGTTGCCATTATGGTAAGTTGTGTAAATGAGGGAAATTTTATAACAGGCAGCTTCACAAATATCTGCATGAGAAAGGAATGTCCGGGGAGAAAGGCTAGTTTTTTTTCACTCATAAATGTCTATATATTAAACATACATGATTTTGATAATAAATCTCTAATAATTTCCTTTAATGAAATCATGCATGTAGTCTTCACTTTATCTCTGTTCAGGCTGTTTCCTCTCTAAGGAATGAATATCTTCTCTCATTGTTTCATATTCTAAGACCTAGCTTTAAATATATATATGTATATATATGGCTTTTTAATGATAATACGTTTTAAATAAGTTAGAAATAATAATTTTTATATTCTCAAACACAAAACATTATTTTACCATAAGACCTTAATCATTTTATGTGTTAGATGAAGATACTGAGGAAAGAAATTTTCCTTAGAGATAATGTTAAGCTTTTTTATTTTAAAGAAATAAGCTATTATCTGGCCCATAGTATTTTGTACAGAATGTGTACTTCTAAGGAAACTACTTTAGAAATCTTAATGCTGATGTACAACTTACTAGCTGTGCAAACCTGAACAATGTGTCTCAATATATGCCTCCTGTTCAGACTAGTCATCCATAGATATTTCGTTAACTGTGTTTATCAAATATTTGAATATTCTTATGACAAGAAAATACATACCTCTAAAAATTTTTGTCACACTATTCTGTGATTTATTATGTGTTTGAAATTTGCCAAATAATTATCTTCTCTTTCAGGCTATGATGATCTCAAAACTGTTTATGTTTCAGTCCATATTTTAGACAAAGAACAAAAAGGTAAGCATAAGAAAGGCAAGCAGATAGAGAGCAGTTGCATTGGTAAATAGTTCCTCTTTATAATTTTTACTTATGAAGTGCATATTTTTAATCTTTCTTTTACTTTTCCCCTCAAATTCACTATACTATTTTTCAAAAACCATTCTTCCCTCTTTAGGTTTCCATAAAGCTTTATTCTGTGCTTTTACCTTTCTCTTTATTCCTTTCATCTCATATGATTTAATGAATCCATTTTTATATGCTTATCTCTGCTTCTTTTTTAAATGGAAATTTAAAAATTGTTTTAAGAGAAAGAAACTTTGATTTGTTGTTCCTCTTATTTATGCATTCCCTGGTTGATTCTTCTATATGCCCTGAGTGGGAACTGAACCCTCAACCTTGGTGTATTAGGATAACACTTGAACCAACTGACCTACCCAACCTGGCCTATTTCTCTCAGCTTTTATATTCCTTATTCTCACAAATTAGCAGTTTCTTATTACACAGACTGACATTACCAGACTGTGCTTGCTGATTTTGTTTTGGGGTACAAGTTGATAAGTGCTTGTTTGCAACAGAGATTGAGGAGATGGATATAATATTGAGAACAGAATTTTTCCCCCAATACCTCCTAAACATTTACCTGGAATTGGATATCGTTAACCATGAAAATAAACGGGACAAGAATCAGGCATGGTTTTTGGAATTTGCTTAGTTGAGTGAAATAGTAAATGTATACTAGCCTTGTTTATTGATGATGGCTAGGTTTGTGTACATGTGTGTGTGTGCGGGAAATTATGAACCTGTAATGTCATCATTTTGGTTCTAGGATGAAAACTTCTTTATTCAGACTAAATGGCATGCCATCCCAACTCTTGAATTTTAACAAGAGAAAAAAAACACAGCATTTTCCTATGCTTTGAAAATCTCTAATCCCTCTAATTTCCCCACATAAAAACAACCTAAAATTACTATTGCTATATAGGTTATTCTCTAGTACAATTTTCAACTACAGTTTTAACTACTTTTTCACTGCCCCACAAAATTTAAAAAAAAACAAAACATAAAAGAGCAATCTATTTTTCTTTCTGAAATATCACTTTGCTAACTTTAAATTCAAGGTTAATTATCATGGTTATTGGGACCATCATTTTCTTCTTTTTCCCTATTCAGATATAGCAAGTACAGTAATGGGAAATCATACATCCTGGACAGTGTTTATCCTAGCAGGCTTGACTGATGACCCACAATGGAAAGTTGTGTTATTCGTCTTCCTGCTTCTCATTTACGTGCTAAGCATCACCGGCAATCTGATTATCATCACACTCACCCTGGTGGATATTCACCTCAAGACCCCCATGTATTTTTTCCTTCGGAATTTTTCCTTTTTAGAAATCTCCTACACTAGTACATGCATTCCTAAGTTTTTGCTTACTATTGCAACAGGGGACAAAACCATTTCCTATAATTGTTGTGCCACTAAGTTGTTTTTTGCCTTCCTTTTTGGAGCATCTGAATTTTACTTGCTGGCAGTCATGTCCTATGACCGCTATGTTGCCATCTGCAAGCCCCTGCATTACACAGTCATCATGAGCAATAAAATCTGCACACAGCTTGTCCTCAGTTGTTGGCTTGCTGGCTTTTTTGTCATCTTTCCACCGCTCATCTTAGGCCTGGATCTTGACTACTGTGACTCCAATATTATTGAGCATTTCTACTGTGACTCCACTCCTGTTATGCAGATGTCTTGCACAGACACAGGGACCATTGAGCTGATGGGATTCATCTCTGCTTTGGTGACACTTTTGGTCACATTGATAATGGTGATACTATCATATGCCTTTATTGCCTTGACCATTTTAAAATTCCCTTCAACTAGTCAGAGGAAAAAAGCTTTTTCAACATGTTCTTCTCACATGATTGTGATATCCATTTCTTATGGCAGCTGTATTTTCATGTATGTTCAGCCATCCGTCAAACAAAAGGTATCTTTTTCCAAGGGAATTTCCGTGCTCAATACTTCAGTTGCACCACTTTTGAACCCTTTCATCTACACTTTACGGAACCAACAAGTGAAAAAAGCCTTCATGATTATGATTCACAGGGTTATTTTTTTCTCAAAGAAATGAATGTCCTAATGCTCTCTCTATACAAAAGAAATTAACAAAGGAGCCCTTAACAACAATATATCTAATAGTATCTTCCAGTTCACAGTTTCTCCCTTTTTCCCTTTCTTTTCTAAGATATTAACCTTTATCTCTTTGAAGCTTTATTTTCACAGAAGTCATTGGTCTACATTAATTTTGTTTATTTTCTTCATTAGAAAAAATTTTTTTCCTGACTTTATTTTCTTTTCTTCTGGACATGTAAAGAAGTTGAACTAAATTTTTAATGTGTTTTTCTGTCTTTCAATTCTAATTAGTCAAGACAATGAAATACTATTTAATTTGAATTACATATAATGTAGCATGCAATGCCAAGTTTGTTACTGTATTTTATTTATGATCATTGGCAACTTATTTAAAACTAATATTCTTTTACATTTTTTGTAATACTACTGATTTATTGGTGCACTTTCTATTTGAAATAATTAAAAGGAAACTGTGACAGATTTGCAAGAGTGTTGATGCTCATCTTTGAAAATGTTTGTTTATTAAAGATATGATTGCTGTTTTAAAGTACATTTTATAAAACTAGTTATTTATAAGAAATATTTGAAAAATAGCCAAGAAATGAAATAAAGGATAGGTAGGCAGAAAACTACATAAGGTATATAGTTGACTAGACAATTATATAAGTTTATGTAGCATTTGTAGGATGAACAGGATCTTAAATATATTTGAATCATAGATATGATTTCAGGGAAAATGGCTATTTAAACAATTAATTATATTTTTCTTGATAGTTTTGTTTGTATATTCATTTTGATAAAGTTGATTTAATAATCTTAAAACATTATCAAACTTTTAGAAATTTTAAGAGCAAGGAAATGAAAAAAAATATGTTTGTATAATTTTGAGCCAACCTAATCAAAATAAAACCTGAGTTTCTCTTACTGTTCTGATTATTTTTGATTCTGTTATATCTCAATCAGGATGAGTTCACTTATCACATCTAAGGTAAACCACTTATTCCTTACTGAGCTGTCCATAAATGCTTTACTTAATAGATATTTAAATGTCTGCCCTCTATTAGTTATTTACCATAGAGGATGTTTTGTGACTTTTAATAAAGATCACCAATATTTCTTAAGGTGAAATCATCTTGGCATGTGATTAAAGTCTGTAAAACATGCAGATAATTCTCCCATAAATGTAAGTTCAAGGCATAAATGTGGTTTATTTCTGAATATCTCAAATGTAAATTTCTATGTTTTAGAATATATTTATCATCTGTAGTGCTCTCTTTTTCTCAACATGGCATACTCACTATAATCAGATTGTCTAAAAAATATCTAATTTTAAGTTAATCAGTCATAATTTGAAATATTAATTATGCATGGTTTCTTTTCTTATTTAATTTACTGGAATTTTTTATTATTTATGATATTATTTACTAAACATTGAGGTAAGGTTTCCATTTTGATCAAAATACTTGAAATATTTCATTCCTAATAAATATATTTTCTTGCTTGTTTTGTAATCTGAATTTGAAAGGTATCATCCTTGCCTACATTTAGCTGTTATTGCTTTCATTACTTTTTATTTTACATTCTCTTCTCAGCCATCTTTTACTGGTTTATAAGCCACCAATTCAGTAACCTCTTTTAAACCCTGCCTTTCCAGATTAGTCATCTTTTTACTATCATAGTAATGAATATCAGCATTACTTAGAACAATTGATCTCTGCCTTAATAGTTAAAAGAATTTATTTGTTTTGATAAAATTAGATTTTATTGTGTGGTTTTCTGTGATTATATGGAAAGTGTTTTTGTTCATTTATTTGTTTGTTTTGTTAATCCTCACCCAAGGTTATTTTTCCATCAATTTCTTAGAAAGAGTGGAGGGGACAAGGTGGGAGGAAGGGGGGAGACAGAGAGAGGGAAACACCAATGTGGGAGAGACACATTGATTGGTTGCCTCTTACCGAATGCACCCCTACCATGGCTGGGGATAACTTGGATAGCAGGTATGTGCTATTGACCAGAATTAGACCCAGAATCATTGGCCAATGATTGGGGCCAATGCTCTGGCCAATGCACTGAGCCAAACTGGCTAAGGCTGGAGTGCTATCCCTCTCTCTCTCTCTCTCTCTCTCTCTCTCTCTCTCTTTCTCTCTCTCTCTCTCCCTATCCTATCCTTATTCCTATCCCTACCCCTACCCATTCCTCTACCTCTACCTTTACCTATCTCTATCTCTATCTATCTCTGTCTCTATCTCTATTATTTCTATCATCTCTTTCTCTACCTTTTTTGATTCTCCCTCCCCCCCATGCTTGATTCCTAAATATTAGAATCCTCAGTGCTCTTCTCTTTATTATCTTTGCAATTTCCCTAATGATAGATCACATCTAATTTCAATAGTGTGTGTGTGTGTGTGTGTGTGTGTGTGTGTGTAAAGTGGCTGAAAATCTTCTGAAAGTATTGAGAAATGGCAAAATGTAAGTTAAAGAAACTCAGAGAACACAAGAAGAGGAAACCTCCTTTAGGCACAATCCTTTAAAGCTGAAAAAATAACAAGGCAAAAAGAAAACCTTGAAGGCATTTAAGGGGGAAAACATATGTACTACATATAAACATGAATAACAATTGGTTCTGACTTCTCATTAGAAGCAATACAAGCAAAAAAGTTATATAGTCACAACCTGGAATTCTACATTCTAAGATGAAAGAGGAGTAAAAAAGTCAGATAGATGAAAACAGGAATGTATTGTCAACAAACCCACGTTATAAGAAATTTTAAAGGATTTCCTACTGACAGAAACAAAAATATTTTAAATAAAAAAATTAAAATATCTTCATGAAATGAAGAGCTTCAAAACTGGAATAAGAGGAAGTAAAATATAATATTTTTTCTCATTTTAATTCCTCTGAAAGTGACCAAGGCAATGATGGTAATGTTTATAGTAAAGGAAAACAGAATTGATAATCTTATTTATTGTTTTGGTCAAGGATGTCTGCCTGCACCTGAGTGCCAGAGCAAATCAAACTCTATTTGTGGGAATATGTCCTCATCTAGGGACTTTACCCTTGTATAGTTGTGAGTATACAGTAAAAAAGGCACCAGCATACCAAGGGAGTTTCCAATGAAAATAACAGGAATAGAGACTCAAAAGATCTAGATGTATTTAGCACAGTCTGTAAAAACAATTAGAGCATTATTTTCATAGAAGAGGTATAAATTAATGATCTAAAATAATTGGTATTGATAATTCAAGAAATATTCATACAATAATTGACACCAGAAGAGAGGTTATGTACTGGAAAAATGGTCAGGAGAAATATCCAGAATTATTTTTATAAAAAGTGCACAGAATATATATTCTTTACTAAGGGACTTAGTAAAATGAAATCAGCCCTAGGAAACAAAGATCAGAGAAACATAGGACAAAAGCTTCAGTTGAATATATAATTATTAAGAATTTTTAAAACCAATTAAATATATCAGAATATATATGTAATAACACAGAATGAAAAATCTAGAATTCAACATTCAAATAAAATATTTATAATAAAATAAAGATGTGTAGCTCAAAAGTGTGTTGTAAACAGTCTGTCATTAAAGGCAGCACAGAGATGCAAGAAGCGTAATTGTAAAAATTAGATAAAATAGAAGCAGAAAGAGAGAGCAACTGAGGGTCTTGTGCTGTGAGTGTTTATTGGCAAGCTGGGAGACAGCGAACACCAGAAGAAACTGCTGGGGGGCTGCTGACAGAGGTGCCCCTCACAGGGAAGCACCCACGCGGGCTGTGTCCCTGCCCGAAGCTACCTACCGGCTTGGACGGGGAAACCTCGCCATCTTGAGAGGAAGATAGGATCGTGTCAGAGGCCTGAATATCCACAGCCGCAGCGACCACCAAGCATCTGTGACCCCCAGAACGCGGATCCCAAGCGGCGCGAACACTTGCCCTCACAGGATTGCCCCACTGCTCAGCGAAAAGGTCAGATTTCGCGGGGAGAGGGTGGAGAGCGCTCGCGGCGAAAACAAAAAGCCTGTGCGCACAGAGCGCGCTCCCGGAAGCTGGAGGACAGGGGTGGTGATTACAAGTAGAAGCCCCCGCTGTTGGGCGGTTGTCACCCTTGAAAGTGGACGGGGCTCCTAACAGGGGAGATATCTAAAGAGCAACACATTTGGATCCGGCTCGGAGGGATATCGGAGAGTTGCGGGAGATTGCAGTTGCTCGGACCTGCCCCTTCCCCCCCTCCATAGTTCCAGCTTCAGAGAGGACGAAAAAAAAAAAAAAGCTGGAGAGGCTTTAGAGTCTGGGAAGTCAACCTAGAAACACTGCCCCCAGAGGCTAATTCACAAATTGACTCTAGTGTAATAAAAACAAAGCAAAACCTGCCTAAAAATCAGGACTGGATCATAACAATAGAGGAAGCGAATGACCTTCATTACTGCTAATTTTAATTAAATTTTTAAAATTTTATTATTATTTTTTTTTAATTTTTAAATTTTTGTTTTTTACTTTTGTTTTCATTATTTGCAACGTTTACTCAAGAAACTATTTTTTTTCTTTTTCCTCACTTGATTTTATCTTGATAATTATTACATTGTATATGTAATCAACATTATTACTACTACTAACTTACCTTTTTCATCTTATTTTCTTTTGTTTATTTTTATTATTTTTATTCCATTTGATTATATATATATATATATATATATATATATATATTTTTTTTTTAATTTCAGGATTACTGTTCTACAGTCTTTATCTATCCTTCTTTCTCCAACGCTTTATTCTATCTCAACCCTACCTTTATGCCTTCACCCTCTTTCCAATCTTTTCCTTTGATACCCTGTTTATCTTAACCCTTTCCTGCTCTAGATTTCCCCCATTCCATCTGTCTACCCCCTCCTAAAATTTCACCCTACTTGTATATATCTAATTTCCAACTACCTGCTCCAAACCCATTCACACCTCCCTCGCAGTTGTCCTAAAAACAAAAAAAAAAAACAAAAAAAACAAAACAGTCTTACTCTCTAACTCTGAAGTTGTATGTTGAATGTTAACTTTACTGAAGTTGTATGCTTTTCTTTTATAAGATTGATTTGCCTATGCTTTTTGTTTGATTGCATGTTTTTGTTAGCTGGGTTCTAGTCACCCTTATTGGTGGTTATTAATATCGCAAACACATTTCGATTCAGTGCCTTGTGTGTTGTACCTGGTTGTGTTGTATTTTGTGCCTTTAAATCAAAGCAGGAGAGAGAGAACTACACAACCAGACATCATAGATCATGGGGAGACCAAAAAACAGCCCGCATATGAAAGAAAAGCAGGCTTCACCAGAAAAGGAAGTAAACGATATAGAGGCAAGCAACCTACCAGAGCAAGAATTCAGAGTAACGATCTTAAGATGGCTAAAAAGAATGGAAGACAAATTTGACAATTTGAGTAAGACCCAAGAGGAAATGAAAAAAACCCAAGAGGAAATGAAGATGACTCAAGATGAAATGAAAAATGACATCGCTACTATGAAAAACTCAATAGATAGCATCAAGAGCAGACTAGAAGAAGCAGAGGATCACATCAGTGAGCTAGAAGACAAGATGGAAAAAAATACCCAATTAGAGCAGCTTCTAGAAAAAAAAATTAAAAAGCAGGAGGAGAGCCTACGGGAGCTTTGGGACAATGCAAAACAAAACAATATTCGAATAATAGGGGTTCCGGAAGGAAAGAAAACCGAGGTAGACATGGAAAATGTATTTCAAGAAATAATGACAGAAAATTTTCCTGAGATAGAGAAGAAAAAACCCACACAAATCCAAGATGCTCGCAGAGTCCCAAGCAAAATGGATCCCAGAAGACCGACGCCAAGACATATTATAATTAAATTGGCAAACACCAATGACAAAGTTAGAATCTTAAAAGCAGCCAGAGAGAGACAGAAAGTTACATATAAAGGAACCCCCATCAGACTAACAACTGATTTCTCAACAGAAACTTATCAGGCCAGAAGGGAATGGGATGAAATATACAAAGTCATGCAAAGAAAGGGTCTGAATCCAAGAATACTGTACCCAGCAAGACTATCAATCAAAATTGAAGGGGAAATCAGGAGCTTCACAGACAAAAAAAGACTGAAGGAATTTATCTCCACCAAACCAGCAATGCAAGAAATGCTCAAAGGTCTACTGTAAAAATAAATAAATAGGAAGCGAAGAAGGAACACAGAGGTATAGAATAAAAATGGCATCAAATGAGTACCTATCATTAATAACATTAAATGTAAATGGTTTAAATGCTCCAATCAAAAGACATAGGGTAACAGATTGGATAAGAAAACAAGACCCATACATCTGCTGTCTACAAGAAACCCACCTCAGAAAAAGAGATGCACACAGACTGAGGGTGAAGGGATGGAAAAAGGTTTTCCAGGCAAATGGAAATGAAAAGAAAGCTGGGGTAGCAATACTTATATCTGACAAATTAGATCTCAGAGTGAAGGACATAACAAGAGACAATGAAGGCCACTTCATAATACTAAAGGGAGCAATCAAACAAGAAGAAATAACCCTGGTAAATATATATGCACCCAATACGGGAGCACCCAAATACATAAAAAAACTGCTGGAGGACATTAAGGGAGAGATTAACAGCAATACAATCATAGTAGGAGATTTTAATACCCCACTGTCACCCTTCGACAAATCATCCAAACAAAAAATCAGCAAAGAAATATCAATCCTAAATGACTCACTAGACCAGATGGAATTAATTGACATCTTCAGAACATTCCACCCCAAAGCCACAGAATATACATTCTTCTCAAATGCACATGGGACATTCTCAAAGATAGACCACATTTTGGGACATAGGCAAAGTCTCTTCAAATTCAAGAAGATAGAAATCATATCAAGCATCTTCTCAGACCATAATGGCATAAAACTGGAAATTAACTACAATAAAAATAATCCAAAGAAATCAAACACATGGAGACTAAACAGCATGCTATTAAACAAGGACTGGGTTACCAGAGAAATCAAGGAAGAAATTAAAAACATCCTGGAAACAAATGACAATGAAAACACAACAATCCAAAATCTATGGGACACAGCAAAAGCAGTTTTGAGAGGGAAGTTCATATCCTTACAAGCCTATTGCAAAAAACTAGAAAAAAGTGTAACAAATGATCTAACTCTACAACTCAAAGAGTTAGAAAAAGAGCAACAAGAAAAGCCCAGTGTAAGTAGAAGGAAGGAAATAACAAAAATCAGAGCACAGATAAACGACATAGAGACCAAAGAAACAATACATAAGATCAACAAAACCAAGAGCTGGTTCTTCGAAAGAATAAACAAGATAGATGGACCTCTAGCCAGACTAACCAAGAAACAAAGAGAGAGGACCCAAATAAACAAAATCAGAAATGAAAGAGGTGAAATAACAACAGACCCCACCGAAATACAACGGATTGTTACAAAATACTATGAACAACTCTACTCCAACAAACTGAACAACCTGGAGGAAATGGACATATTCCTAGAAAAATATAATCTTCCAAAACTCAATCAGGAAGAATCTAAAAATCTCAATAAACCAGTGACTTGGGAAGAAATTGAAACCGTCATCAAAAAGCTTCCAGCAAACAAAAGCCCAGGGCCAGATGGCTTCACAGGAGAGTTTTACCAAACATTCAAGGAAGAACTAAAAACTATCCTCCTCAGACTATTCCAAAAAATCCAAGAGGAACACTTCCAAATTCCTTCTATGAAGCCAGCATCACCCTAATACCAAAACCAGATAAAGACAACTCAATGAAAGAGAATTACAGACCAATATCCCTCATGAACATAGATGCTAAAATCCTCAACAAAATTCTAGCAAATCGACTCCAGAAGAGCATCACAAAGATCATACACCACGACCAAGTAGGATTTATTCCAGGAATGCAAGGATGGTACAATATCCGGAAATCAATAAACGTGATACATCACATAAACAAATTGAAAGATAAAAATCATATAGTCATATCAATTGATGCAGAAAAAGCATTCGATAAAATCCAACACCCTTTTCTGATAAAAACTCTTAACAAGGTGGGAGTACAAGGATCATACCTCAACATAATAAAAGCTATATATGATAAACCCACAGCCAACATTATACTCAATGGGCAAAAACTAAAACCATTCCCTCTAAGAACAGGAACAAGACAGGGATGCCCACTCTCGCCACTCCTGTTTGACATAGTACTGGAAGTACTAGCCATTGCAATTAGACAAGAGGAGGAAATAAAAGGCATCCAAATTGGAAAAGAAGAAGTAAAGTTATCCTTATTTGCCGATGACATGATATTGTACATAAAAAACCCAAAAGACTCCATTAAAAAACTAATTGACTTAATAAATGAATTTGGTAATGTAGCAGGATACAAAATTAATGCCAAGAAATCCATGGCTTTTCTATACACCAACAGAGAAACTGCAGAAACAGAGACTAAAAAAGCAATTCCATTTACCATCGCACCAAAAAAATTAAGATACCTAGGAATAACTTTAACTAAGGAAGTAAAGGACCTATATGGGGAAAACTACACGACACTGAAAAAAGAGATAGAGGAAGATGTAAGGAGATGGAAGAACATATCATGTTCATGGATTGGTAGGATCAACATCATCAAAATGTCCATACTTCCTAAAGCAATCTATAGGTTCAATGCACTCCCCATTAAAATACCAACAACATATTTCACCGACCTAGAAAGAACTCTCCAAAAGTTCATTTGGAACAATAAAAGACCCCGAATAGCCACAGCAATCCTGAGAAAGAAGAGTAAAGTAGGAGGGATCTCAATACCAGACTTCAAACTATATTACAAAGCCACTGTTCTCAAAACAGCCTGGTACTGGCACAAGAACAGATATATAGATCAATGGAATCGAATTGAGAACCCAGATATCAACCCAAATCACTATGCTCAACTAATATTTGACAAAGGAGGCACGAATATACAATGGAGTCAAGACAGTTTCTTCAATAAATGGTGTTGGGAAAATTGGACAGACACATGCAAAAGAATGAAACTAGATCACCAACTTACACCATTCACAAAAATAAACTCAAAATGGATACAGGACTTAAACATCAGACGGGAAACCATAAAAATACTAGAAGCATCCACAGGCAGCAAAATCTCAGACGTATGCCAAAAGAACTTCTTCACTGATACTACCCCTAGGGCAATGGAAGCTAAAGAGAAAATAAACAAATGGGACTACATCAAAATAAAAAGCTTTTTTACAGCAAAAGAAACCATCAACAAAACAACAAGAAAGCCCACAGTGTGGGAGAACATATTTGCAAATGATACCACTGATAAAGGTTTAATCTCCAACATCTACAAACAGCTTATACAACTAAATAAAAGGAAGATAAATAATCCAATTAAAAAATGGGCAATGGACCTAAATAGAACATTTTCAAAAGAAGACAGAAGGAAGGCCAAAAGGCATATGAAAACATGCTCAAAGTCACTAATTGTCCGAGAGATGCAAATCAAAACAACAATGCGGTACCATCTCACACCTGTCAGAATGGCCAACATCAACAAATCAACAAACGACAAGTGTTGGCGAGGTTGCGGAGAAAAAGGAACCCTCATGCACTGCTGGTGGGAATGTAGACTGGTGCAACCACTGTGGAGAACAGTGTGGAGTTTCCTCAAAAAACTGAAAATGGAACTCCCATTTGACCCAGTAATCCCACTTCTAGGAATATATCCCAAGAAACTAGAAACACCAATCAGAAAGGATATATGCACCCCTATGTTCATAGCAGCACAATCTACAATAGCCAGAATTTGGAAACAGCCTAAGTGTCCGTCAGCAGATGATTGGATCCAAAAACCATGGTACATCTACACAATGGAATACTATGCGGCCATAAAAAATAAGGAATTCTCATCATTTGCAGCAAACTGGATGGAACTGGAGAACATCATGCTGAGTGAAATAAGCCAATCAATGAAAGAGAAACACCACATGACCTCACTCATTTGTGGATAACAAAGAGCATTATAAACTGATGAACCAAAAGATAGATATAGAGACAGTAAATCAACAAGTAGACTGTCAAATTACAGCGGGGAGGGGAGGAAGATCTGGGGGAGATAATAGATCAACCGAAGGACTTTTATACATGCATATAAGTATAACCAATGGACACAAAACTCTGGGGAGGGAGGGGATGTGTGGGAGGGAGGGTGGGGGGCAAAAAAAAAATCAATAAAATATATTAAAAAAAAATAAATAAATAAAAAATAAAATAAAAAAAAATGTAAGATAAAAAAAAAAAATTAGATAAAATAAATGAATATTGATTTAGTAATAATGGTGTAAGAAGATAATAGATTTAGGACAACTTTGAGATATGTAGAATTGAAATGCCCAACAATAACATAAGTGGTAAGAAGAGATAAATGAACCTAAAATATTCTAAGGTTTTAATAATCTGAAAATTAATTAAGATAAGAATGTATGCTGTTATATCTAGATTAATGTCTGAAAAATAATGAAGTATAACAAAGCAATCAATAGAGATAAAATGGAAAAATAAAATAAAAGTTTGTTATCCCCAGTAAAGGCACTTGAAAGTGAATATAAGGAACAAAAACAGGTCAATCAAATGGATAAAAGGTAATAAGAAGGTAGATATCAGTAATTATATTGAATTTGCATGGATGAGACATGGATGAAACTGATTTTCATTTCAATTATAAAATTATATGATGATTAAGTTATTTTATTTTTTTAAACAGAGAATAAAAGGTTTATTTTTTCATAAGCATGGACACGTTTAATATAGTCCAGGCATGTTTTGGAATCCTTTACAAATATTGATTCATTCGATCTGGTTTCCACCATCATTTTACAAATGAAACCGCTGCACAGAGGCACCCATCACTCCCAGAATCAGACATGTGACAGCAGAGACAGCTGCAGAGTCCCTGCTCCCCCAGCACCCGCTGCCCCCATCATGCCCCTGCAGACATGCTCTTCCAGGCACAGAACCTTCTGGAAGGTCACACTGACCCTGGTGATAGTGTGTTTTTATTTTTTATTGTTTAAAGTATTACAAATAGTAGTACATATGTCTCCTTTTCCCCACTGACCTTCCCCTGGCCTCCCCAACCCCCTAGCAATGTCCTCAGCCCTCTAGTGTCTGTGTCCATTGGTTATGTTTATATGCATGCATACAAGTCCTTTGGTTTTAATATAAAAAAACAGAATGGAAAATGATGTAACATAAATATATTAACCAAAATACATAAGTTCTAGTTAGACTAATGGCAGGTACAGTAGACTTTATTTAAAAAAGCTTTAGTATTGATAAAATGGAATTTTTCATAAACAGAACTAATCCATAAGAAATATCACTATTTGAAATAAGCATATACTGCCTGTATTAATCAGGGTGCTCCAGGGAAACAGAATCAATATGAAATTTATGATAAGGAATTGCCCCAACTTGATGATGGAGGCTAAGAAATCCCACAATCTGCTATGCAAGCTGGAGACCCAGGAAAATATTGCTATAATTCTGAGATCCAGGGAACTGATAGTGTAAGTCCCAGTTGAGGGCAGGAACAGAGAACAAATACCACCTCATCCCTCTGCGTTTTGTTCTATTTGGGTTTTTCAGGGATTGGATGATACCCACCCACATTTGGGTCAGGGCAATATGTTTTGCTCAGGCACAGAATCAAATGCTAATCATATCTGAAAACACTCTCACAGAAATAATAATGTATAATATACATGTCCTATACCCTAGTCAAACTGATACATAAAATTAACCACCTCAAGTCTAGACGTTGTCAATTTGACACTAATAAATATTTTCTTAAATCTTTCTTAGTCTCCAATTAAAGACAATAAACAAAGTCATAATTTCATATAACATCATACTCAATCCTGCATACAATAAAAACACACTAACCCCAGCTAGCTTAGTGCATTTCTTCTAAGTGTTTGGAACACAAGTAATCTTAATAAAAGAAATAATTATCCTAAGTGTCAGCTTAATTACATACATGTTCAAATTTATCTACACTAATAAAAGAGAAAGATGCAAATTGACCATACCTCTGCTACACCCACCAGCCAATCAGGAGTGAGTATGCAAATTAACCTGAAAAGATGGTGGTGGCCTGTCACCCAACCATTCTGAGCCTGTGGGAGTTTGGAGAAGTCTGGTGCCAGCCCCTGAGGATGTCTGTGGCCAGGGAGACTAAAAAGCCACCTGCCCCATGATCCCAGGCCTTGGCCAGCTGGAGAAGTCTCCCGCCCCACATCCCCATGTCCTGGGGGAGATAGAAAATCAGGCCCCAGTGCCTGAGGCTGGGTGCAGCCTGGGAGAAGAAGCTGTCTGCCCCATGATTCCAGGCTGCAGCCAGCTGCAGAAGTCTCATGTCTGCCTGCCCCACATCCTGGGGGGGAGACAGAAACCTGGTCCCACTGCCTGAGGTTGATTGCAGCCAGGGAGAGGAAGGAGTATTTTACTTTAATCATCTGACTTATTTCTCTTAGCATGTTCATGTTAAGATCCATCCATTTTGTCACTTATAAGCAAATGGAAGTATTTCACCTTGTCTGATGACTAAGTAGTATTTCATTGTACATAAAAAATGCATTCAGCTTTATTAACAAAAATAAATTCAGTCCACACATAGTCTAAATAAAGCATTGCAAATCCATGTCTCACCATTTCCTAAAATACACATTTACAAGCATCAAAACATTCCTGTTCTCCTGATACAATGATCTGAGAGAAGTGCTTTTCTATGATTTTTAAGACTGAAATGCATTATTTGGAAAACATGATATACAATAATATTTTCATAATCACCAAGATTTTAAGACTGGTTCAAAGATCTTTCACATTCACTTCCTTTGTTTGTCTTCTCTGCACTATGACTATTCTGATGTATACTAATACCTTTGAACTTTGACTAAAGACTTCCCAGATTTATAATGGTTGTCTGGAAGGTGAGTTCTCAGACATTTATTAGGATTTGACCCTTAAAACTTTTCCAAATTTCATTGAATTGATTACTTCTCTCTCCATTACATATAGTATGGTAATAATTGATAACAGTAAGGCTATTAATTTCATTTATGGGGATTTTAATGTCATTAAACGAGTACATTTATTACCAAATAACTATTCTATGATACCTATTGAATATAAAGACCTTCCCAAGTTTAGAAAAAATTATATTCTTTGGAGTAAGGAGGGCATTTTTCTCAGTAAAAGAATAAGGAATCCCTTGTTAATAGATTCTCAAATTGATCACCTTTTGAATTTTTGTCTTTATTTTTAAACCAGAGGTCCGGTGCACAAAATTCTTGCATGGGGATATGTCCCTCAGCCCAGCCTGCATTGTCTCCAATCTGGGGTCCTTCAAGGGATGATCCTGGTAGGATTGGGCCTAAACTGGCAGTCAGACATCACTCTCACAATCCAGGACTGCTGACTCCCAACTGTTCACCTGCCTGCCTTCCTGATTGCCCCTAACCACTTCTGCCTGCCAGCCTGATCACCCCCTAACTGCCCTCCCCTGCAGGCCTGGTCACCCCTAACTGCCCCCCCTTCTGGCCATCTTGTGGTGGCCATCTTGTGTCCTCATGGGGCAACTATCTTATGTGTTGGAGTGACAATCAATTTGCAAATTTTTCTTTTATTAGATAGGATCTCTGGTTTACAGAAATGTTTGAATCTTGTTTAATCTGATGCTACATTTTAAGTAGTCCAAATGATTATTTGTAGCACAGACTAGATGACTTTTCAGATTTTCAAAATTTGAACACTTTTTGCTTTTTCTTTCTCTTCTTCTGGACTTTTCCTCAGACAAAAAGATTCTTGATAAGTAAATTCTCAGGAGTGTGACATTGACTCCCAGTGCTCTGATTCTCTATTATACCTTTCCTTTATCCAATTATCTAATGAAGGACACTTAAGTTGTTTTCATGTCTTGGCCATTATGAATAATACTACAACAAACCTTTGGGTACATATATCTTTTTTTAAATTTAAATTCTTTATTGTTTAAAGTATTACATAATACTTTTCTCCCCCATTAATCTCACTATGGCCATTTCCCCACCCCAGCACACGCACTCACTGCCCTACTAACTATATCCATTGGTTATGCTCATATGCGTGCACACAGGTACTTTAGTTGATCTTTTATCACCCCCGCCCCCACCACCCATCTTCCATCTTAGGTTGGATAGTCTGTTTGATGCTTCTATTTCTCTGGATCTATTTTGGTCATCATATATTTTGTTTATGTTCTTCATTATATTCAACAAATGAGTGTAATTATGTGATATTTATCTTTCTCCAAAGAATTATTTCGCTTAACATAATGTTTTCCAAGTCCATCCATGCTGTTGCAAATGGTAATAATTTCTTCTTCTTTTTATAGCAGCATAGTATTCCATTTTGTGGAAGTACCTCAGTTTTTTAATTCTCTCATTTGCTGATGGGCACTTAGGCTGTTTCAGATCTTAGCTATAATAAATTGTGCTGTTATGAACATAGGGGTACATATATTTTTTCCAATTGGTGCTTCTAATTTTTTGGGTTATATTCCTAAAAGTGGGGATTACTGGGTCTAAAAGGAATTCCACTTTTAGTTCTTTGAGGAAGCTTCATACTATTCTTCACAGTGGCTGCACCAGTCTGCATTCCCACCAGCAGTGCACAAGGGTTCCTTTTTTTCCTCATCTTCTCCAGCACTTGTCATTTGTTGATGATAGCCATTTTGACAGGTGTGAGATGGTACCTCATTGTCATTTTGATTTGCATCTCTCAGATGATTAGTGACTTTGAGCATGTTTTCATATATCTCTTGGCCTTCTAATATATCCTGTTTCAAAAAGTGTCATGTAGGTACATTGCCCATTTTTTTTTTTATTGGATTGTGTATTTTCCTTTTGTTAAGTTGTATGAGTTCCTTGTAAATATTTACTAATGTTATGTCTGTTAAGGACATTAGTAAATATGTTCTCCCATGCATTGGGCTTTCACAGAGTCATGAAAGGCTTCTGCTACTTGCCAGCCATGAGCCTGGATTCTGGCTGAGGGGCGCTCCCCCTGTGGGAGCACACTGACCACCAGGGGACAACCTGTTATTCTGACCTTTAGTCAATTTGCATATTAGCCTTTTATTTTATAAGATAATAATAATAATATTAAATAAATAAATATCTATAGTAATCAAAGAGAAACATGCAAATTAACCATCACTCTGCTACACCCACCAGTCAATCAGGGATAAGTATGCAAATTAACCTAGCAAAGATGGTGGCAGCCTCAGAGCTGGAGCAAGCAGGAGGCTTGTGTTTCCCTTGGTGATGGATGGAAAGTTTCAACAGTAGACTAGGAGGAGTGGAGGACCAAATTAGCGAATTAGAAGGCAAGGGAAAAAAACACATCCAAACTGAACTGCAATTGGAGATAAATATTAAAAGACAGGAGGGGAGCCTAAGAGAACTGTGGGACAACATGAAACGAAGCAGCATACTAATAATAGGGATGCCAGAACAACAGGAAGGGGAACAAGGGTTAGAAAATCTATTTGAAGAAATAATGTCAGAAAACTTCCCTGATGTGGGGAAGAAAAAAGTCACACAAGCACAGAGAGTCCCAAACAAAGTGAAACCAAAAAGATCCACACCAAGACACATCGTAATTATGATGGCAAATGTTCAGGACAGAGATAAGCTTAAAGACTGCAAGAGAGAGACAGATAGTGATGTACAAGGGATGTCCCATTAGATTATCAAATGATTGCTCAACAGAAACACATCAGGCCAGAAAAGAAAGGAAGGAAATTTACAAAGTGATGCAAAGCAAGATACTGCATCCAAGAATACTCTATCCAGAAAGGCTATCATTCAAAATTGAAGGGGAAATTAGGAGTATCACAGACAAAAAACAAAACAAACAAACAAAAAAACTAAGGGAGTTTATCACTACCAAGCCAGCAATGCAAGAAATGCTAAAGGGACTGAAATAAAAAGGAAAGGAACACAAGCACAAAAAAAAAAAAAAAAAAAAAAAAAAAAAAAAAAAATTAAAAAAAAATGGCTACAAACAACTACCTATCAATAAGAACTTTAAACGTAAATGGACTAAATGCTCCAATCAAAAGACATCTAGTGGCTGAATGGAAAAAAAAAAAAAAAACCAACATGCTGTGTACAAGAGACCCACCTCAGCACTGAAAGTGAAGGGATGAAAAAATATCTTTCAGGCAAATGGAAATGAAAAGAAAGCTGGGGTAGCAATACTTATATCTAAACTAGATATACCTTACACTATATATTATGTAATCTTCACCTCTGGCAACTAGAAAGATTATACCTTTTTTTACAAATCTGTAAATTGATGCTCAGAAAAGTTGAATAACTTGTTAAAGGTCTTGAGCTCTAATAGCCAATATGATAGCCTGATTTTTAAAAAGAAAAGAAAACAAAACACAAAACTTGTTTTTGCTTCATTTTATGCATACTACTTTAAATTCTGTAAGGGCCTGCAAGGTTTATGTTACTTTTACTAATGATGACCAGCACAAATTTACTGTCATTTGTAATTGAATTTATTGGGATTATACTGGTTCACAAAATTATACAGGTTTCAGGTGCACAATTATACAACACATCATCTGTATACCACTTCACCATCCAAGTCAAGTCTGTCCATCACCATTTACCCCCGCTTTACCCTTTTCTACCCATCTCCCACCCCCCTCTCCCTGAGTACTCACACTGTTGTCCATGCCCATCAGTTTTTTATCTCATGTAATCTTTACAATATCTTTCTTTTGCGGGGCTTTTAAAACTAACCTTACCTCATTTGGACATGATTATATTATTATAGTTTAGTCACTTTAAGGCACCAACTCCTAATATTACACTCGGCGTATGAGTTGCAACATGAATCAATCAAAACCAGAAACTCTTCAACCACCATTCCTGGTGAGCAAGACTGAGCAGCAAAATAAGCATAATACATTAGCAGTATTATGGAACCTAACACTTTTTTGTAAGGTAGATTAAAAATGATAGACTTAATGAATGCACATAGTATAATGTGACAGATTACAGATTCTTTTTTTTTAACGGCATAGAGTATTGGGGAGAGATCTGCATTGGGAGTTAAGATATTTGATTGCTAATCTCTGTCTGAAAATAATGTCAAGGAAAACAAACTTCACATTTAGTTTTGTTGTTTGCTGGTTGATGTTGTTTTTCTTTTCTTCTTTTTTTTCTGTCGCATGAGACACTGTCCACCAAGCTTCTTTACAAATTTTAATACTAATATGTATTGTCCATTACACTCATTGCTGTGCTGTGTATATTCCTCTTCTGGCAATTTTGATTCACTAAATTGGTCCCCAGTGTCAGAGAGACTAGATAAAACATTAAATAGCTTGTGCCAGTAAAATCTATGTAGAAACCATTCTTGAGAGTTTTAAAACACCTTCTGATCTTTTCTTTTCTTTTACATATTTGATTCTTTCTCACTCTCTATGGTCAAAATACGGTAATATATCCTCTATGGGAAATTTAAGACAAAAACATTGACAATAGAAAGCAAATTGTTAAGTGAGAGGAAATATTTTCAGAAATGTTGGTATCCTAGTAACAGTGACAGCTAATAGTTTTCAGAGTCCAGATGTTCTGGTTGTTGGTTAGCAATTGGAAAACTAGAGTTAAGTGTGGCAGAAAGAAGGCAATGGAGGTCTCCCAAATCTTATCATTGAGTCATCACCTATTAGCCAACTTTTAATTAATTCAAATTATATATTTGAGTTATGTTTTGTAACTGTATATATTGAAAATTAAAAAAGATCCATATATATCGCTTTATTATATCAATTCTCTATAAAGGCAGGAAATTATCATTTCTGTGCCTGTGTGTTTCTCATTGAATATAGGCTGTGCAGTGCTTTAGGAAAACATATTTTCATTTTAGGTAGTGTGTTACTAAAATTTGCTACCTATAATACTAGTTGCATTTATTTACTTCATTTAATGCAGGCTTCACAATTTTTCTTAGAAAGATTACTATTACTAGTGATAAACAAAAACAACAACAACAAAAAGTGGCCACCGGTAGCTATGTTGACATGCTGCAAATATCTAACATGCCTCAAATGTGGTGATCAGGTTCCAGCTCAACATAAGGCAGGGGGATTTATAGAGGAGGAAGGGGGTGGTGGAGTGGAGAGGACAGATACACCATGAAGGGAGAGCTCAGCATGCACAAAAGTGGAAGAACAGGGCTAAGATTCATTTGCCTAGAATGCCTCACAGGCACTGCACTTAGATTCCTCCTAACTTGTGTCATTGCTTTTATGTGATTCTCTTGGTGCTAAATTCATTCATTACTACTTAATTTAGATATAGGTTTTAACACAGAGATACCATATTAAGACCAAAGGTTTTCATCTGAGTGGTTAGGGAACATCTTTCTCATTGAACAAAAACTTGTGTGGCTTATATTAAATGCTGAACATTTTCCCAAATGCTTCACTTAACATTAACTCATTTAATATTCACAATAACCTAATGAGATAGGCTTGTATACAGAGAAATGAACTGTATTTATAGAAGAAGCACATAGGGACTGATTTTTAGAACTAGAAAGTGGCTTGGATTTAGCCTAGGTATCATCACTATTCCTCATGAAAATATCTATGGTAATATTGTATCATTTGTTTTATTTTAAAAAAATAAAACAATATTTTAAAAACACAACAAACTGGTTAGTGTGGCTCAGTTGATGGGATTGCCCTCCCATAAATCAAAGGTAGCTGGTTTGATCCCTGGTCTGACATGTTCAAGAAGCAACTGGTCTCTCTCTCTCTCCTTTTTTCTCACTATCATTAATTTTAAAAAAAATAAGTAAAAACACATACAAATAAAGACATTAAACTGTTAAGACCGGCTTTATTGGAGGTACAAGTATTCCTGGAGATCACTTATCTCACTCTTTAACTGAAAGAAAGTTTTAAATAATAACAATAGCAAGAAAAAGAAGACGGAGAAGGAGGAGTAAGAGAAAGAGGAGGAGGAGGTGGGGGGAGGAGAATTAAAATATATTTAAAATCATAAAAGGAAATAGTCACATAGGAATAAAGGTCATACAAGTGATACATAGGTATGCTGAAATGCCATAAAATAACTTGGATGTAATCAGCCTCAGGTCTAAGTGTTTTTTACTTAAATTATTTTCTGCCTCTTTCTCCCCTCTTTCCTTAGCATCTCAGGTTGCTGGTGGCAATGGAATTGGTGTTTCTGACTACCAATGAACTGCAGCAGGAGTTGATAAAGCAGAGTGTTCACAAAATTGACAAGTGGCTAAACACAAAAGTAACGTTTTACTTAACGTAGTATCTTTCTCATTTTTTTTTTTTAAGGATTCTCAATGCGATTAAACTTTTACACAGAATAGGAAACATTTAGGGACTGGAGCAATAGCACGAAGCTGGTTCTCACTGGGAAGAAACTTTGTGGACACGTCTCTGAAACTTCACAGGGTGTATTTGAGGTCAGAAACATCTGGGAACAAATCCCGGATTTGCCACTTCAAGATTTGTGAAATTGAATTTTTTAAAAACCTGCTTTAACCAAAGAGCTTTCACCAGAAAAAGAAATTGCCGTGATCAGTTTGCTTTAAATTGCTCCTAAAGTGAAACATCATACTATTTCAGTCAAATTCTGGTTCCTCACTTGGATATTTGTTAATCCACAATTGATGGTTTGTTCCTTGTGCTTTTCCCTATTGATCTGGCAGGAGAAAAACAAAAACAAAAAAGCAAATGAAGAATGAGAAACCATACAGACGTGAGAGAGTTTATTCTCCTGGGACTGTCAGATGACCCAAAGCTTCAGGTGGTGATCTTTGTCTTTCTGCTCCTCACCTACATGTTGAGCATTACTGGGAACCTGACCATTATCGCCCTTACCCTGCTGGATTCCCACCTCCAGATCCCCATGTATTTCTTCCTCAGAAATTTCCCCTTACTAGAGATTTCATTCACAACTGTCAGCATTCCCAAGTTCCTGGCCACTATTATTTCAGGACATAAAACCATTTCCTTTGATGATTGCATTGCTCAGTTTTTTTTTTTTTTTTTTAATTCTCTTGAGAGTCACTGAGTTTTACCTTCTGGCTGCCATGTCCTATGATCTCTTTGTTGCCATCTGCAAACCTCTCAATTACATGACCATAATTAACAGAAGAATCTGTATACTCCTTGTCTTCTCTTCTTGGCTAGTTTCATTCTTAATCATCTTCCCTGCACTCATCTTGTTCTTAAACCTCGATTACTCTAGGTCAAATGTTATTAATCATTTTACCTGTGATTATTTTCCCCTGCTGCAACTTTCGTGTTTAGACACAAAATTCCTAGAGATAATGGGATTTGCCTGTGCTGTGTTTACTCTAATGTTCACTCTGGCACTGATATTTCTGTCCTACATATATATCATAGGAACAATTTTAAGAATTTCTTTGACTAGTCAGAGGACAAAGGCCTTTTCTACATGTTCATCTCACATGATTGTCATCTCTATCTCTTATGGCAGCTGCATTTTTATGTATATCAAACCTTCAGCAAGGGAGAGGGTGTCTCTGAGCAAGGGTGAGGCTGTGCTAAACACCTCAGTAGCTCCTATGCTGGACCCCTTTATTTACAGCTTGAGAAATCAGCAAGTCAAGCAAGCCTTCATGGACATGGCAAGGAAGACAAGCAAATGAGATAATGTGGTGCTAGGAATTTGAGGACATTGCTGGACATTTTTAAAATGTAAACATGAAATTTCAGTAGCTTCTACAAATCACAATAAACTCCCTGCCATCCTTTTTGTTTCTAACAATTCTGTTTGTTTTATATATGTCCCATTTAATTTAAACTATTTTTCTTATGTCATTCTGACTCTCATTCTTCTGAACACTGTCACAACTTCCTTAACATTTATTTATTTTCAATTTTTTGTTGTTGACACTGTTGCAGATGTCCCCATTTCCCCCCTCCCCTTCTATCCCTCTACCCAGCCCCCAACCCCCCTTCCCTCGGGCTATCACCACAGTGTTGTCTGTGTCCATGGGTTGCGCATATATGTTCTTTGGTGAACCCCTTTACTTTCTTTCATCCAGGCAATTTATTTTTTAATTTATGGATAGTTGGTATACATCTTACATTGTTTCTATTAGTTTCAAGTATACAATATTACAACTTATTAAATAATAATTATTTTTAAAGTAAAATTATATTTTGAGTTTTGTGTAGAAAAAAATAATCACCAGGAATGATAGCGATACTTATAAAATAGTTATATGATATTTTATTTACTACACATAGAACATAGAATTTTATTTTTAATTTATATTTGACAGATATTCTCTTAACTATATTATAGTTTCTCTGGGAAAATTGTAAATATCTTATAATTTAAAAAAAATACATTTTATTGATTTTTTACAGAGGAAGGGAGAGGAATAGAGAGTTAGAAACATCGATGAGAGAGAAACATCCATCAGCTGCCTCCTGAACACTTCCTATCAGGGATGTGCCTGCAACCAAGGGATGTGAATTGAACCTGGGATCCTTCAGTCCACAGGCTAACACTCTATCCATTGAACCAAATCGGTTAGGGCAATACCTTATAATTTATTGAAAATGTAAATGCTTATCACTTAAAAACTGAGAAACAATACTTTTCTCCCACTTTAATAGAGTATGTCCATATAAATTATCTATCAAAAATAGAGGCCATTAGATACAGTAGGTCCTTGGGTTACATTGGAGATCCTTTCCTGCACTGCAATGTAAAGCAATTTTCGCAGTAAGTAGAACCCACCTACATAAGCACTTATGTCACTCACATGGAGCACATACACAGTAATTATGAAGTGAAACAGTAAAAAAATAAAAATAAAAGGAAGATAACAATTCCTGACCTTTACTTGTGGTAAATACAGTAATTAATAATAATAATAAAAGCATAAAGCACTTATTTACATACATTGAATTGACAGAATTTTTTTTTATAAATAAATGGGAGATGGTGATGTAACCATGAAACAACATACATCAATTATGACATAATTCGAGGACTGCCTGTATATAGAATAAGTTTATTCTAATTCCATAGAAGGTAAATTCCACTTCTCTGAAGTTTTGGATTTGCTTAAATCTGAGTATATGTACAAATTATTTTATATATAAACAAAATTATTTAAGTTTTATAGAGAGTTAAAAACCATAATATGATATCACCACATGCAAAAAAAAATGAATTTTAGCAAGGAAATGGAGAAAAGGGAATCCTCATAAGCATTTGGGGTGGGAATGTAAATTAAAATAGCTATTATGAAAAATAGTATGAAGGTTCCTCAAAAGTTAAAACTACCGTATGATCCAGTAGTCTTACTTTTTTGGGTATAGAATTCCAGGAGCCAATGAAATTATATCTGAAAGAGGCATCTGCACCCCCAGTTTTATTGCAGCATTATTCATAAAGGACAAGATATAGAAACACCTAGTCCATCAACTAATGAGTTAAAAATGGTTTATATATATAATAAAATATAATTCGGTTGTAAAAATAAGTAAATTCTGTCATATGCTATAACAGGATGTGAACTGGAAGACATTATAGTAAGTGAAAGACTCAGAAAAATACTGCATAATCTCACTTATATGTGGAATCTTAAAAACTTGAACTGAGAGAGTAGAATGATAATTGACTAACAGAGAGATGTTAGTCAAAGGGAAGAGAGGATCAATTATGTGAGATGCATAAATTCTGGAGATCTAAGGTACTACAAAGTATCTATAGTTACTAATAATTGCACTATGTACTTGAAATTTGCTAAAGGAATTCACACTGAAACACACTATAATCAATTTGTCAGGAACAAAATAAACAAAAAGGCAGCAGGAAAACAGGAAGACCAAATATGAGGTTAATTGACTCCCTAAAAGAAGTCAAAGGCATGAGTCCACAGGAGCTGAGTGGAGCTATTGAGGACAGAACATGGTACATATTATTCATTCACAAGGTTACTCAGAGTCTGAGCTAACTTAATGGCACATAACACACATGCACTGTCATATTTTCTACACACTCTCTTCTAGTTCATCTCTTTCAACAAGTAATTCCAATATAGACATGTCCCAGCCATGATTTAGTTCTACATTGATGGCTGTATTATTATTTTATTATATAAATTCACTATTGTATTTCTTACATTAAGTGCATGTTTAATTATTTTTTAATATATAACATTAAGTTACTCAATATGTGTTAATACTATATAATTATAGTAGAGGCCCAGTGCAAGAATTCATGCATAGGTGTGGTCCTGCCATCCTGGCCCCAATCAGGGCAGATCAGAGCCTGGCCTGTTGGGAGGAGGGAGGTTGGCTGCCTGGCTCAATCCAATCAGGTCCCAATCAGGGCTGGGCTGGCTGGGGCGGGGAGACCATGGGTGATTGGCTGGCAGGCACCTCTCCCAATTGGGATGGGGTGGCAATTGAGGGTGAGGCCAGTTATGGGAGGTGGGCCATCTGGTCCCACTCCTGATTGGTGTGAGGGAACAATTGGGATGGAACTGGCTGGGGGGAGGGGCTGGGGGCTGATATGGGTGGTGGGGGCTAATCAAGAATGGGGCCTGCCTTGGGGAGGGTCTGTGGATGGTGGGCCAACCAGCCTACCCCCAAATGGCATGAGGGGCCAGCGGCCTGGGGAAGGGACTATAGGTGGTTGGCCAGCCTATGGGGCCGGGGGGGTGGGGGGGGTCGAGAGCAGAGCTGGCTGAGGGGAGGGGCTCCATGATGACTGGGGTGAAAGGGGCCCATTGGGGGTAGGGTCATCCTTAAGGAGTGGCTGCAGGAGGTTGGCCAACAGCCTGACCCCCTGTTGGGTTTGGGGGGAGTGTTAGGGGCATGGCCAGCCGGGGGAAAGGGCCACAAGGGGTTGGCGAGCCAGCCCCACCACCAGATTTGGTGGTTTTATTGGCTGCAGTGGACATAATAGCCACCAGTAATTCCAGTCATTATGGTGTTCTGGTCACTCACTTTTTATATATATAGATAATAAGTGGGTGGCTTATTATTAACTGATTACATATAATTTTTATAATTAAAATATTTTGGAAATATGAAGAACAATAAAAAAGTATTATTCCTCTTAATATAAACTATTCATTGTATTCTACCAAATAAATAATATTAACTAAAAATAATAATTCACTAAATGGAATTTGAAGTAAACAAAATGAGTATTTTGTAATATGTCTCATTAGGCTATTAAAAAATTGATAAATAAATTTAAAGACCAAGATGAGAAAAATGATGGACAAAATTAACTGCAATTAATTACTGCTGTTTATAATGAGGGTTAACTTTGTTAACTTATGTAATCACATTAAAAATTGTGAGAAAATAATTGTGAGCACAATATGTTTATTATAATAGTTATTATTTAACTTAGAATTATGAAATAATATTGTTTTTTGTTGCCCCAGCACTAAAAAGGCCAAAGGATAAATAAAAGAATATATGTAGAAAACTTCTTTATTTCAAGATTATTTAATATAAATAAAGAGTTGTAGAGTTCAAAACTATTTTATTACTCATGAAATAGTAAGCAATTGTGATTAATGAAAGCAATTATTTTCCAAAAGTCAACATTTTATGTCCTCTGTGGGATACACAGATGAACATAACCATTGGCTAAGAGAAGAGTTGGGCTACTGAAAAAATCCAAGGAGGATTTCCAGAAATCCCTCATGCTCTATAATGTAGCCAATATGTGGCCTGGACTTTTTCTTGTTTCCAAGAGATCAAAGCATAACTTTTTTCTGAGGTCAAGACAAATGGATTTGAAATATTTGAACTACAGTGCCACTAGAAGCTAGATCCTGGTTTAAGAATCTATTCTCATAATACCCATTGTTGTCATATCTCTCTTAATTCTCTTTTTTCTAATGTATTATTTATCTTTTTGTATTAATCCTCACTTGAGGATATTTTTTTTCCATTACTTTTCAGAGAAAGTGGAAGGAAGGGAGGGAGGAAGTTAAGAGAGACACACCAACTGCTTACCTCCTGCATGCAATCCAACCAGGGGAGGGAAGGGAACCCACCCCCCAGGTTCATGCCCTCAACTTGGAATCAAACCAGCCACCCTTTGGTGCTCAGCCAGCACTCTAACCACTGAGAAACACTAATCAGGTTCTCTGTTCTCTTTTTAAATGTTGCTTTCTTAAACTTCTTGATCAACATTACTGAAGAGGACTATTGTATATTTCCACATCTTCAGGCTTCTGACTTTCCATTTCTACTTCCTGAGCTATTTCCTTTGAGCCATCATAAAATGGAAAAGTGCCCTGACCCGCAGGTAAGTCAACGTGGACCCTAGAGGGGGAGTGAGAATGAGGGGGACAAGAGACACAAGAGATGGAGACAAGACAGGCTTTCTGATCAAGTCTCATTTATTGCAGGGTATAAGGATGTCGATATAGTCAGGGAGAATGAGGGAGTTTCCTTCAAGGACATCAGCGGGTAGCTAAGCAACTGAACTGTAAATGTCAAGAATAGTTTATCCTCATCAGAGAACATTCTGTTGTGCAGCTGTGTCCCAACTGCAGGATGTTCGATAAGCAGAGCTTGAGTAACAGCTGTCATGGGTTGTGGAAACAATGTATCTTAGGCCATCCAGGTGCATGCCTGGGAGTACAGTTTCCCACAGAAAAGAAATAAAATAAAATTTGATTAGGAATTTTCTAGTGGCTGGCAGAGAAGTGATGGTTTTACATTCCATCCTTCATGGCAGAAATTTGACTATCTAAAATGTAAAGGAGGTAACTCACAATTTTAGCAAACCGCATTTACAGCATGGTCTATCCAGCTAGCTGCGAATTAACTGAATAGGTTAGGATGAGTGGGGGAGTGCTTTTTATATATAGTTCTAAAATATCCTTATGGATCAGAGGTCTCATGTAAAAGACAAGTGTGGAGTCAAATTACAAAAAAATGAAAGATTTTTTCATAAACTTTAATAACTCAGAAAAAAGGATGTTTAAAGGGAAATTACACTGGCTACAATCTGAGTGACAGAGCTGCTAAGATCTGAGGCAAGTAGTATTTTTCCAATTTTTACTTCAATGGAAAATGAAAAATAGATAAATACTGCATATTCCTTTAAGCTCAAAAAATTTCTCCTATATATATTTCCATAAAGTCATAGAAGATGTCAAACATTAGTGATTCTTATAGAATAATAAGTGAATATGTTCACTACTTGTAAAACAAAATAGATTACTTATTCTATCTTAATGAAAATATACATATTATTATATAATATGTACAGAATGTTTTCATATCATCTTGATAATTACAGTATAAAAATAATGTTAAAGATAAAATGAATAATGTAATAACCTAATTAATTTATTTTCTATGAAAATTATTAATTGATTTCTTATAGAAAATGTAATGGGTTGTTATTCTAGTCTTCTAAGTTTCACTTCTACATTTTGATAGAATTAAGATCATTCTTTTCTGTTTTTAGGTGGCAGTATCCTCTAATAAATACATGACAGAAAAAAAAGAACATGCATATTTCATATTATTGCTTCAAGAAAAATGTAAGATTTGCAAAAAGTATTAATTTTATTTACCATATCTCAATGATGTAATTTGTTGCATGAATTATTCCTAACTTCAAAATAAAAGAACTAGTACACAAAACAGAACTCATAAATATGTATTAAGACATAATGCAAACAAGCCAGCCAAAAGAAAATGAAATCTGCACAGATTATAAAAATGTTTTAGAATTTAGTGATGATGACATTGATTATGATGAATCATATCTCTCATCACCTCTCTTTAACACTTTTTCCACCTAAATATCTTTAAAGAAAGAGAGAGACAGAGAAATGAACCACACAGTGGTCACAGAATTTGTCCTTTTAGGTCTTTCTGATGATTTTGACCTTCAGATTATGCTTTTTCTCCTTTTATTTGTCACATATATACTAAGTGTCGCTGGAAACCTGATTATCATCACCCTAACCTTGGTGGACTCTCATCTACAGACGCCTATGTATTTCTTCCTCCGGAATTTCTCTTTCTTAGAAATCTCATTTACAACTGTATGTATCCCTAGATTTCTGGGGGCAATTATCACCAGGGATAAGACTATTTCCTATAATAACTGTGCAGCCCAACTATTTTTCTTTATTTTCATGGGGGTGACTGAATTTTACCTTCTAACCGCCATGTCCTATGACCGCTACGTTGCCATCTGCAAGCCCCTTCATTATACAATCATCATGAACAGGAAACTCTGCACCCTGCTCGTGCTGTGTGCCTGGCTGGGAGGGTTTCTGACCATCTTCCCTCCCCTTATGCTTCTCCTCCAGCTGGATTACTGTGCTTCCAACATCATCGATCACTTCGTATGTGACTATTTCCCCCTTTTACAACTATCTTGCTCAGATACATGGCTCCTGGAAGCAATTGGTTTTTACTTTGCTTCGGTCACTTTGCTATTCACTTTGGCGTTGGTGATTTTATCGTATATGTGCATTATCAGGACTATTTTGAGAATCCCATCTGCCAGTCAGAGGAAAAAGGCTTTCTCCACTTGTTCCTCTCATTTGATTGTCATTTCCATTTCTTACGGAAGCTGTATGTTCATGTATGCCAATCCCTCTGCGAAAGAAAAGGCGTCATTGATAAAAGGAGTAGCTATCCTCAATACCTCTGTCGCCCCCATGCTCAACCCCTTCATTTACACCCTGAGGAACCAGCAAGTGAAACAAGCCTTCCAAGACATGGTCCGTAAAGTAGCATTTTCTACAAATAAATGATTTGGTATTTTTGTCAGAAACAAAGGGCACTCTCAAAGAGCAGTTACGTGGAACCTTGAAATTCCTAAACATCTATGTAAGAATGCGTTTTCTCCAAAGTCTCTATATGCCATGTTGTAGTTAATAATTTCCCATTTCTTCCACTTCCATACGGTTTCTCCAATACATTCTTAATTGATTTATTTAAAAATATACTTGAGTTTATTTCTTCTACTGAATGTTCTGGAAATGAAATGTATTTCTTTGAGATATAGAGTGTAATGTGAAAAAAAATAGGTTTAATCCTGTTAATATCAGTTCCTAAAAGATGCATATAATATCACATTGTATATTAAAAGTAGAGTTTCCAAAATAGTGTGTAACTTCCTGTGTGTTATCAAGACATTGATACCTTTTTTTTTTAAATGTAAAGGACCTAAATGTTCTGATATTATTGTACATTACATTAGGTTCTATGAGGTAATATGTACTTGTGCATTGCACTTTAATGCAATGCTTTATATTGTCTGAAAATTAGTTTCTATTTTTAAGATAAGTAGTGATCATAGTGTTCAGTATTATTTACAGAATTTCTATGATTCTAGCATTTTAGAGAATATTTTCATTAAAGACATTCATAATAGATAAAAAAAAAAAAAAACCTAAAACACATGCTCCTGTCCTGAATCCTATCAGCAGCTTTATAACAGTTGTTTTGAATTATTTGTTAGGCGTTCATTTTCCTCCATTTTTAAAAGGATCTGTTTAATGGAGATTTGTGTTTGTTCCTTTGATTGGGACACTTATCTACACATTTGAAAAAGTCACCACCTCTCCCAGTCTTTGTAAACAGGATTCGTACAGGGGAAGACCATTGCTATTCAGTCCACCTAGAGATTCTGGGGGCCTCTCTAACCTTTCCTGAGGATGAAGCATCTCAGACTTGTGTTTGGAGATTCGTGATGAGAAGATTTTGCCCATGTGAAAAAATTATATAGAAAGATGACATTCTTAATCTCTTCTCTCTCTCTTTCTGTCTGCTGTAACTCAGCTGCCTGAAGCAATAACACGCCACCCAGCTCAGTGCGTTCTCAGCAGCTTTCAGGCTTCCCGAGATGTCAGGTCCCACAAGGGCTCCAGGTTAGGCTAAAGGGACACCAGTCCTAGAACAGCCACCGAAAAGCCCCAACGTCGGGCTCATGTTCCACTCTTATCTTTTCCTCCCAGGGGAGGGGCCGCAAGCTGGATTGGCTTCAATCTGCTGCTGTAAATAGATCATATGAAGCATAACATTTTCTAAAAATCCTTTTATAGTGTCACAAAGCATACTTTCTTTACCTTAAATCTTTTTAAATTAGTTGAATCTCTTTATGTCCTAACGGATGGTCAGAGATTTGTAGACGTTCCTTGTACATTTGGAATTTATAGGTAATAATAGTTGAGTGCAGTGTTCTATATAAGTCAACTAGGTTAAGTTTATTAACCATATGATGTAACTTTGTACTTTTACTGTTTTTATCATTAATGAATTATTGAAATGTCCTTATACAGCTCTGGAGTGGTTTCTCTTTGTAGTTATGTCAATTTTTTTTATTTTAAAAAATGTTAACACTGTTTTTGTGCAGACACAAATTTAAAACTGTTATATATTTTTATTGACCATAACCTATCTTGTCATTATGAAAAGAAACACCAATTTCTCTCTTTCTGAAGTGCACTCTCATCAGTAACATCTACATTGACTATTGATATAAATATACTAGCTTTTATAAAAATAATGCATACATCATTTATATTTTATTTTTTCAATCACTTACTTTTGAGTGGATGCTAGCATATTTTACAGAACATCTGTGACTAAGTATATACTTGATTTTATCAGTTAATTTGTAATGAGGGACTCCCAATAAGGCCATATATGTGGATAGAGGAAGAGAATGTAAATGTAGGAGAAATTCCTTTTAAAGGAGCCTGAATCATCTGTTCATAAGCCTTCCTCGTGCCTTCTGGACCTGCTCAAACCTGATCTCTTAAGTACTATCTCCCTTTGGTGACAGATTGCTGCTATGATAGAATGACCAGCATTATAACTCCGAGGGTCCAGTAACATTCAATTCATTAGAACAAGCTCAAATCTAATCATCAATTGATAATGTCCTATGGTTTGACCTTTAGTCTCTACTAGGTCCCTGTAGTAAGCCAGAAAGTGCTGTTGAAAAGAAGGGTGAATATCTGCAATACGTTGCTCCATAGTCACAGTCTGTGCTATTAGTCTTCCCATAGTGGCAAAGCACAAGTGCCATAGAGCATCTCTGTTTGTCATTGACACTTCAAGTAGCATTAGAATTTCTTGATCACTTGTGCAAAGTGGAAGAACACTGTCTCTAAAATCAATACTAAATGTCATATGGAAAATCAAGCATGCAGTAATAATTAAGTAATCTTGGAAAGCAAGCAATATGAGGGGGATATATTATATTAAAGTATAATATAAAGCTTCTATAATGAAATCATGTTCTCAGGCATGAAGAGTGAGAAATTAATGTAGTAAAAATATAAGTGGTGTATTTTGAGTGTATCTGTTTGAATAGTTTTAACTTTTAAAATTTTCTTATTGTTTCACATATCCCACGGACAAAATCAAATGACCAAGAATGAGACAAAACTCTATGTACGTGAACATAATCTTATATGATAAAGAGCTAACATGCAAAATATGCAAATGGTCACCACGCCCTCATACCATCATGCCATAATGGCTCAGACACTCAACACTGGGGAGAGAGGAATGGGGGATCACCAAGCACAAATGAGCTCCTGAGAGAGGAATGGGGACCAGCCAGGCTGTGGCCTGGGAGAGGGACAAGCCACCTGCCCCAAGGTCCCAGGTGCCAGAAGCTGCACCTTTACCTGTGGCCAAGGAAAGGAATAAGCCACCCAACCCCTGGTCTCAGGCACCAGCGGCTGCACCTGCACCTGCGGCCAGGAGAGGGACGAACTGCAGGCCCCATGGTTCCAGGCACATGTGGCTAAGGCCCGGCCGAGCCACCTGCCCACAGTCCCCTGCGGCTGCGGCCAGCCTAGGTCCTGGCCAAACGAGGGAATCCTGGTTCCCAGGTGCAGAGCGAGACAGAGGTGGTTAGGGGTCATCAAGCCAATAGGGGAGCAGGTAGGGGAAATCAGGCAGGCAGGCAGATGTGGTTAAGGGCAAATCAGGCAGGCAGAGGTAGTTAGGGGCAAATCAGGCAGGCAGAGGGGTTAGGGGAAACCAAGCAGGCAGGCAGGCTAGCGGTTAGGAGCCAGTTGTCCTGGATTGCGAGGGGCAGTCAGACATCCCCCAAAGGGTACCTCATTGGAGAGTGCAGGCCGAGCTGAGGGACCCCCCACCCCATGCATAAATTTCATGCACCAGGCCTCTAGTTATAAAATAAACCAATAACTATGGGAAGAATGGAGAATTGATACAATTAATTGTTCAAGATAGTATTTTGATAATTGGTCATAAGTAGTACGGACACTGCAAAAAGTGTTTCATTTAGTAAATTTTAAAAAATAATAATGGGAGTGTAACAATTCCCACTTAAAATATTCTGTGTGTGTGTTGTAGAATTAAGTAATTGACTAGTAAATAGATTGTTGGAGTCAGATTTCTCAGTGCTGAGGAAAAGAGATACAGATGTGGTATGAGAGAAAAAATTATATGTTAATGTACTAGAATATGAAATGTCAATTTAAGATTATTATTTTTATAAATGCATTTTTCTCTGTTGCATGAAAATTCCAAAGAAAAACAAGAACCCAATAGCAAGGAGCCCACCAAGCATTGAGATCTTGAGCTGTAGATACCATTTTTTTCTTTAAAAAAATCACCTCTGAGAACTAGGGAAATGGCTGATAGACATGTGAAAAGATGTTCAGTGTTACTAATCATCAGGGGGATGCAATCAAAACTGCAATGAAATATCACCTCTCACAGTCAGAATGGCTATCATCAAAAAGTCAACAAAGAACATGTTGGCTATATGAAAGAAGGTGAAGGGATTAACCAAAGAACATATAGGCATTACCCATAGACGCACACACAATAGTATGGTTGATGGCCAGAGGAAAGGAGGGGGAGGCTGGGTGAAGGTGGATAGAGAACAGGGAGAATTGGGGACATATATAACAGTGACAACAATAAAATTGTTAAAATGCACATGTAGGTGAGGATGAAGAGAAAAGAGAGACCTTCTGCATTGTGATGGGATTGACAGTTGATGCTGCCACTAAAGAAAACAGTATGGAGATTTCTCAAAAAACTAAAAATAGATCTTTCATATGACCCAGCAATTCCACTTCTGGGTGTTTATCCAAAGGGGAAAAATCATTTGAAAAGGTATATGCACCCCTATGAAGCATTGTTTACAATAGCCAAGATAGGTAAGCAATCTAGGTATCCACTAATATGTGAATGAGTACAGATCATGTAGGATATTACTCAGTATAGAAAAGAATGAAATCTTGTTATTTCCAACATGTATGGACCTAAGGGGGTATTATGCTAAGTATTATGTCAAACAGAGAAAGGCAAAAACTGTATGGTTTTACTTATATATGAAATCTAAAAAACAAAACAAAACAAAATCACACTCATACAAACAGAGACCAAAGAGAATGGTTTCCAGATGGGTAGGGTGGAGATGGCAAAAAAGGGTGAAGGGGAAAATAGTCAATAATATTGTGATAAGTTTGCATGGTTTTCAGAGAAATCTTAAAATATTTGGATCCTTTAAATACTCTGATTTAATAAATTTTGTTTTTGAATTTTGAACATGTTATGACAAAATATTATTTGTAATTTAATTTCTTCCTCCATTTTATGTGAAGAGTGAAACTTGGTTGTTGAACTATGTATTTCTTTTTTAATCTTTCCCAGAGGACATGCTTAGAAATAGGAGAGGAGAGGAGAGGAGAGGAGAGAGAGAGAGAGAGAGAGAGAGAGAGAGAGAGAGAGAGAGAGAGAGAGAGAGATGTGAGAAACATAAATCAGTTGCCTTTCATATGTGCTCTGACTGGGGATCAAATCTAAAAACCAGGTATGTGTCCTGACTGGGAATCACAACCATAACCTTTCAGTGCAAGGATATTCCAACCAACTGAGCTACTTCTGCCAGGTTGAACTATGTATTTCATTGGTTTAAAACCTAGTCAATTATGAAGCAGGAGGTCACAGTTCAATTCCCGGTCAAAGCACATGCCCAGGTTGCAGTCACGGCATGCAGGGGGCAGCCAATCAATGATTCTCTCTCATCATTGATGTTTCTCTCTCTCTCTCCCTCTCCCTTTCTCTCTGAAATCAATAAAAATAAACTTAAGAAATAAAACCTAGTCGCTGATCAACCTGATAATTACTTGAACATAACTGGATACGACATTAAAATGCAGATGTCCTACTAGTAAGTGGGCAGAAGTATAATGGGTATAAGTCAGTCTAAAGCTAGAAAGCTATTAGGAACTAGTAATAAAAATAATAATAATAATAATAATAATAATAATAATAGAGTGAGAGAGTGGTCAAGGAAGAGAGGCAGGCAATTTCAGTATCTAGGAGACTGAGAAAAGTTATTATGGAAAAGAAACATGTCTAATAGATTTTTCAAATGAAATGCAGTGCTTTGTGAGATAGAAACTCACTCTCCTATCCTCTAAGAAAATCAATAAAGGCTGCATTACCCACAAGTATGAATGTGATGAAGACAAGATACATAACCAACTTTTATTGATTTCAGAAAGGAAAGGGAAGGAGAAAGTTATAGAAACATCAATGATGAGAGAGTACCGTTGACAAGCTGCCTCTTGCACATCCTCAACCCAAGCATGTACCCTGACTGGGAATCAAACCATGACCTCCTGGTTCATCAGTCAATGCTCAGCCACTGGGTCACTTCGGCTGGACATGAAAGTAAATGATATGGTGAAGGAAAGTAGTAAAAAAGAAATTAGTCATGGGCCATGGGAAGGGTTTCTGTCAATTCAGAGTCAATATTGGGATAGAACTCCTCATCAGTCTTTAACATGTTGTCCATTTCAGAAGACAATCAAGTCATACTAGAAATCCAGTGCAGTGTTTTGTACCATTTCTTATGACCTATAAGCACATGAACCTTCCTGAGGTTTATGCCCAGAATCTTTATGAGAAAAAAATGGACTCCTTGGACAGTGTTAGAAGAGTCATATTATAAATCAAATTTCCACTCACTCAATATACATCTTGTTTATATATTTGCCTCATTTACCTCAACCATTCTGTTTTTTAATTTTTATCAATATTTATAAAAATGAGTGATCTGCATCCTTAAGAATGCCTCTCCTTGATACTCAGCTTACTTAATGAACTCCCCTGAGCCAATAAGAAAGACGCAGCTAAAGTAAGTCCAGTTCCACGCGGATGACATATAAAGAAGAACATTCCTATTTCCTTTTTCTTAAGACAGCATTTGCAGGAAAACATCACAGTCTCTGAAGTATAAGGAAAGTATATTTAAATTTTGTAGATGTGTAACCATAGAATTACAAAATATATTTTGAAATGTTTCCATAAATACAAAGAAAATCTTTAATAAATGTTTTTATTTATTTATTTATTTATTTATCCACCCAGGTGTAATTGATGGATCTCAGGTGAAAGACAAAAAGCAGGAATGAGTTTTGTTACAGTACCAGGAATAAATGATATTGTCAAATATTACTAGTTTTTTTTAAAAAAAGAGAGAGAACTATAATCCCTGAGAATTATAAAAAAAAGTTTAAGTTACCACACTTGTTCTGACAGTACAATAAAAATAAAATAAATTGCTAACTCAATTTATCAGCTCTGAAATTATGTAAATATTTAAGCCAATTAGACAGTTAAGTTTGAGACTAAATCATCAAGAAGAACCAAGAAGTAAGTAAATTTGTTATTCTCCAACATAGTATTCTATTTTATTCAAGTGTTTAAAAATATTATTTGCATATGTATTTGTGGATTTATATCCCTTTTTATATTAAAAGTTAAGCAGTTGTTTAATATCAAAGGGACTATAAATGGAATCCTAAAGCAGGAATCCAGAAATAAGTTTTGGGTTGTTCAATTACTTTTTCCAAGTTTAATGATATTCTGTTATAGAAATCAGATTATAAAATTTTATTCCATATTAAAAGCAATACCTCACTCCCATTAAATGTTATTTTGATCATCTACTTGTTTCTTTGCCATAGCAATATTGGAAACAAAAAATAAATTATGCATTGTATAAATTAAACTGTTTCTGGGCAATTACTTATTTTAATATCAGAAGTTTGCTTTTCTTGTTCTTTTGGACTTTTTATTAGAAAAGGGGTAGCATCAATCAAACCCCTAAGAAAGTAAAGTAGAAGAGAATACCAGCAGAACTTTCCCAGGGATAAACATGCATGCTCCACAGTGAGATGATACTATGCTGAGTAGTTGTTTAACTTCGTAAAAGTCTCCTAAAACTATGTAAGCCTAAAACTATAAAATCTAAACTTTTCTCTGCCACCTTTCAAACTCTGTATTTAGGTTATCACAATCTGGACTATTTTTATAATATTGGGGAAATAAAAATGATCTGTTAGGGATATTTTAAAAGGACTAAATATTTTAAAGAATAGTTGCAAGCTTAATTTTAAAGAAACATTAGAAAAGAATAGCTTTTGTTTAAATATTAGCACAAGATTTTTTTCCATGGTCTGTGTGTTTTCAAAGAAAAGAGATTGTATTTAATTTCAGTTAATATTCATTGCTTGAATGTAAGGTTGATGGAAATTGGAGAGAGTAGTTGAGGGGAAACATGTTTTTGAATTTCATAGATTATTTATCATCATAGATATTTTTAAAATGTCATACTCAATCCTGTTTTAACTTTTTTTATGTTCTATAGGGGAAACATATTTTCTGTTGTAAAGCAGGGGGAAGGATCAGCAATGAGAAACCGCACAGTACCCTCAGAATTCATTCTTCTAGGACTGTCAGATGATCCGGAGATTCAGATAGTGATCTTTCTCTTTTTAGTTATCACATATATTTTAAGTGTCTCAGGAAATTTGACCATCATCACTCTCACCTTGGTGGATTCTCACCTACAGACCCCTATGTATTTCTTCCTCAGGAACTTCTCTGTATTAGAAATATCCTTTACAACCGTTTGTATTCCTAGATTTTTAGGCACCATTATTACCAGAGACAAAACTATTTCATACAATACTTGCACAGCTCAATTGTTTTTCTTCATCTTCATGGGCATAACTGAATTTTATCTTCTGACTGCCATGTCCTATGACCGCTATGTAGCCATCTGCAAGCCCCTGCATTATACAACCATCATGAACAAAAGAGTCTGCATAGTGCTTGTCTTTTGTGCTTGGCTGGCAGGATTCTTAAATATCTTCCCACCAGTTATTCTTTTCCTCCAGTTAGATTACTGTGGCTCCAATGTCATCGATCACTTTGCCTGTGACTATTTCCCCCTTTTGCAATTATCCTGCTCAGACACCTGGCTCCTGGAAGTGATTGGTTTTTACTCGGCCATAGTGATTCTGCTTTTCACTTTGGCGTTGATAATTCTGTCCTACACGTTCATCATTAGGACAATTCTAAGACTGCCTTCTGCCAGCCAGAGGAAAAAGGCATTTTCTACCTGCTCCTCTCACATGATTGTCATTTCCATCTCTTATGGAAGCTGCATATTCATGTATGCCAACCCTTCAGCAAAAGAGAAGGCATCATTGACCAAAGGAGTAGCTATTCTGAACACTTCCGTTGCTCCTATGATGAATCCGTTTATATATACCCTGAGGAACCAGCAAGTAAAGCAAGCCTTTAAAGATGCTTTTCAAAAGGTTCTGTTTTTCTCTGGTAAGTGAAAGTGCTGGTAACATTAAAAGGATTTCTATTTTTCATACTCTCCCAAAACACTCTTTGCTTTATTACAGCTATTTTCCCTTTGTTATTTTTTAATTAATTATAATTTTTATTTTTTATTGATTATGGTATCACATAATTGTCCTCATCCCCCCATTCCCATTCCAAACCCCTCCCCACGTATGCCCTCACCCCCTTGTTGTCCATGACCATTGGTTAGGCTTCTATGGATGCATACAAGTCCTTTGGTTGATCTCTACCCCTTTCCCCCACTCACCCCTACCTTTGCTCTGAGATTTGACAGTCTGATCAATGCTTCCCTGTCTTCAGGTCTGTTTTTGTTCATCAGTTTATGTTCTTCATTATTTCCCCTAGATGCGTGAGATCATTTGATATAAGAAATACCTTTTATAAGAATAAAAAATGAGACAAGTCATAATGGTTATGCTGAGAGGCAAATGAATCAGTTTTTGTTATTTTCATATTAAAATTTCCCAAATGTTATACTCAATAAATTTGTAAAACTGGATATTGCTTCAGAGTATTCTGTGAAATATTATATTCAAATGTACTTGGATGAAGTAAAAAAAAAAAATCTAATGATTATGATTTAAGTAGAAGCCTCTTGCTTTTGAAGAGATATAGGGCATTTAATTGGAAAAATGTCAGGATAGATGTGAAATTTTGATCTTACCATTCTTAGCAGGTAATAGAAATGAATGTTATTGGAAAATTTTTATTTTATTTGGCATTTGCATGAAGTCAAATTGTCACCATTACCAGGAGGTTGGGAGAAAAATATAAACATCTACATAAATAAATTAAAGATTATAACTCATATATATTAAAATTATTATCCTATATAATAAAAGTTTAGTATGCAATTTGTCCCCTCAACCTAGAGTTGTCCAGGAGTTCGACCAGGGGCCGGGGCTAGTCGGGGGGAAGGAAGGGAAGCCCTGGCCAGCAGCCTGCAGCTGATGTAGACCTCTAGTTAATAATAATTATAATATAATGAGAAGGAGAAGAGAGAGATATGGAAAATAAAATAAAAAATTTTCAGCAATTATCAAATTCTAGAGTTATTGATTTTGGGTTTTTGTTTTTCTGTTTTTTTGTATTGGCTCATTTAATTCTGCCAATAACTTTATGAGGCACCTACAAATTACTATCGTCTTTTAGTAAGAGGTATTTTCCTTCAGTTAGATTAACTACTTCCAAAAATTAAAATGTATGTAGAGAACAGACAATGTAAAATATATCAAGTAAAACGCATGAAACTATAATAATCTGGTAAGAGTTCAACTTTCTGGAGAATTGTGCTTTAGTATCTACAACTGACTTAGGGGTTTGGGAATTAAGGAAAGAGAAATTTTAAACATCTGTTTATAATTTTCTGTACACTCTACTTCAATTAGGCAAACTGTACACAATATTTAAAAACCTCTTAGAAAGTGAGTATTACTATTTCTGATTTACAGGTGAATGAACAAGAAGAAACTGAGGTCAAGAGTTCTTTGTCACAGAGATTGTAGCTTTCAAACTGGGATTTACATTATTTTTCTTTAATCTCAAAATCCAGGCTAATAGGATTACCTTCATTTTTGTACTGGCTTTCACTAATAATAATTATGAGTAGAAGTTCATGTTAAATATTAGAATAGTTAAAGGACTTTTGAATGTATGATTAACTCACTTAGGTTTTACTTACTTGACAGATGTTGAGGATATAGTGATGACAAATAATGACTCTTGCCCTATCACATATGTCAAACACAAGGCCCGCGGGCCAAATCCAGCCCGCCAGGCCTTGCAATGTGGCCCGCACCGCGCTGTCATCACTGCACTCCGCTGTCAGTTTATGACATTGTCAGTTTATGACTGTTCAGTAAACCATTCGGCCCGCGATTTAGGCTGGATTTTAGATTTTGGCCCCTTCTCTGATTGAGTTCGACACCCCTACTAGATCAATGGACAGCAAACTGCGGCTTGCAAGTCACATGTGGCTCTTTGGCCCCTTGAGTGTGGCTCTTCCACAAAATACCACGTGCAGGCGAGCTTGTACAGTGCAATTGAAATTTGTGGCCTGTGCGCAGAAGTCGGTTTTCAGCTCTCGAAAGGAATTTTAGTCATTGTACTGTTGATATTTGGCTCTGTTGACTAATGAGTTTGCCAATCACTGCCCTAGATTGTTTTGCTCAGTGGATAGAGCATCCACCTGCAGACTGAAGATCCTGGGTTTGATTCCAGTCAAGGGCATGAACCTCAGTTGTGGTCTCTTCCTTCTGGGCCCAGGCCCTGGTCAGGGCTTGTGCAAGAGGCAACCAATCAATGCATTTCTCTCATCTATGTTTCTCTCTGTCTTCCTCTCTTTCTTCTTCTATTATCTTTCTAAAAATCAATGGAAAAATATTCTCAGGTGAGGATTAAAAATAAATAAGTAAAAAATAATGATTCTAACAGGAAGTAACCTCAAATTCTAACAGGAAGCAAAATATAATTAAATTTTAATTTGATAAATGCAACAAGTTAGGTCTAAATTGCCTATAAGCCTGATAATATTAGCATTGACAAAAAAAATGTCAATTTTACTGCCTCTTCTAGCAGAATTTTGGTCAATTGCACAATAATTACTAAATATTTTATCATTTTAACCCTTAAGTCACAAGTATTTGATAAACCTTGTCTACTTTAGCTGTCATTTTAGTTTTCACTTCTATTTTTTTGTTGTTGGTGGTCATTATCTTGTATATTATTAGACAGTCACATTATTTCCTGAGTAAAAAGGTTACTGGTAATTGAATTATAGAAAAACTCTCTCCAATACAGCTTCCTCTAGTCCTAACTTGTATTGTGAAACATGAATTGATCATCAATTCAATTTTACTTGTGTACCTGGTATTATCTCAGATCTTTTCAAAAAGAATGTATATAATGAACACAGTCTAGATTTCTAGGAGATGTCAAATTATTTTAAGCACATTTATATCCAGGAAATATGAATGCATATTTCTAAAATGAAGTCCATGTACAAAACAAAGAATATCAATAATAATGCTATATATAGAATAATTTAAGATGATTCCTTATAAATAATAAAATGTGTTTTTATGCAGGATTTTTCTTGTTAATATCTATATGTTAATATTAATAGCTTTATATATGAAGAATAAGAATATTGCATATATTAATATAATTTCTAATTCTCACATGATAGTGAAAATTTATTCAGACATTATTTTTTAAATATTTTAAAGCAACTAAGTTTCAGGCATATACTAGTCATTTGGATTAATAAAATATACCATCTCCACCCTATAGGATTTCAGGTAACAGATAAAATGTAAACATTTATGAGATAATCTTTTTTAAAGCATGCCAAGTACCATCTATACCACATGTGTCAAACACAAGGCCCGCGGGCCAAATCCAGCCCACCAGGCCTTGCAATGTGGCCCGCACCGCGCTGTCATCACTGCACTCCGCTGTCAGTTTATGACATTGTCAGTTTATGACTGTTCAGTAAACCATTCGGCCCACGATTTGGGCTGGATTTTAGATTTTGGCCCCTTCTCTGATTGAGTTCGACACCCCTAATCTATACTAATAAAAGGGTAATATGCTAATTAGGGCAGACAGAGCCACAGAGGCTGTGAGGCCCGGGGCTCAGGCCACCTCTGCGACCAGCAGTGACAGGAGCAGCAGGGTGATGGGGGCAGCGCCTTCCCCTGATCAGTCCAGTCGCTTCCCACAGAGGGAGGCCAGACTGGCTTAGGCCCCCTCCTTAGGGAGCTTTAAGTAGGACATCCCCTGAGGGCTCCCAGGCTGTGAGAGGGGGCAGGAGAGGCTGAGGGACGCTCCCCCCCCCCCACCTTAGTGCATTGCATGAATTTATATATATATAAAACGGGCTAAGTGTTCTTTCCTCTAATTCGGTAACTATGACATGCAGTGACCACTAAGGGGTGGACACTCAATGCAAGAGCTGGCATGATGTGCACTGGCCATTTAAAAATAATGGCACCATGGACCTGGAGCTGACAAACCAACACTCATCTTCCCCCAAGTGGGCCACAGGCCCCACCACCACACTGCACCAAATTGCAGCCAACACTGCCAAGACCCTATGATGCAACATGTGGCCCATATCCCAGCTCAGCCCAAAAACAGTTTCTGAGGGTGCTGGTTAATGACAATGCCCAAGTTCCTCTCCCTAGCAACTAGCCTCCTTGGAGTTTCTTCAGTCTAGGAACCTGACTTGTTTTTATAGCTAGGTGCAAACATTTACACTTTAACCAAATTTCTGTGAAGCATTTTCCTGTGCCTCATCTCATTTGATCCTTACAGAAGTCCTGGCGTAGGACTCAGTGTTTCCCAAAGTGCGGTACGCGTCCCAAAGGGGTACAGGAGGAGTTTGGTGGGGGTAAGCGTTGCACCGGAGTTTGGTGGGGATATGCACTGCAGCATGCTTAGCTGCGCCTAATTCTACGTTCTCATGAGTACAAGGGGTACTCGGCGTTACAAAAATTATAGAAGGGGTACACATATGTCAAAAGTTTGGGAAACATTGAGACTCAGTAGAATCCTATTTTCTTTTCATTAACTGGAAAACAGAGATTTAGAAAGTTTAGAAACTTGACCCAACTGAAAAGAAGTAAGAAATGGTGGAACTTGAAAATGACTCAGGTTTTCTCACTATGCAGAATACAGTCAAACACTGCTGCAGTTAAACATTTCACCCTTTGTTCTCCCTGCATGATCTTCAATAATAATCTGCTTCGTATTGATATTTATTGCTATGTTGCTGACAATTACCTGAAAGAGAAGTTGGGGTGCTTCACTGGAATGGAAAAAGGTTTCGCTAAATGAGAAAGCAGGTCTAATTAAGTAAGTTTATCTATAATATATATATATAAAAGGCTAAGTTGACTAGTGCATGCACAATACATATAAGGCTCTCAATGGCGCCAATCACATGTGTGTGTTTCAGTCTGTCATTGTCAATAATGAATGTGGTTGACACTTCTATTATAGAGAAAGGGCAAATAGAGATATTAAAATATTTCTTCTAATTAATTTCCTTTCAATATGCACAAATCCGTGCACCAGAACACAAGTATCATTATAAAAGATGGGTTTGCCCACATTTGCAGTAATCTAGTAAGAATGCCCAGGTAAAATTATAAATAAAATTAAATGGATAGTCTGGACAAAGAGAATCACGATGGCAAATAACAGTTGTTGAAGTTAGAGAAGTGTACGGTGAACCATGTGAAAAGAAACATAAAAGCAACAATCATTTTCTTTCTATGAAAGAGCTATTTTATTGATTCCATTTATTATGCAAAGAATAGTAATTCTGCTCAAATGCTATGAACTTTGATCCATGAAGCAGGACATCAAGGTTTGATTTTCAGTAGGGTACATGCCCCAGTTAAAGGCTCAATCTCCAGTAAGAGGCATGCAGGAGGAAGCCAATCAATGATTCTCTCTCATTATTGATGTTTCTATCTCTCTCCCTCTCCTTTCATCTCTCTAAAATCAATAAAAGCATCCTATCTAATAAAGAGAGAATATGCTAATTGACCATCACTCCATCACAAAGATGGCTGCACCCACAGCTGAGGCCAAGTTCCCATAAGGAGCCTTAATGAGCTATCAGCAAGGACGCAAGGCTATGCCCTCCTCTGCCCCTATGGGGTTTGACAGGGGACCTCAGGCCATGTCCGCCACCCTGGCGTCAGGCTGGGGGACCTCAGGCCACAACCCCTGCCCCCAGTGCCAGGTCTGGGGACCTGAGGGCACACCCCACACCCAGTGGGGCTTGGTGGGGGACCTCAAGGTGTGCTTCCCCTGGTGTTGAGCTAGGGGACCTCAGGCTGCTTCCCCCACCCCAGTGGTAGGCCAGGGGACTCAGACTGCACTCCACACCAGGTTGGGGTTGGCAGGGGACTTCAGGCCATGCACCCCACCCCGGCACCAGGCCAGGGGACCTCAGACCACACCCCCGCCCTGACAGAGGACTTGAGGCCATGATCCCCACCCAATGGGACTTGATGGAGGACCTCAAGGTGCACCCCCAGTGCTGAGTCCAGGGAACTCAGGCCACAACCCCACCCAGCGGGGGCTTGACGAGTGACCTGAGGCTGTTCCCCCATCCTGGTGCTGGGCCAGGAGACCTGAGGCTGCGCCCACCCAGCAGGGTTTGACAGATATCTCAGGCAGTGTCCCCCATCTGGCAGTGCTTGATGGATGACCTCAAGGCACGCCCCCTTCCCTGGTCTGGGCTGGGGGACCTGAGGCTGCGCCCCAGCCTGTGGGGCTTGACAGGGGACCTGAGGCTACACCCTCCTCCTGGTGCTGGGAATCAAGTACATTCATGACAGATACGAACTTTAAACTTAATTATCAAGTATATATATTGCTAGTGTAGATCATAACAGATTCAGATGATCCTAAGCCTTATAGAAATAGTGCTAGTTTTCTAAGGACTAGAACTAACATAGTACTATATTTCCTTTCTCACAAAAATGGAGACTCAATTTTGTGAATTGGCTTTGAGACCGTTCTAGCAAGTTCATCTTAAAATTTGCCTTCAACTCTCTTGATAATTCCTTAAGCCATTCATTACTCTGTATTAAATAGGTTCATGGATTCTAGGGTGGATTCTGCTCTCTGAAACTGCACTTGCTATACAAAGATCATATCCAGGAAACAGACTCTAAAAGCAGTAACAATCTGGGGTCGATTTATTAACCTGGTTAGATCTGAAGTCAGCAAAAATTCCATTAGGCAATTAAATGCTGGTAGTCTACATTCACACATTAGGAAGTTAGAGGTAACTTAGAATTAAATGCCTACTAAAAGCAAGTTTGAATAAACTTAAATAATAAATACAACGCTAATACAGTAGCCTGGCTGCTTCCACATGCATTAGAGAGCTTAAAGAAAGAAAATGTAACTTTGATGTTTCAATCATCTTGCAACAGAAGAGGTGACTTAGTCAGTTATTAAATTCTGATTCTACAGATTTCTTAATTATAAAGTTGATTTAATTCACAAGCTCTCCATATGTCTTCTGTGAATGAATGGTAGGGTCTTGATTGGGAAAGAGTGATGATTGAGAATTAGAATGAGTCCTGATTTTGAAAGCACAAGGTAGACAGTCTTGTCAACAGAAGGATCCATCTTCCTCTGCCTCCTGAAGTGGTTCAGACACTGTTTAGAAACTCTGTAATTACCTAATAAGAAGGAGTTAACTTTAAATTTCTCCTTTCGTATGCATTCACCACTACTAGACTGTTTTAGGACCTATAGCATGTATCAGAATAACTAGGCATTCTCCAGAAGATGGCAAGCATGCATAAACTAAGAAACAAAAAGTTTACATGTTAAAAGTTTTACAGGATTTTGTTTGTTTGTTTGTTTGTTTGTTTGTTTCAGAGAGGAAAGGAGAAGGAGAGAGGGCTAGAAACATCAATGATGAAAGAAAAGCAGAAACATCAATGATGAGAGAGAATCATTGATTGAATGCCTCCTGCATGCCCCCTTTGGGGAATGTAACCTGCAACCAAGGCATGCCCTGACTGGAAATCTAACTGTAACCTTCTGGTTCATGGGTTGATGCTCAACCACTGAACCACACTGTCTGAGTTTTGCTCATTTATTTTAACAGAAATATGAAAACCTATGTTTGGATGATTTCTAATATCCCATGGTAGAAGAAACTTAATTTTACATCGAGCTGAAATTATTGAATTTAGTGCATTTACCAGAAATTGTGGATTCTCTATGCATCTTTGAGTAGATGGGAGGCAGTCCCTAGTTCCTCGGGTAACTAATAAACAACTGATTTAAAGTTTATCTATAATAAAAAGTTGAAATATTAGTTAATACAGAGGTTTAAATCAATACATTGATGAGATAGGTTGGAATGCATTCAACATTTTCAAGCTATTTATTAATCTCCAAACTATATTACCTAAGATATCCAGAATTAAAATACATTGTCTTTTATTATAACTGAGGAAGAGAGGAAGTGGGGTTGATGATGAAAGTGGGACATGCTGCTATGTAAGCCTCCCTGAAACTTCCCTGACAGTGTCTGCCTTAAGTCGTGGAATGATGGAACCAAGTTACTGTACAGCTCCCAGAAGCCTGTGTAAAGTGGTAATGAAAATGGTAATTCACAGAAATGTACCTTTGTTATAGGAGACTAATCATGAAAGTGTAGGACAAATATAGACGGGAAACCTACTGAGGTAATTTTTACTCAATAATAATAGCAATAACACTAATAATAATAACAACAAATCTTATTAATGGAAGCCTGACTTGAATCAAAAAACTTTCATCCATTCCAGACTTGAATCAGTTTCTAGAAAAAGAACACTTTCTTGTGAAGCAAAGTATCCTGTTGCAATTTATGAAAGACCCTGAAGTTTCACCCCACAGAAGCAGTGAATCTCATGGTCAGTTTACAGTGGCTAATTACTTAAAAGAGCAGCCAATGGCCAATGCTGAAGAATTTGAAAAACAAAATAAGTAATGAAGTATCTATAATAATAAAAGCATAATATGCTAATTAGACTGGACAGCTGAATGACCCCCCGGGGGGACATTGCAGACTATGTCCCAGACAAAGACAGGGCTGCAAGGGCCGAGGCAGCTGCCACAGCTGTAAGAGCTGAGCCCCTTGCACAAATTTTATGAATTGGGCTTCTAATTGAATTATAAGCCCCCCCCCCCAAAGAAAAAAACTAATAATCATTAGTGCATGCTATTATAAATATTTGAATAATTAATTAAAGGTGGGAAAGGATTAACTTAATATTTTAAATATATTTTATTGGCTTAGAGATGAGAGAGAGAGAGAGAGAGAGAGAGAGAGAGAGAGAGAGAGAGAGAAGAATGGAGAGGGAGAGAGATACATCTATCAGCTGCTTCATGCAAACCCTGACTGGAGATCAAGCTGGTAACTTGGGCATGTGCCCTGACTGGAAATTGAACTGCATGGGTCGATGCTCAGCCAAGTAGCACACTACCAGACAAGAATTAACTTTCTTACAGAAGAGCACTAATCAATGCATCCAAAAGAAATGAAGAAAGTAGATAAGCACAATCTCAAAAACAGAAAAAGGGTGTGAGGGAGGTTGAAGTAGGTAAAGGTGGGATAAATGGCGATGGAAGGAGGCTTGGGATAGCGAAGCACAATACAATATACAGATGATGTATTACAGAATTGTACACTTGAAGCCTATATAATTTTGTTAATGCTTGTCACCCCAATAAATTCAATACAATTAAAAAAATAGTATATTGAAAAACTAGATCACACTTTATTCATTTAGTTATTCTTAATTTAATAAATGTAATTATTCATCAAAAAGCTTCCAGCAAATAAAAATCTGAGGCCATGTGGCTTCACAGAGGAGTTTTACCAAACATTCAAAGAAGAATTAAAATCTATCCTCCTCAGACTATTCAAAAAATTTCTAGAGGAAGGAACACTTCCAAGCTCATTCTATGAAGCCAGCATCACCCTAATACCTACACCAAAAATAGACTACACAATAAAAGAAAATTACAGGCCAATATCCCTCATAAATATAGATGCCAAAATCAACAAAATTTTAGCAAATCAGATCCAGCATTACATCAGAAAAATCATTCACCATGACCAAGTAGGACTTATCCTAAGGATGCAAAGATGGTACAATATCTGCAAATCAATAAACATGATACATCACATAAACAAATTGAGAGATAAAATTCACATAGTCATATCAATTGATGCAGAAAAAGCATTTGAGAATATCCAACAGCCTTTCTTGATAAAATCCCTCAGCAAAAATGGAAATAGAGGGATCATACCTCAACATAATAAAAGCTTTATATGATAAACCTGCAGCCAACATCATACTCAATGGGCAAAAACTAAAACCATTTTCCCTAAGAACAGGAACAAGACAGAGATGCCCACTTTCACCACTCCTGTTTGACATAGTACTGGAAGTGCTAGCCATAGCAATCAGACAAGAAGAAATAAAAAGCATCCAAATTGAAAAAAGAAGATGTAAAACTATCCTTATTCACAGTTGACATGATACTGTACATAGAAAACCCTAAAGACTCCATAAAAAATTATTAGACTTAATAAATAATTTGGCAATGTGGAAAGATGCAAAATTAACACCAAGAAATCTATGGCATTTGTATAGATTAATAGTGAACTTACAGAAAAGGGGAGAAAAAGGAACCCTCATGTGCTGCTGGTGGGAATGCAGACTGGTGCAGCCACTGTGGGAAACAGTATGAAGTTTCCTAAAAAAAACCTAAAAATGGAACTGCCATTTGACCCACTAATCCCACTTCTAGAAATATATCCCAAGAAACTAGAAACACCAATCAGAAAGGATATATGCACCCCTATGTTCATATCACTACAATTTACCATAGCTAAGATTTGGAAACAGCCTAGGTGCCCATCAGCAGATGAATGGATTAAAAAATGTGTTATGTCTACCCAATGGAATACTATACTGAAGGGGAGAAAAAAAGAATTATTACCATTTGCAACAGTGTGGATGGAACTGGAGAGCATTATGCTAGGCGAAATAAGCTGGTAATAGAAAGATAAATATCACATGATCTCACTCATTTGTGGAATATAATGATGAACAAAAATAGATCCATAGACTGAGAAGCATCAATCAGATTGTCAAACCTCAGAGGGATGGTTGGGGAGGGTGGGATAAGGGGGAGAGATCTACCAAAGGATTTGTATGCATGCATATAAACATAACCAATGAACACAGACACCAAGGGGGTGAGGGCATGAATGGGGGAGGAGGGCAGTGGTAGTGGGAGGATAAGTACACACATATAGCTCCTTAATCAATAAAGAAAAAAGAAATTCCAAACAATATAAATAAATCAATGTAATTATTTATATTCAGTTGATCTTTATGCATGTTCCTATAACACATTCTTGAAAATATTGATATAAAAGCTAATTGTGTAAAAAATTTGAAAGCATATAATTTGCCATGCTCAATGGAGACATATTTTATTGTTTAAAATTGCTATTAAATGTATTTGTTTGTCAAATATATGGTGACAGAATGAGATTAGATTTGGGGTGCGGGAGGCAGCTGGTCAATGATTCTCTCTCATCAATGTTTCTGGCTATCTATCCCTCTCCTTTCCTCTCTCTGAAAAATCAATAAAATATATTTTTTTAAAAAGAAGTATGCATTTTGGGTACTGTACAGGTTTGTATATTTCCCTTCAAAAATTCATGTTTACCTGGAATCTGTAGATAAGACCTGATTTGTAAATAGGTCTTTGCAGAAGTCTTCAAGTTAAGATGATGTCTTATATATTAAAGCAATTTATTAAAAATTACATAAAATTAAAGCATGATCTTTTTAAAAATATATATATATTTTTATTGATTTTTTACAGAGAGGAAGAGAGAGGGAGAGTTAGAAACATCTATGAGAGAGAATCATTGATCAGCTGCTTCCTGCACACCCCCTACTGGGGATGTGCCCACAACCAAGATTCCCTTGACCGGAATCGAACCCGGGACCTTTCAGTCTGCAGGCCAACGCTCTATCCACTGAGCCAAACCGGTTTTGGCTAAAGCATGTCTCTCTATTTTATAATAGGTTCTCTATAATGTATAATTCTATCTAATAAAGAGAGAATATGCTAATTGTCCCTCATCCCATTGCAAAGATGGTGGCACTCACAGCCAATAAAGAGGGAATATGCTAATTGACTGCCCTTCGCTCAAAGACAGGTGCCCATAGCCACAAGATGGCAGTGCCCAGTCCCCTCAGCCCAGCCTTGTTGCACTCCGGCCTTCAGAGTCTCCCAGCCCTCGAGCCCCCCAGCACCCAGGGCCCCCTGAAGCTCAAGTAACCAGGGTCAGCCGAGGTTTGTGCTGCTGGTAGTGGCAGCAGCAGAAGTGAGACGGGGGTATTGCCTTTCCCTGATTGCCATGTCGTCTCCCAGCCCTGAGGGCTCCCAGACTGTAAAAGGGGGCACACTGGGCTATGGGACCCTCCCTTTCCAGTGCATGAAATTTCATGCACTGGGCCTCTAGTTTTAAATAATATCAAAGGCTACAAATAAACATATATAAACACTATTGTGAAATGTTTGTAAATCAACATCATGCTTATGGCACATTATTCAAGTTCTTGATTTTGATTTTTAGTAAAAACAAACAAACAGATTTTGAGTTTAAATAGCCATTATGCTTTCATGGTCTCTACTTCAGTATGCACTTTGTATTGCTTAATCATATACATTGAATAACTTTGTTTGTTTCCCAAAGAAACAGTAAAAATAACCTTAAAATCTTTGTTCAGAGAGTTTCTAGAATTTAAGATAATTAAATAACCACAATTTCTATTCATTTTAAACTATTTCATGAAACAAAATGTTTTATGAAACAGATTAAATAAAAATTAGATATGTCTCAAATAATGGGATCTTACAAATGTCTTAAAAGATCAAAGCAGTGAATAATAAGATGATGCTGAGGGAGAATATACCTCATGCTACACAGGAAAAAGGAAATTTAAGATTTCAAAAATACTATAATGTAGAATTCTCACATTTTTCTGTAAGTACTAAAAATTATGCAAAGAGATCATTGGGGGGGAGGAGACATATGTAATACTTTCAACAATAAAGAATTTTTTTAATGAAATAAATAAATTAGGCAAAGAGCTGTCTTTATCACCTCTGCATTCTCAGAAACTAAGCTTGAAGGGCAACACATAAAAAAGATCCAACAAATAATTATTAATTAATATATGATAGTGATTCTAAACATGATCAAGTTTTCTATGTTATCATTCAGTGGAAAGATATAAAAGATTAAAGACGAGCCTGACACCTCTGATGGTGCAGAATAATGGAAACCTCAGCCTCTTTCTGAAACATCACAATGACTTATTAATATTTTCCCAAAGATTAGAGAAAACCCCACTTGTTCACAATCTATGTGCTGCCATTTAGAAATTGCTAATGCCTGTTTCATTGTTATTAAGTTTCTTTTTGTGAATTTATTGATCATTATGAAAATGCAAATCCTTCTATGTATTTTTGCTCTGATTTGAGGCTACCAGCACTTAAATATCCTATTCTAAATTGTGTAGCAATTTGGTGTCTTGAGACGACCATCTCTGTGGTGCCTTCATCAGCTGGTCCCCTGAGTCCATTGTAAAAGGAGTGGGTAAAATATGGCTAGCCTGAATAACATTATTTCTGTACAAAAGATCACCTCATCTTGCCTAACAAGCTTGGAAGAACATGACATAAGCTTTTATTGCAACTACAGCTTATTTTAAGTATCAAGATAATACTTCTTTAAGTGGTATAGGTAGAAAAATCTGGCACCTCAGATCCTTAAAGAAATTTTGTTTTGTATATAGAAATGGGTTAATGTATGCCCTTTTTTAGGGGAGCTCTTGGGATTGTTTTTTATTATCAACATTTTGGACATTTGGTTAGAAAGCAAATGACAGAGATGAAGCATTGCAAAAGGCTTTTGAAAAATCCTAGCACATTTATGTTTAGATAAGTCAAAGAGGCATTGTAAAGGACATTGACAAATATCAGTCATATTTACCAAAAACGTAAGTACGCCTTTGATAGTTTCTCTCAGGAATATGTTTTTGCCTCAAAAGTGTATATTTATGCTTTTTATAAGTAATCTGAAATATGTACAACGCTACGTAAAAAGAAACTCAATCTCACCAATTTTACAAAATATATAAATGAGGCAAATTTTAAAATACTATAACTTACTTACTAGTATTTCATGCAACATTATTATTCATTGTGACAAATACTTTGTGGTTGATAACAGTACATGATTTTTTGTGTTCTTATCTAGATATCTTCTAATATCATTTTTTAAATAATAAATTCAAGCGCACTGGTATGACTCAGTGGTTGAGCATCGATCTATGAACCGGGAGGTCATAGTTTGATCCTGGTCAGTGCACATGCCAGGGTTGGGGGTTCAACCACCAGTGGGGGATGTGCAGGGGCATCTGATCAATGATTCTCTCTCATCATTGATGTTTCTACCTCTCTCTTCCTATCTGAAATAAATAAAAATATATTTATAAAATAATAATACATTCAAGCCGAAACCTGTTTGGCTCAGTGGATAGAGCGTCAGCCTGCGGACTGAAAAGTCCCGGGTTTGATTCAGATCAAGGGCATGTACCTTGGTTGCGGGCACAACCCCAGTAGGGGGTGTGCAAGAGGCAGCTGATCAATGATTCTCTCTCATCGATGTTTCTAACTCTCTATCTCTCTCTTCCTCTCTGCTCGAGAAACTTTATTTAATGTGCATAAATAGAAGCATATGAAAAGGAAAAAAAAATAGAAACAATGCAAAAAAGAGAACTAATGTTTGAAAGTGGGAATGTATCCGTCTCTAAATTTTATAGGTAAAAAATTTTAGTAAGTTCATTAACATATTAAGTTAATTGGCTAATCCTGAGAAAATATTCCTTTTATAAGCTCTGAAACCCAGGAAGAACATAGAAAACAAACAAGTCATACGACTTAGGCAGGCTGTCTAAACATTTAAGTATTTTTTTTAATGATCTTAGATAACAACACATTAAAAACTTTTAGGGAAAAATAATAACTTAAACAGGAAAAATAATTAAGCAAATCTGTATAAGATCAAGAATTATCACTTGTTACACTCTTCCTCAATTACCTAACCCACCCAATCTCACTTCTGAAATCTCATACCTCATTTCCCACCTTTCTCCTTTATCCAAAAATGTCTTTATACCTATTGTTGCCTCATTGTCTTGAGAACTTTTGTGGGTTTATCAATGTCTATGTGAATACCTCATGCACATGCATTAAAATATAATTACACATAATAATTTGAAAGCCACACATGGAATAAAAAAGGAAAGAATAATCATATTTGCCTCCCCAAAATTTAACTTTAATGTCCAGCGATTACCTTTTTTTGGGGGGGAGGGTCTCCTCAAAAAAAAAAAAATAGCCAATATTGTGGGAGAGTTCTAAATCATTTTAGAAATAAGTAAAAACACTTGCAGTTTACAAAAATAAAATTAAAGCAAAGAAAAGTCCTGCTTTAATAATAGGAGCAGACTCAGGATAGGTAGGTGGTAAATAAAAATACACTCAGGAATATACTTACAATCTTACAAAAGACCATTAAACATATTATTAACTAAAATTAGAATACCTTGCCATGCAGATATTGGAATACATTGGGTACCCTCCCGTTGATTAAATACCACTGTATGCTATTATCAGAAACACATTACTGTACTAGGTAGGTAACTGAGTTGTCTCCATAGATTGTAAGTTTGAATGGAAAAAAGAAAAGAAGTGCTTATTCAATAGTACAATTAAAAAATGTATGCCCTTGCCAGTTTTGCTCAGTGGGGTAGAGCGATGGACCACAGACTGAAGCATCCCAGATTCGATTCAATCGCCAGCTCTGGCCAGGGTGCATGCGGGAGGCAACCAAGCTATGTTTCTCACATTGATATTTCTCTGTGTGTCTCTCCCTCACCCACCTACTCTCTCTAAAAAATAAAACCAATGGGAAAATGTCCTCGGGTGGGGATTAACAACAACAACAAAGAGTATATAGAGAGCAACAGAAAATAGATATCTTCAACAACTATTGTAGTATGGTAGAAAAACTCTCAGGAGCTTTATTTTAGTAGGTAACAACCTCTTATTTTATTGTTTTCAGGAATATATAAAAAATATTCAGAGGACAAAGATGTATACTGAAATGTGTAACAATACAATGAAGGAAATACTGTATAGGAATAATGAATTACTATATGCCATAATAAATAAAATCATTTTATAGTATTTTGTTGCTATGTACTACAAAATTATTTTTCTGTAAAAGAAAAAGGCAGCAGCAATTTTTTTTAAAAGTGCATGTGCATGTGTGTGCTTCTTTGTTGGTGTCCCGGCTTTCTTATTTCTTCATCTATTTTACAGCTAACACTAAGTATATCATCGAAAATCAGGAGCACGATGAGAAATTACACAGAAGTGACAGAGTTTATTCTTCTTGGATTGACAACTGACCCGCAGTGGCAGGTTGTACTTTTCATGTTTCTCTTTGCTAACTACATGCTCAGTGTGGCTGGGAACCTGATCATTATTGCTCTCACCCTTTCTGATCCCCATCTGCAGACTCCCATGTACTTCTTCCTTCGAAATTTCTCTTTCCTGGAAATATTATTTACATCAGTCTGCATTCCCAGATTCCTTGTCAGTCTTGTGAAGGGGAACACAACCATTTCCTATAATGGCTGTGTGACTCAGCTATTCTTTTTCATTCTATTGGGGGTGACCGAATTTTACTTTCTGGCTGCCATGTCCTATGACCGCTATGTGGCCATCTGCAAACCTCTGCATTACACTGCCATCATGAGCAGCAAGGTCTGTATGCTTCTGGTCTTTGGCTCCTGGTTTATAGGATTGCTGATCATCTGTCCACCAATAATTCTGCTACTGCAATTGGACTTCTGCGCCTCCAATATAATCGATCATTTCTTCTGTGACTCTTCTCCAATCCTGCAGCTTTCCTGCACAGACACTCGCTTTCTAGAACTCATGGCATTTTCTTTAGCTGTTGTAACCATCATGGTCTCCTTAACACTAGTTACTCTCTCCTATGCCTATATCATCCGGACAATTCTGAGAATTCCTTCCAGGAGACAAAGAAAAAAAGCTTTTTCCACTTGCTCCTCCCACCTGGTAGTTGTCTCCCTCTCTTACGGCAGCTGCATTTTCACGTACATTAAACCTTCTGCAAGGGAGAGGGTGACTTTAAGCAAAGGAGTGGCTGTGCTCAATACCTCGGTGGCTCCTCTCTTGAATCCTTTCATATATACACTAAGAAACCAGCAAGTGAAGCAAGCCTTCAGGAACATGGTCCAGAGAATCGCCTTTTCTTCAAATAAATGAACATGATTGTGTGATCATCACTTGAAATCAAAGCTGAATTAAAATTCTCTGTTCTTCTCTAGATAAATTCCTCAAACAAGTAAGAATTTACTTCCTTTTAGGTAGATATGTTTATATACCATCAATGCTTAAAAACTAGGTCCTAAGTCTTTTTTTTAATAATATATTTTATTGATTTTTTACAGAGAGGAAGAGAGAGGGGTAGAGAGTTAGAAACATCGATGCGAGAGAAACATAGATCAGCTGCCTCTTGCATACCCCCTACTGGGGATGTGTCAGCAACCAAGGTACATGCCCTTGACTGGAATCGAACCTGGGACCCTTCAGTCCTCAGGCCAACGTTCCATCTATTGAGTCAAACTGATTTAGGCTAGGTCCTAAGACTTTAAAGTTATATAGATGATGGTAAATCTCTCACCTCTGTAATAAAACTTTAGATAAAGTAATGATCTCCATTGTTTCTCACAGTAAGGTAGATTATAAATTCATTAAAAACATGTAAAAATTGCTATCCTATAAGAAACTTACCAAAAACCTCATAGAAATATAAAATTTATGTGAAATAAAAAAATATGAGCATTAATTGATATCTCTCCAATGTTTTTTTCTGTCACTGAGAAAATATGTTATATGATTAAAAGAATTATTAAAATGTCTATTTGAATTTATCAATGAGATATAGTTAAAACATTAGAAAAAAATAAATAGAAATTAAAAAAATATGCTGTCAAATATATTATATTTGCAATTGAAAATGACGTTGTATTGATTTTTGTATTTGTTTTCCTAGAAAAAAAATAGTGAAGTTCCAGTGTAATAGAGGAAACAGAATTTGCCTTTTTTTTCTTTGATAATATTTTATAGAATTATAGATTATTTAACTAAAGATTTCATTATATGTCCCAATAATGCTTAAAAAGGAAAACTGTACTCTATAGGCAAATTAAGTTATCTTGATAAAATTCACTTTATATTCAGACTCCTTCAAATATTATAAAAAATGGTCTTTTCTAGTGACATGAAGAAAATGAGAAACTCAGAACCCAGAATGGTGTGAGATATTGACTCCAGGGAGTATCATAGATATGATAATATGTAAATTATTTATATCTTAGGTTTGTTTTGTTTATTAGCAAATATACAGTACAATCTTTATCTTTCCATTTTCTTTTTCAAAGGTGGTTCTATTTCCCTCACTCATATCTGAAAAATGACTCTTGGAAATCTTTGAGAACTGTAAAAATATGTTCACATCTAGTTCCCATAGTTGATGAGTTCTTCAACTCTAATGAATTACTAAAAAAAAAAAAGAAGAAGAAAAGAAAAGTGGTTGTCTTGGACAGTAATTTTAATTCTAATTAGATATAGGGCAACTGAATTTGACTTCTTGATTTGCAGCTTGGTCTGATGTATATGTTAACATATTAATTAAAATTCTACATATTTTCTACATAATTTCTACATAAAAATTCTACATATTTTCAAAGTCCACAATAGAAATGTCCCGTCTTATTGCTCATAGACAAGAATGTCCTTAAGCATTCACCTTTTTCTGACCATTGTATTTTCAAGGATTTAGTTACATTTTTTTTCAAACATACTTAGCATAATACTGCCACAAAATGAAAATTAAAACCAATTGATTATGTATTGTTTATTAGAGTTATCTAAAAATAAATAAAACAGTACAAGTTTGCTTTTATAAGGTTAAAGAAGTAAATAGACATGAAAAGTGAAAATCAAGAGTTTGGAAAAGCAATATGCAAATGTTAACTAATGAATGCACATTATATGTATGATATATATGATACATATGATAAACTAAATGAATGTATTTTATACGTGTGATACATATGATAGACACTAGGGTTAGTTCCCTCAACCCTGCCTGTACTCTTTCACAGTCTGAGACCCCTCGGGGGATGCCTGCCTACCAGCTTAGGCCGGATCCCCAGCAGTCCAGAGCTCTCAGAGTCTGGGAAACCTCGTTCCTTACTCCCTGCCTGCAGCTGAGGCGGAAGAGGCTCCCACCTCAGCTGCTGCACTCGCCAGCCATGAGTCTGGCTTCTGGCTGAGGAGAGCTCCCCCTGTGGGAGCTCACTGACCACCAGGGGGCAGGTCCTACATTGAGTGTCTGCCCCCTAGTGGTCAGTGAGCATCGGTTGTTCTGCTGGTCATTCTGCTGTTCAGTCGATTTGCATATTAGGGTATCATTAAATAGGATGGGTATGTAGGAGGACAGGAGAGAAATAAAAAGAGGAAAATAAGAGGGAAAGAAAAGTTGATCCTGTTGATCAATAGGAAATTATTTAAAGAAGTTGATTCTTATACTCTAAGTCAATAAATGTAAATATATTTAAAAAAAACACTATAAATCTTTCCAAAAGAATTATTTTTATGCTTTAAAGTAAAATTATATGTTTTCATTGATTTTTAGAGAGAGAATAAAGGAAAGGGAGAAAGAGAGAAGCATTGATGTGAGAGCAGGACATCAATTGGCTGCTTCCCCCTATTGAGGATCCACCCAGCAACCTGGGCACGTGCCCTGAACGAAAATCAAACTGACAGCCTCTTGGTGCATGGGATGATGTCCAACCTACTGAGCCACACCAGCCAGGGCAAAGTAAAATACTATCAATATTTTGAAGCTCTGTGAAACAATAAAGCTTTGACTGCAAATGTGATATATGGTGAGAAATATATCAGATATATTTTGGAAGTCAAGTTTATAGAGGGTTTCAAAAGGTATACTCATATTTAATATCACATTATAATATTTCAAAAATACTTTTTCTTTAACCATAGGAAAAATTATATTGTATGTATGTAAGAGGCACACGAAATATTTGTGCCATAACATTTTTTAATCACACGGAATTACTGTCACATTACTGTGTTGTGATGATAGAAAACAAAGTTATTTTCATTGGTGAATAATCATCTTGAAAGTTGACTCTGACAAGCATAAAGTTAAATAGTCACTTAAAATGAAAGTTTATTAATATTATTGTAAATTTGAACTTCATTAACACATATTCCCAAGGGTCATTCCTCAAATTCTGGATAACTACAGAATGTTCTCAACAAGGTGGTAATCATTCATGGACTGTTGAGTCCCTTGGTATCAAAATAACAAGTGATAATTGGCTGAAGAAAATGTCATAAATCATTAAAAGCTACTAGCCATAAAATCTCAGTAGCAATCAAGCAATAAGAAAATTTTGGGAGGATGGCTGCCGATGGAAAGGCAGACTGCAAGGTAGTGCGTGAGTGAGAGAAGGAAGGAAGGGTGTGGTCGCACGGGGAGTGTTTGTGAGTGGAGGGACACCTACACACCAGGGGAATGTGGGGCACAGCCGGACGGGGTTCCCTGGAACGGGCAGCCTCCACTGCTGCTGGGATCCCTCCCAGAGCAACCAGCTCTGACACGGAGACCGCACCAGATTGGAGGGGAAAGTGGATGCTGTCAGAAGCCTGAAAACCCCGAGAATCTACAACACTGGCAACCGGTGAACAGCGGCGAACCCCAGGACACCGGTTCCCAAGCGGTGTGAGGAGCTCTGCGCCTCCTCACGGGAAGGTCAGGTTTCCCCCGGGACCAGGGGAGGTCTGTGGTCCAGCAGGAGAGAGAAATGCATACGCAGCGAAGTCTGCATCCAGAAAGAACCCGCGGCTGTGGGGGCTGGCGTGATCCGTGAGTCTGGCAGGGGATCCAAAAGGATGCTAACAGGAGGGAGCTCTAGAAAGCAGCGTATAGCTGGACTGGGCGTAAAGGGGCAGCAGAGGGATTTTGACAGTGTGCCAGCTGCTTGGACCCAAGGGGAGAAAAGACTGCGCGGACTTGCACTCCAGTGACAGAGTGTGCACTTGCTCTGGCTCTTTTCCCCCCCTCTTTAAATCCTTGCTTTTGATTGCTAAGCCAGATATATAGGATCACCCAATTGGGGACATTCTGGGAGACCGCAGGGGAAAGGTGTTTTGTGGAACCTGGGGTTCAGAGCGGGGAATAACGATCAGAGAACCAGCTCTGGGACAGTCCATTTCCCCAAACCGGTATTAAGTGCCACAGGAAAAACAAAATATAAACACTAGCTAGAGAGAACCTAGAGGCCCAGAGGTCAGCCCAGAAACACTGCCACCCAGGGGTTGATTCACAAATTGACTGTAAACACAAATAAAGGAGTATAAAAAACAAAGAAGTACGGCCTGCTTGAAAATCAGGACGGTGGCCTACAACACTGAGGAGCAGTGGAATGCAGCGAACGTCCTGACTAGGAAACAGGTGTGTCAATCAGATCAGTACAGGAAGTGAATGACCTTCACTACTACACATTTTTATTTTTTCATCTTTTCCTTAAGAAATTATTTTTTTTCCTATTTCCTCACCTGATTTTACCTTTTTAATTATTACACTTTTATTTTTAACCAGTATTAGTACTACTAATATTTACCTTTTTCTTAAATGTCATTTTATTTTCTCTATATATTATTTTGGGATTAGTGTTCTACATTCTATTTTTATCTTTCCTTTAGCAACATTTTACTCTATCTCAACTTTACCTTTATGCCAACACTCTCTTCCTAATTTTTACCCTTTTGTTGTCCTGTTTCTCTTATATTATTCCTGCTTTAGATTTTCCCTATTTCTTCTTTTCAACCACTGTTAAAATTTAACACTATTTATATATCTAATTTCCAATACCCTGCTCTAAGTGCATACACACCTCTCCTCTTTCTTCACTATCCAAATTCTTTTTCTCTCTGCCCTTTTGTTGTTGATTGCTGATTGTTGATTATATTTTTTATGCTTATTTGTGAGATTGTTTCGCTTTTTCTTTGTTTTGTTTGTTTGTTTGTTTTTTGCTTGTTTTTCCTCACATCACCTAATTTGTTGGTTGCGTTCATCATTAGGTATTTGTTGCTGGCATATGTTGGGATTAGTGGCTGTTCTATTGGAGTTTTCTCCCCATATCAATAGTTATTTCCCCTGTTCTTTTTTATCTCTTTCTTTGATCTCTTACTTTTTTTCCTTTTCCCAATTTTATGCCATTGTGATCTGAGAAGATGCTTGATATGATTTATATCTTCTAGAATTTTAAGCCTGTGTCCCAAAATGTGGTATACCTTTGAAAATGACCCATGTGCACTTGAGGAGAATGTATATTGTGTGGCTTTGGGGTGAAATGTTCTGAAGATGGCAATTAATTCCATCTGATCTAGTGAGTCATTAAGAATTGATGTTTCCTTGCTGATTTTTTGTTGAGAGGATTTATCCAATGGTGATAGTGTGGTAGTATAGTCTCCCAGTGTGATTGTATTGCTGCCAGTCTCTCCCTTGTTATCTTCCAGTAGTTTTTATTTTTTATTTATTTTATTTTATTTGAGTGCTCCACTTTTGGGTGCTTATATGTTTATGAGAGTTATTTCTTCCTGTTGGATTGCTCCCTTTAGTATTATAAAGTGGCCTTCCTTATCTCTTTTTATGTCCTTCACTTTGCTTTTTCTAGTCTAGTATTGATGCATATTGAGTTCTTTATAGCAGCGGTATCATTTTTCATTTCCTCTTTGTTCTTACACATATTGTCTTCAATTCTTTTCATCTACATTATGACCAATGCTCTGAATTCTTTCTCTGGCAGAATTCTTTCAGAATGTTTTTAATTTCTTCTTTGATCTTTTGGTAACCCAATCAATGTTTAATAGTATGCTATTCAGCTTCCAAGTGTTTGAATTATTTAGATTGTTTTTATTCAAGTTTATTTCTAATATTATGCCATTTTGGTTTGAGAAGATGCTTGATATTTCAATCTTCGTGAATTTGGGGAGACTTTGCTTGTGACCCAATATGTGGTCTATCTTTGAAAATGTCCCATGAGCACTTGAGAAGAAAGTTTATTCCATGGCTTTGGGGTGAAATGTACTGAAGATGTCAATTAAGTCCATCTGATCTATTGAGTCATTTAGGACTGTATTTCTTTGCTGATCTTGTTTTCCAGAGGATTTGACCAGACTGGCAAGGGAGGGAAGTTAGGGGCACTCAGGCCAGCCGGGAAGCAGTTAGGTGTCGATCAGGCTGGCCGGGCAGTGGTTAGGGGATGATCAAGCTGGCAGCCAAAGTGGTTAGCAGCAATCAGGCAGGCAAAAAGGCGAGCAGTTGGGAGCCAGCAATCTTGGATTGTGAGAAGGATGTCCAACTGCCAATTTAGGCCTGATCCCACTTGTAATTATCATCCAGGAAATTCTAAGGGATTTAGCAACTCTGTGTCTGCCTGAAAAAGTGGGAATTGCTAATGAAAAGTTAAGCCCACTAGGATCTGGCCTAAATAGGCAGTTTGACACCCCTAAAGGAGTCCCAGATTGGAGAGGGTGCAAAATGGACTGAGGGACAACCCCCTCCACCCAGTGCACAAATTTTATGCATGGGGCCTCTAATATATGGAGGGACCAAGATGTTGGCTGGCAGGCCCCATTGGCCATCAAGGCCTGTGGGCTGAGGGCAGCTCCTACATTGAGCATCTGCTCCCTGGTGGTCAGTGTGTGTCATAGTGCCTGGTTATTCTGTCGTAATGGTCTCTTAGGCTCTTATAGATAGATAAATATAGATATGTTCATATTAACACCTCTAATTCTAAGACAAAAACTATACAGAGTACTTTTAAAAACTTTCTGTCTGTGCTTGTGATGTTTAATTCCTACAATGAGAAACCTCAGTGTCATTTTCTTCAATAACAACTTGTGCTAATAGCTTAGTCACCACTATGGCATAAACCAACAGTTTTAATGGCATCTCCATTAGGATAATTGTACAAGAGTTGTGGCATAATTGTGTTCTAAGAGCTGACACTTAAAGAAGAAAAATGTAATTCCATACCCCAGTTTTGGAGGAAAGAGACAGAGTTTTATCATTTTTTATTAAATTTATTGGGATGACATCTCTTATATAAAAAGCCCATGGCCGTCATGCTGTAATGACATCATGACCAAATGAGCAGCAACTCTCACCAGTGGGCAGGGTGGGGCATGAGCTACTGGCAATGGAGAGCTACAAGCAGTGAACTGCAGGGCAGTGTGCTACTAGTAGCGGAGAACTATGAGCAACAGGGAGCTATGAGGGCAGAGGCCAAGTCAATGAGCCACGAGCAGTGATGGGAAGGGCAGCCAGCTGGGGCAAGCAGAAGCAAGCTACTCATACACAATTTTGTGCACGCTGGGCCTCTATTTACCTAATAAAATGATGCAGGTTTCCAGAGTACAGTTCCATAGTACTTCATCTAAATATTGCATTGTGTGCACACTACTCAAAGCCAAATCTTTCATTACTATATAGTGGGTCCCCTTTACCCTTTACTACCTCCCTACTAACTTCCCTCTGATAACCACCATACTGTTGTCTGTGTCTGTAAATTTTCATTTATTTTTCAAGTTTGTTCATTTGTTGCTTTAAGTTTTATATCCCACATATGAATGATACTACTTGACTTTTTCTGTCTGACTTAATTATGCTTAACATAATATTCCCAAGGTCTGTTCATGTTATTGCAAATGGTAGTAATTCATCTTTTTATGACTGAGTAGCATTCCATTGTGTATCTGAGATAGGGGCAGCAATAGAACATTGGGAACCAGCTATAACTGTGAGAAATATTAATCATGTCCGGTTACTTGGGACTGTTTTACTCTGATTAAAGAGGCACACTCTACCCTGGTTGGAGCTGCCTGTGGGACCTGGGGGCTCACCTGGAAAGGCAGCCCATCCTCCTCATCAGGGAGCCGCCTGTTCTCGTGGAAACATTAACAACCTTGTTGCAGCAACCAGAGCTTCCAGCCCTTTGAAGACCCCAGGCTTTTGAAAATTGCCAGCCCTTTGGTTTTCATTAGCCCTTTGAAGACTCTGAACCTTTGCATACTTGAAGGCCATTGCGAATCTCCAGCCCCCATTACCTGTCAATTGCCCATTTGGCATATCCTTCCCAATGTAATCTTTGTCCCTCTGCCTAAATATAAGCAGCTGGCTTATGGTGGGATACAGAGCATATTTTTGTGGAAGATCTGCTGCTCTCCCATATGGCTGGCAGTTTTAGAATAAACCCTCATTTATGATTCAATCCTGTCTCTGTCAAATTGGCTTAAGTAGTGACAGGAAATATGGACCCACTGATTGTCCAGTTACATATATACCACATCTACTTTATCCAATCATCTATCAAAGGACATTTTGGTTATTGCTATGTCTTGGCAACTGTGAATAATGCTTCAATGAACAAAGGGGTGCATATGTCTTTGCAAATAAATGCAGTTTTATTTTTAAAGCACTCATTTGAATGTTGAGAAACTGATACTTTATATCATTGAGAGCGGAAAACTTAACATAGAATTAAAAACTAATAATTTTATAACAGGTCATAAAATTAATATATTAATTGGAATATTCAAGAAATTAAACTTTTCATAATGGCAAATTTCATTTTATCTCAACATTTTAAAGAACATGGCTTTTAAATAAAACATGGCATATTAATTACAGCTCTTAGAGAACTTATAATCAATAATAATATCAAAATTTTCATTCATTTTACTCTAACATGCTTTTAGAGAAAATAAATTTTGCAATTCTATATTTCTAACATAGTAAGGTTTCACTTTGAAGAAAAGAACATTAAATTCAGAATGTATACTATAGAGTTAGTTTCTAACCTTCAGTAAATTAAAAAAATCTAAATTACTAGAGATTAATTCTTAAACTAGAAGAGGTAAAATTGGTTTTGTTCCATGTTCCTTTATGTTTTTATGTTAATTCTTTTCATAAATAATATTACTTATCTAAAGCAGAAAGAGCCTTTCTAAATACATCTCTGAAGGCTTGTTTAACTTGCTGGTTCCTCAGAGTATAAATGAATGGGTTCAACAGAGGAGCAATTGAAGTATTGAGCACAGCTACTCCTTTGCTTAAAGTGATTCTTTCATTTGCTGATGGCCTTATGTAGATGAATATACAACTACCATAAGTGATAGTTATAACAATCATGTGAGAAGAGCAGGTAGAAAAGGCTTTTTTCTTTTGGTGAGCTGAAGGGAATTTTAGGATTGTCTTGATGATGTAAGAGTAAGAAAGGATTACCAGAAACAACGTGACAATAAGGGTCATCACAGCTAAGAAAAAAGTAATCAATTCCACTACGTGTGTGTCTGAGCAAGAAAGCTGCACTACAGGAGAAATGTCACAAATGAAATGATCAATTATATTTGAAGCACAGAAATCCAAATTAAGAATCAAAATCAATAAAAGGAAAATGACCAGGAATCCAGTTGCCCAAGAACTGAGTATAAGCTGATGACAGACTCTGCTGCTCATGATGGATGTATAATGCAAAGGTTTGCAGATGGCAACATAACGGTCATAGGACATAGCCGCCAAAAGGAAAAATTCTGTGGAGCCCAAGAATATGTAAAAAAATAACTGAGATATGCAACCATTATAGGAGATGGTCTTTCTTCTGGTTACAATGGTGATTAGGAATCTGGGGATGCAAGCACTTGTGAAGAAAATTTCCAGAAAAGAGAAATTTCGGAGGAAGAAATACATTGGGGTCATGAGATGGGAATCCAGTAGACAGAGGGCAATGATGGTTAAGTTTCCTATCATGCTCAGCATATAATTCAGAAATAGAAAGAAAAAAATTACAATCTGTAACTGAGAATTATCTGTCAGTCCCAGAAGGATAAACTCTATCTGCGTTGTATGATTCTCCATTTCACTTCTGAGATTTCAAGTTCTAGAAATAAAAAGATACAAAAATAAGAAACTAGAGATCAACCAAAGGACTGTTATGCATGCATATATCACTAACCAATGGATACAGACAACAGGGGGTGAGGGGTTGGGGGGTTGGGGGAGGGGCAATGGGGGATAAGGACACATATCCTTATCCTGTACATCCTTTACTGATTAAGGACACATATGCTTAATCAGTAAAGAAAAAAAATTAAAAAATAAGAAACTATATGGATAGCTTTATAAGCAGGGAATATATATATAGAAGCCTAAGTGACCATTACAACAAGTGGACTGAACAACCAGGTGCTTGATCACTATGATGCTCACTGACCACCAGGGGGTAGACGCTTAATGTAGGAACTGCCTCCTGGTGGTCAGTGCACTCACACAGCCAAACTCCGGTGGTTGCCCACCATTCCACAGTCCATCTCACTGGCCATCTGGCCCCGATCAGCCCCTATTGGGACTGGATGAGAAGGCCCAGATCAGGCCCGATTGCCTGCACTGGTCTCTAGTAATATATAAAAGGATTCATATTCACAAATAGACTCATTTGTAAAGTAATGCTCTGTGATTCTGAAGATGTGATCCAGATCTGTTCAATAAAAACTATTTTAAAAACAACCAAAGGACTTGTGTGCACGCATATGAGCCCAACCAGTGGTCACAGACAACAGGGGATGGGGACGTGCATGGGGAGTGGTTTGGGATGGGAATGGGGGGGATTAGGACAAATATGTGATGCCTTAATCAATAAAGTAATTTAAAAAAATTAAAAAATTAAAAACACCATTGAAGTCAACTCAGTTTTTGAAATTGACCAGCAAAACACAAAATAGTTGTGTGAGTTTTATCCTTACTAAAAAAATTCTAGTCATTTGTAACTAATTTCCAATGTTTCCCTTTGAGAAATAAGGTGGATAAAATATTGGCTTGAGATTCAAAAGTAATCCATTAATTTTTAATTATTAACCTCGTCAAAATAAAACTATTCCAGTATATAATGAATTAAGATCCATAGTTTTGATTTCATATTTAAGTGACATTTGGTTAGTACTCTTGCAACGTCTCTATGAACTACAGATGAATACATAAGAAATTTACTCCCCCCAAAATTACATAAAACAAAATAAGTACCAGCTGGATCTAAGAAAAATTAAAACAATATAAAGCAGATATGGCCACATTTACAAAAAAAAATAATAATAATCTATTCAGAATTTCAAAATTTTGCACATGTAACTTAGACCATAAAAATAAAAAATAAAATACAGAAAATGCATTGCATTTCTTCACAATCTCCACCCATTTAGAGTGTCTAGAAACTAAACCTACTTTCCAGGTGCAGCTCTGTAACAGTGAAAAATTAGTTTTCTTGCCACACTGCCAGTGTCCTAAAGTCCTCAGCAATCACTCATATAATTAATCAAAGACTATTAATCCAAGGAAGTATTGGCCAAAGGAAAATGTGTGGTGATTTCAATGGGACTATTTTATGTTTTTAATTAGAGGTTGTTAGAATCTTGAATGGCAAATAATGAAAACAGAGTGAGTAATGGAGATGAAGCATAGCAATGTTGGGAGGCTGTTATGAATTAGAAATAATTTAAAACTGTGCTAATTCACACAAAGTCCAGCTATGTATCTGAAAAACAAAAACATTAATGGCTAATGAGACAAACAATAATGCACTATTAAGGTTAACAGTTTGGATATGATATTTATTGTTTAAGCATAAAATTTTAAAGTTAAGTACACACACAGAAAATAAAACATAAGAAATATTGTATTATTGCTTGTCTCATTTTTTATTCTTATATTTCCAGTAGGACATGATCTCACTCATCTAGGGGAAATGGTAAACAACATAGACTGATGAACAAGAACAGACCCAGAGATAAGGAGCCGTGGGTCAGACTGTTGGGCCTCAAAGGGAGGGTGGGGATAATAGGGAGAGATCAACCAAAGGACTTGTGTGCACACATATGAGCCTAACCAGTGGTCAAGGACAATAGGGGGGTAGGGGATTGGAATGGGGGGTTGAGGACAAATATGTGATACCTTAATCAAGAAAGAAATTAATAAAATAAAAATAAAGTAATAATAAACTCATAAAAAAAGAAATAGTGTAAGTGAGATTTATTCTAGGGATGCAACCAATAAACATGATATATCACATAAACAAAATGAAGGACAAAAATTATTTGATCATATCAATAGATGCAGAAAACATATTCTACAAAATAACAGCACTCGTTTTTCTTTGTAAAAACTCTCAGCAAGGTAGAAGTCAGGGGAACATACCTCAACGGAATAGAGGCCATATATGAAAAACCTAAAGCCAGCATTATTCTCAATGGGCAAAAACTAAAGTTTTTCACTTAAGAACAAGAAAAAGGCAAGGCTGTATGCTTTCACTACTCTTGTTCAGCATAATACTAAAAGTCTAAGCCACAGTGATCAGACAAGAAGAAAAAAATAAAAGGTATTCAAATTGAAAAGGAAAAAGGTAAAACTGTCATAATATTGTACATAGAAAATACTAAAGACTCCATCGAAACTCTATTAGATTTGATAAATGAGTTGGCAAAGTAGCAGGACACAAAATTAACATCCAGAAATCTATGGTGTTTTTATGCACAGATAATGAACTCTCAGAAAGAGAAACAAAAAGAATAGCTCCATTAACCATTGCAACAACAAACAAAAATAAGAAACCTAGAAATAAACTTAAACAGAGTGGGTAAAACACCTACACTTGAAAAACTAGAGGACATTGGAAAAAATAGGGGAAGATGCAAACAAGTGAAAGAATTCATGTGTTCATGGATCGGAAGTATTAACATCATTAAAATGTCCATACTACCTAAAGCAATCTATAGATTCAATGCAATTCTGGTGGCATATTTTACAGATCTAGAACAGATATTTCAAAAATTTATATGGAACCAAAAAAGATACCAAATAGCCTCTGCAATCTTAAGAAAGAACGAAGTTGGAGGGATCACAATACCAGATATTCAACTATACTACAAAGCCATTGCAATCAAAACAGCCTGATACTGGCAAAAGAACAGGCATGTAGATCAATGGAACAGAACAGAGAAAACAGAAATCAACCAACAACATGCTCTATTAATATTTGACAAAGGAGGCAAGAACATACAATGGAGGGCAGACAGTCTCTTCAATAAATGGTGTTGGGAAAATTCAACAGGTGCATGCAATAGAAGAAGAAGAAAGAGAAGGAGGAAGAGAAGGAAGAGAAATAAGAGCACCAATTTACACCATACTCAAGAATAAACTCAAAATTGATAAAATACATAAATGTAAGTCAGGAAACCATAAAAAATAGGGGGAAAAAACACATAAGCAATAAAATCTCAGACATCCCACATACCAGAATTTTTAAAGAAACATCTCATAGGGAAAGAGAAACAGAGGAAAAAATAAACAAATGGGACCACATCAAACTAAAAAGCTTCTGCACAGCAAAAGAAGCCATTCTCAAATTGCAAAGGAAACCCACTTTCTGGAAGAACATATTCATCATGATATATCTGATAAGGGGTTAGTTTCTAAAAATATATATATAATTTCCAAAAACATTAATTTTCAACTAAAAAAAAAAGAAGTCAGTCCAATTAAAAATGGACAAAGTACCAAATGAATATGCATTTCTCTAAAAAGAACAGCCAGTAGACATATGAAAAAATGCTCAATATCACTAGTTATTGATATAAGAAGTATCATCTCACACCTGCCAGAATGACTACCATTAATAAATCAGAAAACAAGTTCCGACCAGGATGTGGGAAAAGAGAATCCTCTTACACTGCGGGTAGGAACTCAGACTAGTGCAGCCATTGTGGAAAACAGTATAGAATAACCTCAAAACATTAAAAGTGGAACTGCTGTTTCACCCAGTGATCCTACTTCTGGAAATATACCCTAAGAATCCCGAAACACCAATCAGAAAGGACTATGTGGGTGGACATTAATAATTAACTAAATTCTAGCACCGCTATGCTTATCAGAGCACAATTTACAATAGCTAAGATTTGAAAACAGCTGAAGTGCCCATCTTCAGTGGATAAAAAAAGATGTGGTGCATTAACATCATGGAATGCTATCTATAATAATCTATAGTAATAAAAGTATAATATGCTAATTAGACCAGATAGCCAAACAATTTTCTGGACATCATTCCAGATGCCCTTCAGGATGAAGCCATGGTGGTGGGGGCCACAGTAGAGGTGTTTACGGGTGATGAAGCTGGTAGGAAAGCCATTAGGGACAATCAGGCAGGAAGGAAGAGGGGTCAGGGGTGATCAGGCAGGCAGGCTTGGTTAGAAGCCACCAGTCCCAGCTTGGAGAGGGTGCAGGCTGGGCTGAGGAACACCCCACCTCATGTGCACAAATTTCGTGTACAGGGCCTCTAGTCTATATTTAGCAGTGTAAAGGCCTAATATGCAAAGTGTGCCCTCGCTAGTTTGACTGACCAGGAGTGCGATCGCTCGCCATGTTGTGTGCTGACCACCAGGGGGGCAGTGTGGAATGAAAGAAGGCCCTGACCCACCGCCAGCAGCCTGGAAAGAAGGCCCCAGACAGCAGCCTGCAGCTGCTAGGTACCCTACCCGTGCATGAATTTTGTGCACTGGGTCTCTAGTAAAGCTATAAAAAAAGAAGGATGACTTAGCCTTTGAGATAGCATACAGGGACCTAGAAAGTATTATGCTAATCAAAATAATCCAGTCAGAGAATGACAAGTATCACATGATCTCACTCATGTGTGGAATCTAATGAACAAAATGAACTGATGAACAAAATAGATACAGAGGTATACAAGCATGGAACAGACTGAGGAATCCGGAGGAAAGGGCGTTGAGTGTGTGTAGGTGGAGGACATGAAGAGATTAACCAAAGAACTTGTATGCCTACCAGAGGCCCAATGCATGAAGAATTTTGCAAGAACGGGCCTTCCTTCCCCTGGCTAAGGGCACCGCCTTTGCTCTGGCCCCAGGGCTGCCTTTCTGCCTTCCCATGCTGCCCAGAGGCCCTGAGCGGCTGGGGCAGTGTGGCACACCTGGTACCCACCCACCCCCTACGCCACTCAGGGCCTGTGTATGCAAATTAACCCACCATCTTTGTTGCATACTCACTCCTGATTGGCTGGTGGGCATTGCAAAGATACTGTCAACTTGCATCTTTCTATTTTATTAGAATAGTTATGCATAGCTCATGGACAGAATCAATAGTGTAGTGAAGGACTCAAGTGGGGTGAGAGCAAAGGGGGAAAATGAGAGACATCTGTAATAAATCAATTAAAATAAATATAGAAAAAGTGCTAAATGGCTAAGTTAAGATTTTTAGAATCAAAAAGATATTTTGCAAATTTTACTTTATCACTTATTAGTAGTTATATAGTCTTGAGAAAATTAATTTCTTTGTTTTAAAATTTCACCTACAAAAAATAGATAAAATAGTTTTTACCTAAATTATAAGAATTAAATGAGATATGTATATAATACGTTAATGATTATTAACTGCTAAATAATCAGTGAAGAGATTAATAAACATAAAAACAATAAATATGTAGTAATATTTTAGAGGATGTCACTTCATACTTTAACATCCTTAATTAAAGCAATACTAATGTTTCTGAGAATAGAAGTACTATGGAGGTGGGCATTAATAATTAACTAAATTCTAGCATATATATATATATATATATATATATATATATTTTTTTTTTTTTTTTTTTTTACTGGAATCAGACCTACACAAGGATGCTGACGAAACCTATTGTTGAATAAAATTCTAAAATCTCTAACCAATTAAACAAGATTAGAAGGAGAAATTATAAATTATAAAATTCAGGTAAGCACTTAATTGGTAAATAAAGTAGACTTACTTTCTATTGATCTGATTGGGGCCTTACAATATCCAATTAAGAATTGAAACAATAATATAGTTAGTTCAGTAATGTGAACAGACTAAATAACTTTCTAAGGAGGAATAAAAAATTTAGGATATAATGTAAAATCTATCTTTCTCAAAAAGCAATTCAGTATCCATCTTAGACTTAAGCTATATGTCATGACATACTTTCAGAGTAAAACATAGAAAACAGTCTAAATAGTTAAAAATAAGCAATTCTTCAAATAATTTTATTCATTCAGATAATTACATTTTAAAATAAGGACATTGATGAATATGTAATTTTATTAAATATTCTAGAAATACTTTAGATGTAATATTAGACAAATATTTATACAAATTGACCCCATTTTATAATATCTAATATGATACATGCAGATATGATTTCTGCAAATACATAAAAATAGTAATAATACTTTCAGTGGGATATTAAATTATAATGTATTTATATTTTTCATAAAAAGTCATTCATTATTAATAACATGTTACCAAAAGACATTATCCAATAAAACATGTTTTTTCAACTTCTCTAATTTATAAAAACTGTTAATGAATTCAGAACACTGGTTGCCAAATATTTTATAGTCATACTTTCAACTAAAATAAATCAAGTGACACATTTAATTTTCTTCTGAAACTGAGAGAAATCTTTGTCTCCAATTTGCAAAAAAACTATTTCCAAATAAACTTAGAACAAAAGCACTGATAGAGGTAAAAAATAAACATCATATAGCATAAAAAGTTTTTATTTAAATAAAAATATTTAATTACATTTCTTCTTACAAATTAAATTTTGCCAATCAACACCTTTGCCTATTTTAAAGTTTTTTATCTTTTTATATTAAGAACATAATATTTTATTTCTACATGAGTTAGCCCATCACTTCAAATATGAATTCACAAACCCACATTATTTAGATTAACAATTTTAGTTTCTTGTCTTATTTTAATTTTCCAGTGTATTACCTCTGTGCTGTTGATGGGAATGGTAGACCCTTGAAAATCATAAAATCAAAATCTCTCTTCTTGGAACTCATCCTCTTTTGGCCCTGCTCATTTTTAATATGTCCTTGCTCTAACTTCCACTCTTTCTGCTAAACCCATTGAGCATTCCTGAAGATGCAATGTTGGTATTGAAAGTAATTTCAAACCACAAAGGAGATATTCATTCTGCAACCAGTGCAGATTTGGTGATTGGTAATTATCAGTGATAAGTTGTCTTTGCTCAAAGAGTTGATTAAAATTTATACTTCCAAGCCTGTCCAGGAAGTGCCCTCTCTCTCTCTCTCTCTCTCTCTCTCTCTCTCTCTCTCTCTCTCCCTCTCCCTCTCCCTCTCCCTCTCCCTCTCCCTCTCCCTCTCCCTCTCCCTCTCCCTCTCCCTCTCTCCCCTACCCTTTTTCTTTTAAATCAATCAATAAAAATATTTTTTAATTTAATTAGTCCTTCCAAAGAATGTATGTTTTCTATTTTTAAAAATGTAGCAAAATATGTGAAGGCAATTCTCCAGGAAAACATATCCTCCAACCTGGTCATTTTTAATTGATTTTTAGGGTCATTCAGGCTTTTTGGATATAGAGAGCAATAAAACACTCACCATTCTCTCCACCATTCTACAGTGCATTGTCTGGTTTAAACACAGACAATGTATTAAAAATGCAGGTGCAAGCGCATAAATAAAAAACACATGTTCTTGCATTATGATTTATAAAATAGCACATAAAATAATTAATGTTTTATTCAAAAGGAATAATAAAGTATCATCTTCAAATCATTGATATAAATTTGTATGTAACTTACACGGTATTTGTAATTATTCTTAAAATTTTTTGAAAGAAATGTAGCAGCACTATTTTACTTACCATTTGCAGTGTATGTTGGTTATCTTTTTCTTTTTTCTGTATTAAGTAAGCAAGGATCATCTATAGTGAAAGGCAAACATACATATTGGAAAATAATATTTAACTTTGTAGGTAAGAAAATTAATGCAAAATAATTTCTCAAGTTAATTCAAATCATAGACCTAAAGTGTGACTATTTTAATAGTGCAATTATTCTTCACTACCATATTTATCTGAACATTTGGTAATATCTATGCCTTGAATAATAAATATTTCTGATAAACTCCTCTTTTTTGATACCCAAATAATTTATAAGATGTGTGTCCAACTAATTCCACTTTGCAAACATTCATAAAAATTGTCATAGCTGAGATGATTAGCTTGAAACTTGGGGAAAATTTGCTGGTTTCCAATTATTTAAAAGGAGTGAATGCTGCTTTATAGTAGTAAGAAATCTAAGGGGATAGTGTCTCTAAGGAGAAATAGGAAAGGTGAAAAAATACTCAGTAGAGCCTATACCAGTTGGCCTTTGTTTTTATCATTAATTGTTAAAAGCTTATTGTTTTAAGAATGATTACGTAAAATACCATTATTGTTGTAACATTTAAAAATATTCATTTTAAAACAATCATGTAGACACTGCAAACTAGCAGACTATTTTGAAACATAACATAATTATGCTTCAACATAATTAATTCCTTTTGAGGATTTGGGGGGTGGGAAGAGCTGCTCCCCAATTTGTGAATCTCACTCAGAGAACAGCATGTGGGTCCTAGCACAAATACTACTTCCACATGTTTTTAAAAAGAACTGCATTCAACATTAAGAAAAAATAGAACTCTGCTTACTACTCTGATTTAAGAAAGAATATTTTCTTCAGCAATTTGAGAGTGTGCACCTAAGCTCAACAACCATCTTGAAATATTACTAAATAACACCTATCATGTATTGAACATTTACTATGCATGAAGTATTGTGCTAATTGTTGTACATACATTATTCAATTTATTATCCTAATAGGCAAAACACACAATTCTGAACCCTTTTGGTATTGAAAAAAATTGAGAATTGACAAAGTTACTTCACTTGCTCACACTCTATGCTAAAATTTATAAATTATGGAGATAAAATCACAGTTAGATCTTTAACAGGTGTATTTTTTAAAATATATTTTATTGATTTTTTACAGAGAGGAAGAGAGAGGGATAGAGAGTTAAAAACATTGATGAGAGAGAATCATCCATCAGCTGCCTCTTGCACACCCCGTTCTGGGGATGTGCCCGCAACCAAGGTACATGCCCTTGACAGGAATTGAACCTGGGACCCTTGAGTCTGCAGGCTGACGCTCTATCCGCTGAGCCAAACCGGTTTAGGCAGGTGTAGTTTGTTAATAATTATATTGTACATTCAATTAATTAGGTGGTTAGATGACAGGTTAATGATTGATTATAGTCATATAGATAAATAGGATAAGATAATGATGATAGATAGATACTATTACAGAGAACTGGAATAAATCAAGCAATGCTCAGAGAGTTTGTAGTCACACTTTATTCACTGCGGTGGACTTAGAGATAATGAATTCAAATTTTAAGGAAGTTACAAGCAGAACTTTCCTTTTTATTAAAGAGCCATCCCCGTGTGCTTAGTGGTTATCTAGCTGCTGGCTTTGAAAACAACACAGTTCTATCCAATTAAAAAATGCACCTGGCATGGCACTGAGGGTATGAGCATATCTAGTCTCTGGCCTACAAGGTCAGAAAGCTTAAGTTTATCTTCCTCATTATTCAAGCAGGCTAAAGCAGGATAGAAAGCAAAGTTGTTGTTTTTTTTAGAATATGAGGCCATTTAAAAAATAGCAGAGAATTCCAAATAGTAGGTTTATAAAATAGGGGTTAGCCTCCTCATTACAAATAGATTGTAAGCAATTTTCAACCTTTTTTATCTTATGGCACCCATAAACTAATTACTAAAATTCAGTGGCACACCAAGAGGTATAATTTTTGCTGGTTAGAAAAAAAGAAAAGAAAAAAAAAAGGCTTCACATAGTGTGTGCATCATTAATAGTACTGATTGAATAATTCTGATTTGATTTTGTGTAAATTTTAACATTGGGAAAATTAATATATATTAATGATGAGGACTAGGAATCTCACTGTAGAAAAAAAGGGGGGTAATCAAATATGAATGGGAGAAAAATTCAGTGTTAGATTAGAATTAGAGGCAGCAATGTAAACTAATTAATTTCTTTATTTAAGAGCTACCATTTATTATGCCAACGCTAGGTTAAATTAATTTTTTCTGATTTTTGTTTACTGTATTGAAGTGACATTGGTGAATAAAATTATATAGGCACCATCTACGTGTGGGGGCCATCTATCCTCCCGTCTCATCTCCCGTTTATTTTCAGTTCCCACCTTTAGATGTTTTAATGCGTGGATCTCTCAGGCATGGATCTATAGTGAGCAGGCATTTCTTTGTTGAATTAAGTTGGTTAACTTGTTGATATTTCACGGGGAGAGGCCAAGGGGTTTTTCTCATGTTGCCATTTCTCTGATGTCACTCTGTTTTCTTGTTTATACATTTATTGCTCTCAGTTATAAAACCCGCATATAAGTAAAATCAGACGGTTCTTGGCCTTTTCTGTCTGACTTATTTGGCTTAGCATAATATCCTCAATATCCATCCATCTTGTTACAAATGGCAATATAGATACCACACCGTCTATATCCAATCATCTATCAAAGGACACTTTGGTGTTTCCAGGTCTTGGCCATTGTGAATATGTTTACTTGTTTAACATAGATTAGATTTCAGCTTTTGACCTTGAACTAAGTACACTTAGTTTATTATAGTAGCTAGCCAGATAATTCCAACTTCTGGAGACACTATTTGTTTCTATATTTATGGATGTTTTTTTCTTGATTGTTTTATGTCTGGCTTTTTTGCTAGAGACTGTGTTTGAAGATATTCTTACAGGGGGGAAAAAAAGCTGAGGACTATATATAGGATTTTATCTATTCCAGAGAGAATTTTTTTCTCTTCTTTTTCCACTGGAAGAGAACATTGACAGCCTTTTATTTGCCTGAAACCCTTTCTGCACTTTATTTTCTTAATGCCCTTCTCACCTGGTGATTGTCCCTCCTTCCTCACTGTGTGCTCTGCCTACGTATTTTCTGCTGATACCTTCTTACTTTTCTGACTTCAGTATGTTGAATTGGCCCAAGGCTCGGTCTCTGGGTCTGTTTTCTTTCTATGCTTGTTCCCAAGGTGCTCTTATGTGGTCTCATGTTTGAAAACTCTATCTGTATATTGGAACTTAACCACCTCTCACCATTTCCATTGCCACTTTTCTGCTTAAAACCACATCCATGTATTGTTTATTTATTTGTTTGAAATTTTACTATTTTAGTAGGCAGAAATGTTGAGATTAAACTCAAAATATGAGAAACTAGTGTTGATATACTGTGTGATTTTTAATTTTCAACTTTAGTTAATATATTGATAAACGTTAGCCTTTTGAATAACAGTGCAAATTATCACTACAGGCTTTTTTGCTCAGATTTTATCTTTATAAACCTTAAAGAGAATCAGACTACAGTATGTGGTAGATTTGAAGACAGGATGGTGGAAAGAAAATACAAGATGTCAATAGGCTATGAGTAATAATATTAGGGGAAATAAGGGTCAAGGGAGAAAAGGAAAATAAAATGAAACTGTCAGAGAAGCATGATATGTGTGTTTCGGGGGGAGGGAATGGAGATTAAGTAAGAGTAAATTTAAGAAAGAGATTGTATGAAGTGTGGCAGTAGATTATGCATTAATATTTTCAATGTTTTACTCAAGACATTTAATTAAACTTAAGCTTAGCTCTTTTTTTCTGGCTTTGAGACTTTCTATAATAGACTTTAGTATCAGTATAAAACTGGACCACATCCGATTTCACTATAGTCCAGTTACATCTAAATGAAATATAAGTAGGTATTTTACTTTTTCATAATTTAAAATGATGTTTTCATTTATTTTGATATTCTACCTGTTGTGAACATTTAAAATGCTGTCATTTTATCTGACGTAAGTTGGGCATTAAGACATTCTCTAATGATATGAAATGGTGGGTTGGAAGGTACATAGGTGTTTTTCTTTTTTTTATTGTAAATAATTTTTATTTTTAATTACAGTTAATATACAATGTCCCAACCCGCGGGGCAACAATGGGGGTACGCAGGAACCACCTAAGACACATGTGTCAAACACAAGGCCCGCGGGCCAAATCCAGCCCGCCAGGCCTTGCAATGTGGCCCGCACCACGCTGTCATCACTGCACTCCGCTGTCAGTTTATGACATTGTCAGTTTATGACTGTTCAGTAAACCATTTGGCCCGCGATTTAGGCTGGATTTTAGATTTTGGCCCCTTCTCTGATTGAGTTCGACACCCCTAACCTAAGAGAATGAAACAAACAAGGAACGCGAAAGAATGGAGGCAAGACAAGGTTCTGATCAAGCCTCAACTTTATTCTTTGAAATGGCTGTATTTATACAGCAGAAACAAAGGGGGGCAGGGTTGCCTATGCAGAGGGGTCTTTGGCATCTGGCAACACAGGATAGGCTAACTGCCAGGGCGGATAACATTCCAAGGTGCAACATTCCAAGGCTGGGCTATCTAGGGGGGAGGATCAGGAAGGGGAAGTTGCTAAGCGGCAGGAAGATGCTAAGCGGCAGGTTAATCTTATCTTCTGGCCAAACCCTCAGAGCACCACATAACTTCTGCTAGAAGGAACTTAATTCTATTTTCTTAAGACTGAGTTGCTTGTCTCAACTCTGATGGCTCCCAACAATACAATATTATATTAGTTTCAGGTCTACAACCCAGCGATTAGACACTTCATAACTTAAGTGATCACCCTGATAAATCCAGTATCCAATAGTTATTACTATATTATTGACTATATTCCCCATGCTATACTTCACATTTTTATGACTATTCTATAACTACCAATTAGTACTCCTAACTACCAATTGGTACATAGGAGTTTTGATCTCCCTTCTTGATAGAATAATGCTTTAGAATTTCTAATAAATTACTTGCATCTATTATTAATGTTTTTAGAAATTCCAAGTTTAGACTTATCTAATTTCTACTTGTTAGCTCTATACTCTATTTGCTCCCCTTCTCATTCAACAACAAAACCTCTCATGACAATTAATGATATCTTGCTTGAATCATGACCCTGCATTCCCTTTTATTGTCTCACCATGCTTCCTTTACACCAATCTTTCTCCATGAAGTGATCAACTTACACTTACAAAGAATATCTTTGTTGTTGTTGATAATCCTCACCAGAGGATATTTTCCCATTGATTTTTAGAGAGTAGAAGAGGAGGGAGAGACAGGGAGAGAGCAACATCAATGTGAAAGAGACACATCGATTGATTATCTCCCACATGCACCCCGACCAGGGCCTGGGACTGAGCCTGCAACTGAGGTTCGTGTTCTTGGTCCGAATTGAACACAGGACCCTTCAGTTTATGGGCCAACACTCTATCTCTGAGCCAGACCAGCTAGGATCATTTTTTGTTCTTGACCCAAATAGGATAATAAGTATTGGATATCAAGTATCCTTCTCTTTTCCTTGGTTCCCATCCTGTGATGATAAAAATAAGATGATATAAATATGAAGTGAAACTGAGATGAGGATACACAGGGAAATTACCTTCTTTCTGTATTTTAGAAATTCTTTAAAATCTGTGGGCTGATTATGGCTCCTTTTTTTCTTTATAAATAAATTATTTTAAGATAAATTCAAAGGTGAAACTGACAAAGAAATAATGGTTTCCCAGCTGTTGTGGCTCAGTGGCTGTGCGGAGATAGAAGAAGGAACTAGGTAGAGAGAGACAGAACAACAGGGGCTCAGAAGTGCAACAAAGCATCGCAGACTCAGGCAAAATATAGCTTGCTGACCATGCCTGGTTCCGAGAAAAAACAGAGAGACAGACAAAATGACCTAGAACTAGACCCAGCTGGGCAGGGAAAACTAAACCCAGCTGGGCAGGAAAAGAAGGGCGTACACAGGAGATAAGAGCTTTAGAGAACCCTCCTACACAGCTGGTGGGAATGCAGACTGGTGAAGCCTCTGTGAAAAATAGTATAGAGTTTTCTAAAAAATAAAATAAAAATGGAACTGCCATTTGACCCAGTGATCTCACTTCTCGAAATATATCCCAAGAAATAAAAAAATAAAAAAAAAAAACACCAGTCAGAAAGGATATATGTTGATAGCACAATTTACCATAGCTAAGATTTGGAAACAGCCTAAGTGCCCATAGGCATATGAGTAGATTAAAAACCTATGGCACATCTAGAAAATGGAATATCATGCAGCCGTAAAAAAGAAAAAAAAAATCTTACAATTTGCAGCAACATGGATGGACCTGGAGAGCATTATTCTAAGCAAAATAAGCCAGTCAGAGAAAGAGAAGTATCACATGATCTCACTCATCTGTGGAATATAATAAACAACATAAACTGATGAACAAAAATAGATCCAGAGACATAAAAGCCCCTAACAGACTATCAAACCTCAGAGGGAAGGTAGGGGAGGGTAGGTGGGTGGGAAGAGATCAACCAATTAACTTGTATGCATATATGCATTCCCCATAGACACAGACAATGGGATGGTGAAGGCCTGAGGTGTGGAGCAGGGAAAGGTTGGGAGAGGTCAATGGGGGTGGGGAGGATGAGGGAGGAGAAGGAGGAGAAGGAGACATATGCAATACTTTCAAGAATAAATTTTTTACTAAATTTTATTTATTTTTTACAGAGAAGGAAGAGGGATAAAGAGTTAGAAACATCAATGAGAGAGAAACATCGATCAGCTGCTTCCTGCAAACCTCCTACTGGGGATCTGTCCACAACCAAGGTACATGTCCATGACCAGAATCGAACTTGGGACCTCTCAGTCTGCAGGCTGACGCTCTATCCACTAAGCCAAACCAGTCAGGGCAAGAATAAAATTAAAAAAAATAATAATTTAAAAAAAAGAATAATCCAAAAGAAAAAAATAAACAAAATTAATGTATCAATGTTACTTAGGCAGCTTGCAGATAACCAATCACAAGGCAGTGAGGCATATTACCAATCCCAAGAAGGTTGCTAAGGCAGGATTTTTCAAAAGGACCAATCAAGAGCTAGCAAAGCATGTATCTACCCCTAGACAAAAAAAAAAAAAAAAAAAAAAAAAGTGTGCTCTTCCTCTTGATTTCTCTCCTCTCTCTCTGTCTTGCTGGGTTCCAGAGGATGTGCTCCCCTGCCTCTAGTGGCTCATGACCATGTGGGCCTCCACACATGGACTATTAGGCTTTAATGAGCTTGGATACTGATCCAGCTGCAACATGGATCAGAAGCTCCGGACACTGGCTTACTTTTTACTCTCCTGAAACCCCAGCTGCACCTTTTCCAGGACTGGCTTCTCTCAATAAACTTTGCTTCCACTAACCATTTTTGTCTGAGACTTCATTCTTTGATTTCGCAAGACAAAGAACTAGGATCAGAACCCCTCATTTGGGTTTCAGTTGAATGCCCACCAATAAACCAGGAGGTCACGGTTTGATTCCCAGTCAGGTATATGCCCAGGTTGTGGACTCAATCCCCAACAGGGAGTGCGCAGGAGGCAACCAAATGATGATTGTCTCTCATAATTGATATTTCCATCTTTCTCTCTCTTTCCATTTCTCTCTGAAATCATTAAAAACATATCAAAGTAGAAATATATTACTTTATTTTTAATTAAATGCCATTTGAATAATTGCTTAATCATTTTGGGAGAATTCAATATATTCATACCTTATGCCAATAATAATCCAATGGATAGAATGCAGATGTTAATATAAATAAAGTAAGTCACAAAATTATTGATAGAAACTATAGACAAGATTGAGATGAGTAGTGTCTCAAATAATTGCAACAGATTCTGAGATAATATAACAAAATGGAAATATGTTTACTTCACAGAAATAAAATTTTCTGTTTAACACCACCATAAATTGTCTTAACTGTTAAATAACAAATCATCCCTTAGGACTTATAATATATAATACCTGCAAAGATGTAGCATCATGCATATGCAAGTATCTTACAAAAGGATAAGGAATTATTATTTTTTTTTGCAAAAGCAATGAAAGGGTAGTATTATTCTGTTCATAAATAAAGCATAAATTACATTTAACGTGTGAATAATTACTATATGTCATTAACAATCAACACAATGGGACTTAAAGTGAGCAAAAGAACAAAATATTACTTGGATCATCATTTCAGTAAAGATTTAAGTACACTGATAATATGTTTAGATATTGGTGTTATTAATGTATTTTCCGGTCTCCAAAGACAGAGTCTCAATTCCTAAGTGCATTAGTTAATTTTGTTTTGTTTTATTTTTCCATATTAATTAAATGTTACATTCATTACTCACTTTGAAGCAGAGCCACCAATGACACTTTTTTCACTTAGTTAATATGACCTAGTACAAGTTAGCCATATAAAGCATCCTCAATCATATCTGTGATGAAACTTTTTAAGGGAGGCTTTCTGTGTTAAAATACTTGGGTCAAATCATCAACTTTTCAAGAAGCAAAGAGAATTTCTCACTTTTCTTTGCCTATTTACTAGTCATTCCTTCTATCTAGCAGTCAGATTATATAGATATATAGTAGTTCCTTTTTAATTTAGACTGGTATTATAATTCATAATAAGTGTTAGACATAAGAATTCAAAAGTTGATACAGTGTGTAGATGCATTTCCACTGCTACCTTGAAGTGAAAGTTGTGAGAAAGCATTACTAGGTTATATCTACATCACTAAAAATTCTTGTTCCACTGTGAGTTCCACTAGGGGTCTATGAGGAAAACAAAAACTGAAGCCTGAATGAGAGACTGAAGAGTAAGTATGTTTGTATTTCTCAAATTAATGTTTTTATATTCTGAAATTTGGAAAAATAATTAAAATATTTTCTGTCACTCTTCTAAGTGTGTGTGTGTGGGGGGGTGTATTTTATAAAATTTTGATAGCTCATAAAGATATGAGAAATTAATTTCATTTTTTGACTGTCATTTTTTTCAAGAGTATTAATCATGGAAACATATGAGGAAGTTTCTATGCCTGGTTTATGTTATTTATGTGGGCAATAAAATAGTCAAATTTGATGGGCACGTAAGACAACATCTACTGGCATTGCCCCCATTGCTACCACACATGCCTGTTAGTGCACACAACAATCTCAATTATATAAATACATCTGCTTTGACTTAATGAAATTATGTTTGACATTTTATCCAAAAAAAATCTTTTCTTTTTAAAAACATAAATACTTTTTGATGTATAGTCATATCAAACAAAAATTAAGTTACACCTGCACTATAATTAATTTATCAAGATGTTTCTGAGATATGGCTGGGAAGTAGGTGATAAGAAAAACAAAACGGTTGTTTTGCATCCTGGGATAGTAGCCAGGATCAGCAGGGACTTTGCTAGAAGTTCCAATAGAGCATGAAGAGAAGAAAGGAGGAAAGGAAGGTGGGCTCTGGGGAAGAACAATCTCGTGTTTCTCGATTTGAGCGATTGCAGACAACTCAATGCTTGTCCTTTCGGATGGTGTCTAGATACTCTGAATGCTGCTTTTGTCACATAGGTTCCATCTAAGACCATTTTTGGTAAAGAGCTCAGGAGCAAGATTTCGTTGAAAATGGCCATCTAATAATACAATTAGCGATTCTTAAGAGAAATGCTAATTCTAGTCTATTTGGACTATAGTCTAAGTAGTTTTCCCTATATTCTACCAGTAATATTGAAAAGCATAACCCCACAATACTAAGGAAGTTTCTAGAAAATGGATCAGGTAAATATAATACAAAGAAAAACAATCATTAGCTCATATCTAGACATTTCTTAAGATGTCATTATCTAATACTTTTTTTTATAGCCCCCTTTTTTCATATGGTCTATATTAGAAAAATAAATAAATAAATAAAAATTCCTGGGGGTTTTTTACAATCTGAGTGACTATATTTTATCTTTCAAAGAGTGGTGCCCTGAAGGGTCAGAGAAGAATGATACAAAATATTAGATATATTATATTGAAAGAAGCACCTTCAACATTAGTGTAGTATCTTCTAGAAGATGAACCACAGCAGTAAACCTCTATCAAGTAGAATCTTGAAATATAAGTAAAGACTATATCCTGGTTTTTGTTTATAAATATCTATGTTTAATTACTATACAGAGAAACTATTATATTCCAGGAAATGTGATAAGATCTGAATATACTATTGAAAGCAAGATAGGTCCTGACCTCAAGACTATCACCGTCTAATTGGGCGACAAATAAAAAATAAGCAATATGATACCATTCTGATATAAAGATGAGGGATACAAAAACACATTGGAGATGTATCTAGCCCAGTATGGAGGAATTAAGATAGTATCTCAGAACTCATTGTAGACACAGTGAGGGGACAGGAAGTCCAGTTAGAGCATGAATGATTCATACTGAGTGTGAGAAGTCTCCATGTTCTTGCATGTAAATATATTATTTTATCTCCATTGATATATTCTTCCATTTTATGGATATATCACAATTTAAACATTGTTTCCATCATTAATGAACATTTTGGTTTCTATGTCTTGAGATTATTGATAATAATACTCCTATAAATTTTCTTAAACATGTGTATATTTAATGTACACATTTCTACTGGGTAAATATCTAGAATTGTGACTTCCTTTTTTATAGACATCTGGACATTCAGCTTAATAAATATATTTTTAAAATTTGTATAGGGTTTATAGGAATGTATATACTAATCTTTAAGATATTAGTATTCTAGTTCCCATGCTCTCAAAATAGTTGGTATGACTCACCTATTTAATGTTAGTTATTCTGAAGATTGTATATCACTTGTAAATTTAATTTCTTTCTCCCTAAATACTAAACATCACATTTTCAATATGCTCACTGGCCTTTAGACAAATTCTTTTGTGAAGAAATGTGTCTAGTTATTATCATTAGGTTAAGTTTTATTTTCCTTTTAATTTGTAGTAGTGTCTTATAGATGCAGGCTGTCACCCTTAACAGTTGCTGCAGATATCTTCTCCCCTTCCATGACGTCTTGTTTAAATTAATTTTATTAAAGTGCAACATACGTACAATAAAAGGCTTGTGTTTTAAGTATGGCATTCCAATGGGCTTTGAAAAATGTCTATATACATCCTTAAAACGAAATGAAATGAAGATATATAAAAAACGTTTGTGCTCCTTAATCCCTCATAAGAGATTGCTTTTAAATTAAATTGCATATAAATTAAATTTTATAGCACTTTGTCTTTATTGTGTATATAATTTATCCATGTTTCACACATAAATTTTAATTCTTTTTATTGCTACATAGCATTCCATGTATAAATATATCACAATGTGTTTACTTATTCCCTATGTTACTTGTATTTCATTTCACTTTTGGTTATTATGAATAAAGTTGTAATTATAAAGTCTTTCTGTGGACATATGTAGTTTTTTTCTTTTAAAATAGTGGGTATATTTTTTATTTTATGAAAAGTTATAAAATTAATACTGCAAAGTTGTATTTCCAAGTGGTTTCATTATTTTATATTTTTATTAGCAATACATAAAAATCTCAACTGCCTTGTTATCCCACACTTGCTCTTGCTAGTACATTTAATTTGGATTCTCCTAATGCATCTTTAGTAATATCTTATTGAGATTTTAGTTTTCATTTCCTTATTAACTAATGTTATTTAGCATCTCTTCTTATGCACATTTGCTATTCATGCATCTTCCTTTGTGAAGTTTATGCTCAAATCTTTGGCCATTTTTTATTGGACTGTTTGTCTTTTATTAGTAAACTAGAAGCCCAGTGCACAAAAGTCGTGCACTCAGGGGGTTTGTCCCTCAGCCTGGCTTGCACCCTCTCATAGTCCAGGAGCCCTAAGGGGATGTCCAATAGTCAGACATCCTTAGTGCTGCTGCAAACCAGGGGGCAGCTCCTGTACTGAAGACCAAAGGGCAGCTGCTGCATTAAGCATTGGCCCCCTGGTGGTCAGTGCATGTCATAGAGACCGGTTCTTCCATCATTTGGTTGATTTGCATATTAGCCTTTTATTATATAGGATTGTGTGCTGCATATACATGTATACAGATATATTTCTTTTTATTTTTGAAGTAAACATATGATATGTATTTACTACTTGTATTTATACTTCATACATATATGTGAAATATGTGATCTTTGTCAGATAATATTTTCTAGTATGTATGACTTTTCCAATATATGACTTTTTCTTTCATATTCTAAGACTTTCAAAATACAGAGAGTTTTTAAATAAGTCTATGACCTATTCCAATTTTTGTTGTTGTTGTGTATTTTATGGTAGCAACACCATTTATAAGACTTAGTTTACCCTCAATTTGTCTAATGTAACTCTATTTCAGTATGCATTGTTCTTTTCCAATGAATTACATATTTATCCTTTTCAAAATATAACTTTTTTTGTACTTTCCATTACATTCCTATTCTAATTTGTTCAATTTATCACCAAGTATTTCATATTTAAAGATGCTGTAAATGGCAGTTTAAAAACCTCAAATTCCAAGTGCTGATTGTTGGTATTCATAAATACAATTTCATTATATATATTGATTATCTATCTTGTGTCTTTGCTAAACTCAGTTATTCAAGTAGTTATTTTTTTAATTACTTGGGATTCTAAATCTACCTAGTTATGCCTTCTACAAGGGAAAACAATTTAACTTCTTTATTTCTAATCACAATGTCACCATTTTTTCCCCATTTTATTAGCTATGAATATGAGTTATGAAGTAGTCATAGCTTTATAGCTCATTTTAGGGGAAAATTTCAAGTTTTTTTTCTTTATATTTGATATTAGCAGAAGTTATGTTTTGTTTTTTTAAGTAGGTGTTCTTTATCACAGTAAGAGAGTTTCCTCTACTTTTACTTTTTGTAAGATTTTTTAGCATAAATGGATTTTGAATTTTGTCAATTTTTTCCTGGAACTATTCAGAAGAAAATATTGTTTCTCTCTTTTACTGTTATTATAGTGAATAAAATTGACTGATTTAAAATATTAAAACAATCTTGAACTCCTAGGATAAATGTTACCTTCTCATGAGTTATTATACTTACAATGTTATTGCTGAATTTTATTGCTAATTTTAAACATATTTTTATTGATTTTAGTGAGTGAAGAAGGGAGAGGGATAGAGAGAAACATCGATAAGAGAGACACATTGATCGATGTTTTCTGAACACACACACACACACTGGGGACCAAGCCCACAATGCGGGCATGTGCCCTAACCGGGAATTGGGAATTGAACCCAGGACCTCTTGGTTCATGGGGTGACATCTAACCACTAAGCAACACCAGCCAGGCTATTTTCTATTTTTTATTGAAATTTTAATCTATGTTCATAGATGGTTTTGTTTAGAACTTCTCTCTCTCTCTCTCTCTCTCTCTCTCTCTCTCTCTCTCTCTTTCTCTGTCTCTCTTTTTGCAATGTCTTTTTTTTTTTAATTTTGGTATCACAGTAATACTTGCCTTATAAAAGGAGATGAAGTGTGCTAATAATTTCTATTTCTTGAAGAAATCTATCCATTATTATTTTAAGCAGCATACTATTTAATTATGGTTTCTTTAAAATAAATCTTAAGTCTTAATATCCATAGTATGAATTCCACATCATTCTTTATGATCTTCAAATGTGACTTAATTTTGGCTCTTCCATTTATATTCATTTTACAATTGTTTTAAATCCTCAGAAAATAAGGTGAGATATGTTCTTTACCCCAGTTGTCATGAAGAGATTGTGTAAAATTGGTGATGTTTTATGTTTAAGTAATTAGTCCTATAAATTTTGCTTTGTTAACTATACTTTCAAGTTATGTAATAGTTGTAGCACTCACTATTAGGCTGTCTATCTCTACTTGGATGTGTTTGTGGATTTTAAATTTTCATCTGTTTCAATTAAGTTGTCCAAAATATTTGTGTGAGTTGTTCAGAGCATCTTCTTATTATCCTTTTAATATCCAAGATCTGGGGTGATAATGTTCATTTCTGATATTTCTAGTGTGTTTTTTTCTCCCAGTGTTTTGTTTTGCTTATGAGTCTGGTTATAAGTTCATCAACATTATTAATCGTTAAAGAATCAACTTTTGGGTTCACTCACTTTCACTATGGTCTTTTTGTTTCCAATTATTGATTTCTGGTCTTTATCTTTTATTTCCTCCTGTTTTGGGTTATTTCACTCTTTTGTATCAATTTATTTTTAAATATTGTATACTTGACTAAAATATTTCTTATTTTGTAATATAAACATTTAACATTAAATGTGTGTTGTTGTCTATGAGTTATAATATACAAGTGAACATTTCACATACCTCTTAGATCAATATTTAACCATTGGATCCATTGAAAGTAGAATGTAGAATATATATTATTCTATAAAATCATTTAATCTTCCTCTCTCTATTGTGTTTATTATTTATATTATTTTTATATACATTGGAAACCCCACCAGATAATTTTACAATTTTTTATTTCAATAATTGATTATATGAAAGGTTTTGTGTAGAATTATTGTTTTCATTTATTTTTCAATGTTTCCTAAAAACTTTGGCAGAACAATAAGTAGAGCAATTTGTTAGAATAATAGAGACATCTGTACCTGGAGTTCTTTTTTCAGGAAAATTTAAATACACACTTATTTACTTTAACAAATATACAGATATACAGGTTAGATATTTTATCTTGAATTAGCTTTGGTAAATTAACTCTTTTAAACAGATCATTTTATTTAAGTTGTCAAACCTACTTTGCAGAGCTTTCCAAAATATTCTATTTGATCATTTCAATATCTGTATAACCTAAAAGTGTGTCATATTTCTAAATTTTAATACATTTTATGTTTTTCCAGATCAGTTTCACAATAGTTTTATCAATGTTATTCATCCTTTCTAACAAATCAGCTTTTGATTTCATTAATCTCTTATTTTTGTTCTCTTTTTCTTTGATTTTTCCCTTATGATTTTCTTTCTTCTGTTTAGATGCTCCTTCTCTGGCTTTTTTACATGTAGATTGCCTGTAACATCAAAGGTAATAATGAGAAATCGCACAACGATAACAAAATTTATCCTGTTGGGACTTACAGAAGACCCACAGCTGCAAGTTCTGATTTTTATCTTCTTATTTCTCACCTATGTGCTGAGCATTACTGGAAATCTGACTATTATCATTCTTACACTCACGGATTCTCATCTTAAAACACCTATGTATTTTTTTCTTCGAAATTTCTCTGTCTTAGAAATCTCATTCACAACGGTCTGTATTCCTAGATTCCTGTACAGCATAACCACTGGGGACAATACTATTACTTATAATGCTTGTGCTAGTCAAATATTTTTCATTGGACTCTTTGGGGCCACGGAATTTTTTCTTCTGGCAGCCATGTCCTATGACCGCTATGTGGCCATCTGTAAGCCCCTTCATTACATGACCATCATGAACAACAGAGTCTGTGCCATCCTCGTCCTCTGCTGCTGGATCTCTGGGCTAATGATCATCAGCACCCCGCTTTGTATGGGCCTCCAGCTGGAATTCTGCGACTCCAATGCCATTGACCATTTTGGCTGTGATGCATCTCCCCTTTTTAAGATTTCATGCACAGATACATGGTTCATAGAACAAATGGTTATAACCTGTGCAGTGTTAACATTCATTATTACACTCATAGGCGTCATTCTTTCATACATCTATATTGTCAGGACAATTCTAAGATTCCCTTCTGCTCAGCAAAGAAAAAAAGCTTTCTCCACTTGTTCTTCTCACATGATTGTTGTTTCCATCACCTATGGCAGCTGTATTTTTATCTACATCAAGCCTTCAGCCAAAGAAGAGGTGGCCATCAACAAAGGAGTATCAGTGCTCACTACATCTGTTGCCCCTTTGTTGAACCCCTTCATTTATACCTTGAGGAACAAACAAGTGAAACAAGCTTTCAATGACACGATAAAAAAAATTGCAATTACTTTACACAAATAAAAGCACACTGATTTTGAACAATCAAATGGAAATGAAAGACTAATTTCTTAACATTTTTTGTATATCCTAATTAGTTCAATAAGGTTAACCTTTTCATAATCCTTAAAATACTGATTTGTGAACCTACTTGAAACTTCATTCTCTCTTTAATCTTAACCCAAATTGCCTCTATCAATAAAAGAATATGGGAATTTGTTTCCAGTGACCAAAATCTTTCTTCATCTCTCATTAAGCTTTTCTAATTATTATTCAAAAAGAACTTGTATAACAATGTTAAATATAGTACTTACATTTCCTGGGAAACTTTTGCTAAACTTCTTTAATTTATATATGTAAATATGCTGAAAGAAGCAATTAAAATACAGGAAAAAATATTCACCTCTGTTTTATTGTATTATGACAAATTTTAAAATAAAAGAGCTCAAATAGAAATATCAAGTTAAATTGAAACATATTGTATCCAAAGTAAGAAAATAAATACCATGAATCTGGAAATAAATGTGATATACTAAAAATATAATAAAGCCAGAATATTTAGAAGAGTTACTTAGAAACAAGAAAAATTTAGAGCACAGCTGCTTTCAGTAACATGCAAGTATTCATGCATGTATATATACATAAAACAAGATTAAAATATGAAAGAATTTTACTTACAGCTCTATCAGAATAACTAGTTGGAGCCCATGTTTCCTGCTTTAAATAATCATATAATTGAATCAACTATGTAAGGAAATTTTTTACAACAAGCAGCTCAAAACTATCCCTCTAAAAAAGGGAAACTCAGTAAATGAGTTCATAATTAGCACTAGCTCAGTCTACATTATGAGTTAGTGACTAAACCCAACATGGTTGTCTCTCTAAGCGTTGTTAGCAGAGATCAGGTGACCTGAAGTGACTAATATCCTCCCTCAGGTCAGGACTGTGTTGAGCTGGGATCTTGGCAGAAGTTCCCCATAACTGAGTGACTGACTGAACACATGTAGGACAAGTGTAGTCCTGATTTACCAGTGATTCAGCTGAGATTTCAACAGAAATACTATAGGCCATGCTGTCTGTGGGCTCACCCCAAGTGAAGAGCACAGGTTTCTAACTGGGAAAGTCACTTAGGAGCACCTTAGGAGCAAGGACCACTTTCTAGAACATGAGACAGAAAACTAAGGCCTGACGGTAAAGTTCATCCAACACTGGTTATTACTGTAAATAACATTTCATTGTAACATGTTTACTCCCGCTCATTTACATATTTTCTATGGCTGATTGTAATGGCAGAGTTGAGTAGCTTCATAGGGACCACATAGTCCAGAAAGACAAAGATGTTTACTATCTGGCCTTTTGCAGAAGTTTGCCCATTTCTGGTGGAGAATGAATTTTCCATTCCTACAATTTTGAATCATTTGGGAAGAAATAATGAGAGGTAGGTTGCTATACAGCTACAGTCTCTTTATCTACCCAGAAGTCTGTAGGGAGCAACTCATAAAAGTGTTAAACAGAAAAAAAAGAATTCAATTAGTTCATCCCTCTGGAATATCCTCTTTACTTCTTATAAGTAATTCAAAACAAATTTTGAAAAAATGTAAGTTTTGGGAAGCCTATCTATTTCATCCACCTAGGTCTAACTAACATTGAAACTTGCAACCCGTGAGTGTTTTATAATAAATGGGGAATTCACTTGCTTTGCCACTCAACAGAAATTTTTGTGCAGCCCATCAAATCTTATAAATGAATGTCACCTCAAACTCCCCAAAATAACAAACTTATTCTCAGCTCACAACGTTGTATGTGTGCAATTCAAAATTAAGCCCCAGGAGAACACTCCCTGTAGCTACTATTGGGCCATCTGCATGAATTCCCATCATTTGGCTAACCCTTTATGTGCCATAAATGTAAGGCACTGTCCCTGAAGTTTGGATATTGCCTCTCCAGTGCTATTTGGCTGAAGGATCCTAAGTTCAGTCTGTCCTGCACTCACATAAAAGCAGTTTTTCATTTTTGGACACAGACACCTCAAGTTGAAGGAACTATCCAAGATAAAAATTTCATACTAGTTCTAAATAAATTCTGCTGGAAAATTTTTACTTTTGTTTTAATGAGAGTACATTTACTAATTTTATGTTATATTTTCTCATTTTTAAAAATATATATATATTTTGTTTCTGATATTTAAAGTAGATAGTGGAAGCTTCTGTTTTAAAATAAAATTCAGTATGCTACATCTCAAACTTAGATAATTGATTAAAATGATTAAAAACTGGCATTTGGTTTTCTGTCTTTGATAGAATATTAATCATTTTTATTTTATATTTTAAGGACCAAAATAGACAACAGCACATATTTGTTATACAAACTAGATTCCTATTTATTTGCTTAGTGCCTCAAAGTATTTGCTTTCTTGTGTGAATAGTAAAAAAAAAAAAAAAAAAAAAAAAAAAAATGAACAAATCCCTTCATATAAACTACTTGAAAACTTTATTAATCAAAAGGTTCATTTTAGCTTTTCTATTTTTTTTTATAAGTAAGCATTCTGAAACTATTGATTGCTAATGAGTGAACAACAATTAGGTCTATTTAATGCAAAATTTATACTTTTTACAGAAAAAAATGTCTGTTCTTTAGTTGGAAATGAAACCTATATTCTCTGAACATAAAAGAAGATAGCCATGTGTTACAGAAATTAAAGTATAATTTAGTACAAGTTTATATTAGCAAGATTAAGAGCATAACATAAAAATGTTTTTCAAAGAGTAAAAGTCTTACTTGGCTTTCTTCTGGTACTCACCAAAGATTCACCAAATAATTGAAAACTTGCAAGTAATTCCTAAGTGAAAGAAAACCACACCATACCACTGGTGATTGCATTATTCTTAGACATTTATCCCTGATAAAACATAAATATTCATAGCAAATTTATTAAAACCAAAAATTGGCAACAACTCAGATGTCCTTTCAAAAGTTGAAAGTTGATCAAACTATTACATATCGATACCATGGAATACTACTTGTATTATAAATAAACAAACCATTGATATTAAAGGACATGTGGTTTGTCATCAATTGTTAGTTATTATAAAGTCATATAAAGAAACAAACTATTGATACAGAAAACAATTTGGATGAATTTCCAGGGAATTATGTCAAATTGAAAATGCCAATCCCAAAAGTCATATACACTATGATTTGTTTTTTATTTGTTTTAAAATGAGGGATCCTTGTGGTAATGAAACTCTTTTGTATTTCCATTGTGTAGTTCTCAATATCCTGGCTGTGAAAGTGCTCTGTATTCTTATAAGATATTACTATTGGAGAAAATTTGGCAAATCATATATGAAATCTTTCTGCATTATTTCTTATAACTGAATGTGCATGAATAATTAATTATCTTGGTAGTAGATGAAGATTACTGCAAGATAGTGTGCAAGTGAGAGAATGAGAGGAGAGTGCTTGGACATGCGGAGAATGTCTGTATTTGTGAGTGAGGGACAGCTATATTCCACAGGACTGCTGGGGACTGGCAGACCAGTCTCCCCTGGCTGGGCAGCCTCTACTGCTGCTGAAATATCTCCCAGACTGGTCATCTCTGTCTCAGAGACCACGCCAACTTGAAGGGTAGATTGGCTGTGATCAGAAGACCAGCCTTACCTTCAAATGGGAAAACCTCAGATACCTCCAGGGACGCTACAATCACAAAGATCAGGGAACAGGTGTCCCAGCTGTGAACCCAAGAACACAGGGACTTCAGCCTCCCCAACTGCCTAAAAAGTCTGTCCAGGGTGAGACAAAGCAGTGCTGAATGCACAAATGGGTCCTGTGCCTTCTCACAGAGCAGAAAGAAGAAACAGCTGGATCAAACAACACCCTGAAACTGGCAAATTAAACACAGCTGGTGATGCAATACATGGATGGAAAGTTCAAATATCACCTGCCGAAAGTCAACACAGGAGAGAGCTACATAACCAGACACCCTGAGAGGAGCAATCATGGGGAGACAAAGAAACAGCCCACATACAAAAGAAAATGAGGAATCACTGGAAAAGGATGTAAACAAAATGGAGGCAAGCAATATGTAAGAGAAAGAATTCAAGCAATGGTTATAAAGACACAGAAATGTTGGAAGACAAATTCAACAATATGTGTAAGAACCAAGAGGAAATGAAGAAGAACCAAGAATAAATGAACAATGACTTCACTGCAATAAAGAACTCAATAGAAAGCATCAACAGTAGACTAGAAGAAGCAGAGGACCACATCAGTGAGTTAGAAGACAAGGTAGGAAAAAATACTCAAGCAGAGCAGCATCTAGAAAAAAACTTGCAAAATATTAGGAGAGCCTAAGTGAACTTTGGGATAACATGAAACTAAACAACATCCTTAAAAAAGGAATGCCAGAAGGAGAGGAAGCAAAGCAAGGAATAGAAAACCTGTTTGAAGAAATAAGGACAGAAAACTTCCCTGATAATGGGAAGAAACACTCACACAAATCCAAGAATCTCACAGAGTCCCAAACAAGATGAACCTCAAAAGACCAACACCAAGACACATTATATTTAAATTGGCAAACATTGGCAACAAAGTAAGAATCTTAAAGGCTACCAGAGAGACACAGAAAGTTACCTACAAGAGATCTCCCATCAGACTATTGACTGATTTCTCAACAAAAACACATCAGGCCAGAAAAGAGTGAAGTAAAATGAAATATATAAAGTCATACAAAACAAGGGTCTGAATCCAAATATTTTACCCAGCAAGGCTCTCAATTAAAGTTGAGAGTGAAATCAGGAGCTTCACAGACAAAAAAAGACTAAGGGAGTTTATTATCACCAAACCAGTAATGCAAGAAATGCTAAAGGGTCTACTGTAAAAAGAAGAAATAGGAAGGAAATAAGGAACACCAGCATAAAGTATAAAAAATGGTGACAAACAAGTATCTTTCATTAGTAACTTTAAAAGTAAACATATTAAATGCCCCAATCAAAAGACATAGGGTAACTTAGTGGATAAGAAAACATAACCCATATGTCTGATGCCTACAGAAGACCAACCTCAGAACAAAGAACTCACATGAACTGATGGTGAAGAATGGAAAAAGGTTTCTTTAGGCAAATGGAAATTGAAAAAAAGCCGGGATAGCAATACTTACATCTGACAAATTAGACCTCAAATGATGGCCATAACAAGAGATATGGAAGGCCACTTTATAATACTAAATAGAGCAATTCAACAAGAAAATATAATTCTGGTAAACATATACAGGGTATACATCCAATAAAGAAGCACCCAAATACATTAAAAAAAAAAAAAACTTTTGGAGGATATCAAGGGAGAGATTGACAGCAATACAGTCATAGTAGGAGACTTTAATATCCCACTAACACCACTGGACAAATCAACTTAACAAAAAATCAGCAAAGAAAGAGCAATCCTAAATGATTCACTAGATTACTTGGAATTAGTTGACATCTTCAGAACATTTAATCCCAAAATAAAAGAATATATATTCTTCTCAAGTGGACATGGCTCATTTTCAAAGGTAGACCACATATTGGGACACAGGCAAAGTCTCTTCAAATTCAAGAAAATAGAAATCATATCAAGCATCTGCTCCGACCACAATGGCATAAGATTAGAAATCAACTATAATAAAAACAATTTTTAAAAAATCAAATACCTGAAGGCTAAATGGCATGCTATTAAACAATGATTGTGTTACCAAAGAGATCAAAGAAGAAATAAAAAGTATTATGGAAAAAAATGACAATGAAAACACAATAAATCCATAGAACACAGTGAAAGCAGTCTTGAGAGAAAAAGTCACAGCTCTACAGGCCTACCTCAAACAGTAAGAAAAATTGGCAATAAATTATCTGACCCTACAACTCAAAGAGTTAGAAAGAGAGCAACAAGAAAAGCCCACTGTAAAAATTAGGAAGGAAATAATAAAGATCAGAGCAGAAATAAACAACATAGAGACAAAAAAATAAAAAATATCAACAAAACCAAGAGCTGGTTCTTTGAAAGATAAACAAGATTGATGAAACTCTAGCCAGGTTCATCAAGAAGCAAAGAGAGAGGACCCAAATAAACAAAATCAGAAATGAAAGAGGTCAAGTAACTACCAATCCCACAGAAATGCAAATGATTATGAAAAAATACTATAAACAACTCTACTCAAAAAAAAAAATGGACAACCTAGACAAAACGGACATATTCTTAGAAAAATACAAGCTCCCAAAACTCAATCAGGAAGAATAAAAAAACCTGAGGAGGCAAATAACTATTGAAGAAATTGAAGCATCAATAAAAAAAATCTTCCAGCAAACAAAAGCCCTGGACTTTATATGGGCGTTCTACCAAGCATTCAAAGAACTAAAACCTATCCTCCTCAGACTATCACAAAATATTCAAGAGAAAGGCATACTTCCAAGCTCTTTCTATGAAGCCAGCATTACCCTAAAATGAAAACCAAATAAAGACACCACCAAGAAAGAGAACTACAGGCCAATATCCCTGCTGAATATAGATTCTAAAATCCTCAACAAAATTCTTGCAAATCAGATTCAGCATTGCATTAGAAAGATCATACACCATGACCGTGTCAGATTTACTCTGGAAAGCAAGAATGGTATAATATCTACAAATCAATAAATGTGATACATTACATATACAAATTAAGAGACAAAATCACATAATCAGATCAATCAATGCAAAAAAAAAGCATTTGACAAAATCCAACACCCTTTCCTGATAAAAGCTCTCAGCAAAGTAGGAAAGAGGCACCATACCTCAACATAACAAAAGCCTTATATGAAAAACCTACAGCCAACATCATACACAATAGGCAAAAACTAAACTCACCACTCCTGTTTGATATAGTACTAGAAGTACTAGCCATAGCAATCAGAAAAGAGAATAAATAAAACACATCCAAATTGGAAAAGAAGAAGTAAAACTGTCCTTATTTGCAGAAAACTCTAAGGACTCCATAAAAAAATTACTAGACATAATAAATGAATTTGTCAATGTAGCAGATACATAATTAACACCCAGAAATCTATTGCCTTTTTATACAATAATAATGAACTCACAGAAAGAGAAATTTAAAGAACAATCACATTTACCATTGAAAAAAAAAAAAACTTAAGCAACCTAGAAATAAAGTTAACTAAGGAGGTAAAAGGCCTATATTCAAAAAACTATAGAACATTGAAAAAAGAAATAGAGAAAGACATAAACAAATGGAAGAAGATACCATGTTCATGGATTGGTAGAATCAACATCATTAAAATATTCAAAGCAATCTATAGATTCAATACAATCCCCATTAAGATACCAACAGCATATTTTACAGATCTAGAACAAACTCTCTAAAAATTTATATGCAATAAAAATAGATCCCTTAATTGCCCACACCCTGTAAATCTTTTACCTGTGACCTGTGGGTAAGCACCCTCACCTGTGGCCATTTGACCTCATGGGCTCCATCCTACTTTACTAATCCCTCCCTCACCTCCAGGGGACAGGTTCTTTAATATGCACCCGTGCCTCTGGGTGCTTGACTCTTTGTCCCTGGCTCCCTCCCAGCTGGTAACTTTGACAGAGTCCCCATGCATTGGGTCCATGCCTTGTGTGGAGAACACCTACTTCACCTCCCCACCTGAATGAGGCTTAGATTCCAAGTACCAAAATTTTCCCTGCGTCCGGCTTTGCCCACCTGCCTCCCCTAGCAGATTTCGTTTCACCTCATGAAGAAACTGATTCGAGGTCTGCACAGGGGCTGACTAGCTCCATTCAATCTCTGAGATGGGGCTCTGGCCAGTTGCCCCCTGGGACAAGTTTCTGATGCCACCCCACCTCCTCGGCCACATCTCTCATCCCTGGAGAACCCATTTAGAGAACAGCTCATTCAGAGCTCCTCTATAGCTCCAGGAACAAGCTCAGCCTGGGCCCCAGCCTGTTATTAGATGCCAGGTCTTACCTGCAGCCCCAGGATCCTCAACCCAGTCTAGGAGGGGAAGTCTGCTGACACCTTAGACAGAGGGGTGCAGACATCAAGTGGGAGCTCAGTCCCACTCCCAAATGTTCACGAGGCCACACCCAGAGATCACTTGTCGATTTCAGGCCATCAAGTGCTTGTGCCCCCGATCAGGTGCCCACTTCTGGCCATCACAGGCCCTACCCTGTGTTCAGGTGCACACTTATGGCCATCACGGGCCTCACCCTCTGATTAGGTGCCCACTTCCAGCCATCAGGAGGCCTGAACTTAATCACATGCCCACATCTGGCCCCCAGATGAGTTGCCGACTTCCAGCCTATTACAGACCCCAAACACTGATCAGGTGGGCATTTCCGGCCAGCAGGAGGCCAGACCCTAATCACATGCCCACTTCCAGCCCCAGATCAGGTGCCCACTTCTGTCTTTGCCTACCTGTCATGAGCCCTCCACCACCACCACCCCCACCCCTGCTGAATTTGAACCCTTGGTTGCCAACAGCCTGTAAATCCTTTATCCGTGTCTTCTAGGTAAGCACCCTAAGCTGTGGCGTGTGTGTGTGTGTGTGTGTGTGTGTGTGTGTGTGTGTGTTGTTTGTTGATGTCATAGAAAAGGAATCATATAGTATCTATCTATTGAGCTTCATTTTTTTCACTTTGCAAAATTTTTTTGAGATTCATTCATGTATTTGTATGTTTAATTGGGTTATTCCTCTTTTGCTCTATAATATTTAATTACATGGGTACATGAAGTCACCAGTTAAGGAAAATTATAAGTCTATTCTTCACATTAAGGTAGAATATCTATATTCTTTGGTTCAAAATTTTGCTCATAGAAGTCCATAAAAAATAACAAACACAAATAAATGGGCTCAAATTAAAACAGGAAAGTTTTGATGGGCTATAAGAATCTATTAAGGCTATACAATCTCTTAGTTTTCAGGAGGAAAATAAATTAGACTCTTCCTTAATAACAAAACATTCATAAATAAATGCATAATTAAATGAGTAAAAATAGAAAGATAACCTGATTAACATTTTCTCTGAAGTCTCCATCTGCATAAGGATGAATTCTTGTAGATATACAAAATGATAAAAAATCTTGCAATGAAAATATATTTTAAGGGCTTAAAAGAAAGATTGGTAACAAGAAAGTTATGCAAAAAAAATGAACTAAAATGGAATTACAGACCAAATAAATAAATGTCCAAAAATCTGATGTTGAATCAAAAGTTGTGTTAATAGAAAGAATTTAACATGTCTGGAAAACAAATAATGAAAACTTTAAAATGTGGGATTTTAGTATTATTATAGGATAGAAAATAAGCAATGGAAAAGAAGAGATAAGCATGTCTACTGGAAAAACAGATTGTATATGCAAGATATAATTATAAATTTTGAAATAGATGATAACTAAAGATAGAGACATATAATGTGAAACTATAATGAACAATGCATAATAGTTATTAAAGATAAATATTATCAGATTGAGTTGAAATTAAAATACAGAAAGCATTGCCTTGCAAGTAGTGAATATGGTTTATTGTTTATATTAACAAAATACATAAAACTTTCCAAAAAATTTCTGGCTAAAATTATTGAGAGACGATAAAATAAATATTTTTAAAAATTAAAGATAGCATAATTCTAGCCAGAGTTTGCATTTATTTATTTAACAAACATAATGAGCACTACTCTGTGCCATATAGTGCACTAGGCTTTGAGACCAGTGGACTGAAGAAATCACAGCCCCTACATTCACTAAGCTTACATTGCACATGTGAAACCAATTATTAAATCATTGATATTTTTATGTGTATGTATATTTATATGTAAGTCTGAAGGGATATGTGTATCATAGCAATTATATTTTTCTTAAAAATAAATCCAGATAAAGAGAGAATTATGAAGCTGGAATTCAATAAATGGAATTTAAAGCAATAAAATGCCATGCTTTTTCTCATCATATTGCCTTAATAAAACGTTTGCATTATTAAAAGGACATCTTGTAACATATATATATATATATATATATATATATATATATATATATATATATATATATTACCATCCAATAATTCAACTGTCCAACCAGTAGCTATGATGTACAATGACCACCAGGGAAAAGATTCTCTGACCGTTAGCTATGAAGCTATGATGAGCCCTTACCACCAGGGTGCAGATGCTCAATGCAGGAGCTTTTAAGTTGCAGTGACTTGGCAAGTGCAGTTCTCTGGTGATGCACCTGGAGGCAGAGAGGGGGGAGCCCTATTCCAGGGTGCTTCACCCAAGTAACATCCTATCACAATCTGGAACCCCTCAGAATGCTGAGAGCCGGTTTCAGCCCAATTGCAGCAGGCCAGGCCTAGGGACCCCACCAGTGCATAAATGCATGTACCAGACCTCTAGTCTTTTAATGGTTATTTTCTGATAAAATATTTCTGGTTAGTCTTGGGTTCCTTGGTACTGGCAAATAGAACTTTCAATGGAAGGAAATTTTTACAGAATATAAATTTCAAAATTAGTGGTAAATTTTAAGTTGAAATTTTTACATGGAAATTAAAATTAACTTACTAAACAGTTCTTTAATTTCAATTTAAAGAATAGCTTTATCATTTCAAGAAATATTTTATATTCAATAATATTAAAGTAGGCAATCCTTTACTAAATATAAAGGCAATTTTTAATAAAAACTTTTGATAATTATTGGTCATAGTATTATCCAATACTCAAATTTAATCACTTCAAATATATATATTGAATTTTGATTCAGGAGTTACACAAAATTTTCTCTATTTCTGAATTTAATTTGTCTAATTTGTAGTCACACATTCAAAATAGAATGAATTAGCCGAAACCGGTTTGGCTCAGTGGTAGAGCCTCGGTCTGTAGACTGAAAGGTCCCAGGTTCGATTCCAGTCAAGGGCATGTACCTTGGTTGCGGGTACATCCCCGGTAGGGGGTGTGCAAAAGGCAGTTGGTCGATGTTTTTCTCTCATCGATGTTTCTAGCTCTCTATCTCTCTCCCTTCTTCTCTGTAAAAAAAAATCAATAAAATATATATTAAAAAAATAGAATGAATTATTTTGCAATCACTTTGAATAAAAACAACAAAAAATACTGAAAATATTCACTTTCTATGAATTCTGCAAGGATTCTGTTTGCTGATGTGTTGTGAAAATTTTATTTTGTATCATTCCCCAAAAATGTAAGTCAAGGATATACAAATATATAATTCTAAGGACAAAGAGAATTCAACTTTGGCATCTATAGCAAACATACTTGAAATAATATGTACCAGATTCCAATTATCTGGTAGAAAAAAATAAGTATAAATAATAGAACAATATTTGAATCTTGCTTGCTTTAATATTTTAATGAGAAAGAATCAATACTTAATAAGATTTTTCAGGTAAACTGATCGCATGAGTTTTATCTTTATATATTAGTCTTTCAATTTTTACTGTATTTTGATGTAGTGCCTATCTATTAACAATATCATGCTTAAAATATACATTCAACATATTTTTACTAACAAATGAAATGTTTAAGTAGGTCATTCTTTATCCTAGTGGCCTTTTCCTCTTGCTATTATCTGCTTCTTCACAAGTTTACATATAACTGGATTATATTGTCTTGACATTTATTCCAGTAAAAATAAAATAACACTTACCTGGCCAGCATAGCTCAGTTGCATCAACCTATGAACAGGAGGTTATGGTTCAATTCCTGGTCAGGGCACCTGCCCAGTTTGTGGGCTGGATCACCAGTAGGGAGCATGCAGGAGGCAATTTTCAATAATTCTCTCGCCATTGATGATTCTTTCTCGCCCTCTACTTTCTTCCCTGAAATCAATAAAAATATATTTAAAAATTATTTGTCCATATGCAAATAGGTTTATTTTGGGTTTCTCAATTCTATTGGTGTGTGTGTCTTTCTGCCAATACCATGCTGTTTTGATTATTGTATATTGGTAATTTGAAGTGAGGGAATGTGATACCTCTGACTTTATTCTTTTTTCTCAGGATTGCTTTGGCTATTTGGGTCTTTTGTGGTTCCAAAACAATTTGATGATTTTTTTTGTTCTATTTCTTTTTAAAATGTTATTGGGACTTTGATGGGGATTACATTAAATCTATTATATATATATTGCTTTGGGTAATATGACTCTTTTTAACTATAATGGTATTTCCAATCCATGAGCATGGGATATCCTTGCATTTATTTCATTGTGTCATTTTCAATCTCTTTTAATAATGCTTTCTAGAAGTCAGCATACAATTATTTCACACCCTTTATTTCTAGGGGTGTGTGTGTGTGTGTGTGTGTGTGTGTGTGTGTGTTTTGTGTGTGTGTGTGTGTGTGTGTGTGTGTGTGTGTGCAATTGTAAAAGGAATTGTTTGTATTGTTTGTTTTGAAATTTCATTGTTAATATACTGGAATGCATTGGATTTCTATATATTGACTTGGTATAGAAACGTTTTTGTATTTGTTTATTGTTTCTAATAGTTTTTTGTGGCATGTGTAGGGTTTTCTATATAAAATCATGTCATCTACAAAAAGTGACACTTTAACTTCATTTTCAATTTGGATGCCTTTTCTTTCTCTTGCTTTAGTGCTCTGGCTAGGATTTCCAGGAGTCTGGTGAATAAGAGGGGGAAAGTGTACCTCCTTGTCTTGTTCCTTAGAGGAAGCTGTCACTTTTTCACCTTTACTGTATATTAGCTGAGAGTTCCTCATATATGGCCTTTATTTAGTTGAGGCACTTTCCTTCTATGACCATGTTCCTGAGTGTTTTAATCATAAATGGGTATTGCATCTATAGATAAGATCATAGTATTTTTTCCTTTATCTTGTTATACTTGGTATATTACATTGATTGGTTTGAGTCTGCCAAACCACCCTGATGCCCTTACAATGAACCCCATTTGATCATAATGTATTCTTTAATGCTTTATTGCATTTGATTTAATAGTATTTTGTTTTGGTGGTGGTTTTTTGTTTGTTTGTTTTTTTGTTTTTGTTTTTTTCGCATCTGCATTAATCAGAGGAACTGGTCTCTTAGGGGTTCCGTGTGAGTGTTATCCTTGTCTTGTTTTGGTTTTGGTGGTGTGGCCAAGCACTCTAAGGTGCTGGGTTTAAACTCCTCGTTGTTGTTTGTACTGTACACCTCTCTGATGTTTAATGTTTTTAAAAATAATAAATTCCCAAGGATATCTAATTAAAGTTATTCAACTCAATTTAGAGTGTATTCATCAGTAGCATTTCTCTCTAGTGACATTTTAATTCCATTTCTTTGCAAGAATCCCCTGTGACTAATTTGAGGGGAGGAAAATAACATAAAACCACTCCGTTTTCAAAACAATAGTTAGAAAACCAGGGTTCCTGCTGGAAGGTAATGAAGGTAAAAATATATATATTATAATCCATATTTTTTATACTAAAGTTACTAAGATCAAGTAAATATTTTTCTAGCATTTAAGGTTAAAATGTTATTTTTATGTAAATTTTGGAAAACAAAAGCTACTTAAATGCCTGGCATTGGATTGTGCAACTGGACAAAGTTCTTTATACTGTGAGAATTTTCTTTCTCACAAACTTTTACTCCTGTGCCATAAAGCTCACCTCTTTTCCATACTTGTTATTTCTTGATGTTCACTCATGTGTTTGAGAAGTTTTCTCATGAACTAAGAGCTTTACTTAAATAATGAGCAAAATACAGAACTTTCTCACCTCTGCCAATTTTACTGCCAAATATTTTCCTGATTCTTCATTTTTATTTTATATATTTAGTTGTTTAGATGGTGTTGCCTACATTCCAAGAAAATATAGCCTCTGATTCTGTTGTGTCATCAGTTCAAATTTTAAGACAGGGCTCTATTTTCTGTCTTTCAGACTTAATATAGATTAACTACTTGAAACTGCCCATAGAGCTTTAGCCACAATGTCACCAACTCTTTCTTTAAATCTTTATTGTTTAAAGTATTAATTATGTCTCCTTTTCTCTCCATTGACCTCTCCCTGCCTCCTCCCAGCCCCCAGAACATACCCTCACCACCCTAGTGTCTGTGTCCACTGGTTATGCTTCTATGCATGCATACAAGTCCTTTAGTTGATCTCTTAACACCCCCCTCCATGCCTTCCCTCTGGGTTTGACACTCTGTTCCATGCTTCTCTGTCTCTAGATCTATTTTTGTTCATCAGTTTCCTTGATCACAAGTTGCAAGGTTTCTTGAATACTTTGCTTACAGTCTGGATGTAGCACCTTCTACCAGCAACTTGGACTATGTCACCTTTCTATCAGGGCCTCCTTGCTTCAAGAACAGTTTTGTACTGGACTTATTCTTCCATATGTTCCGTCTCACTCTATGCAACCAGGATCATCTCACCAAGTTCCACCAACACACTATGTAAGTATGCTATCACATAAGGAATTCAAAGGCAGAAGCAAGTTGTGAAATCTATGAAATGCTCCAAATTAAGCATCAAACACTGACAATTAAAGTAAGGCAGCAGAGTGTTTGGGTTTCAACAATCAAATTGCTACCACATGGGATTATATTATTATAAGAATTTTTTTCATTTCTCACCTCATTTGTTTTTTCCTATTTCTAATCAGCTTATACAGTAACTTAGGTCCCTTAACTTTGACTGTTATAATCTCTTTTAAAAAGCAATAGCTTATCATTTAATTCATAAAGAATAAATGTACATTCTGTTTGCTTATTTAGTAATATATATGTACTCGTGTGTGTGTGTGTGTGTGTGTGTGTGTGTGTGTAGTTTTGATGGTCCTGATTCTTTTATTGTTATTAATTATCTATATAGGTAGGCCTGATATGAAACATCCTCAGAAAATTGTGGGGGAAGAAACTCTCTAAAAACCAAATTTTAAAGTGGTTAATTTTCAAAGAATGATCATAACATGTGGTTGTTGTAAAGTATTCTAATAAAACTAATATAATGTTGTGCATTTTATACCTAATTTTCATATACATCTGAACAAATTTTTAAGAGAAAGTAAAGCACATTTGATAAGAATGTTTTCATTTTTTTAAATATGTTTTTATTTATTTTAGAGAGGGGATATATATAGAGAGAGAAGAGAGAAACATCAATGATGAGAGAGAATCATTGATTGGTTGTCTCTTGCATACCACTTACTGAGGAACGAGCTATCAACCAGGGTAAGTGCCCTGACTGGGAATCAAACTGTGACTTCCTCGTTCATGGGTCAATACTCAACCATGGAGCCACACCAGCTGTTCAAATATATTTTTCTTGTACAGATGTGTTTATTAGGCCTATCAAGTGACTCACTTAATATTAGATGGCTAGTGATCTACAAGGCAGATATTAAGTATAACTTTCTTTGTCCTAGCTCACATATATTTTCAGAATTCAGTAAAACTTGGTAGCTAATTTATTGGCCAAGTGTATTAAACTAGAGGCCCGGTGTGGGTGTCCCTCGGCCCAGCCTGCACCATCTCCAATCTGGGACCACTCAAGGGATGTCCGACTGCCTGTTTAGGCCTAAACGGGCAGTCATACATCCCTATAACAATCCAGGGCTGCTGGCTCCCACCTGCTCACCCACCTGCCTTCCTGATTACTCCTAACTACTTCTGCCTGCCAGCCTGATCACCCCTTAACCACTCCCCTGCCAGCCTTATTGATGCCTAACTGCCATCCCCTGCAGGCCTGGTCACCCCTAACTGCCCTCCCCTGCAGGCCTAGACCCCCTAACTGCAATATCCTACAGGCCTGGGTCCCCCCCAACTCCCCTTCCCTGCAGGCTCAATTGTCCCCAACTTCCCTCCTCTGCCCTCCTGGTCTCTCCCAACTGCCCTCCCCTGCAGGCTTTATCAACCCCTAGTTGCCCTCCCCTGCAGGCCTGGTCTCCCCTAACTGCCCTCCCCTGCAGGCCTGGTCCTTCCCAACTGCACTCCCCTGCCGGCCTGGTATCCCTCCAACAGCAATACTCTGCAGGCCTGGGTCCCCCCAACTGCCCTTTCCTGTTGGCTCGGTAGCCCCCAACTTCCCTCCTCTGAAGCCCTGGTCCCTCCCAACTCCCCTCCCTTGCAGGCTTGGTCCCTCCCAACTGCCCTCCCCTACTGGCCATCTTGTGGCAGCCATCTGGTGTCCATATGGGAGTAGCAATATTTGACCACATGGGGGCAGCCATCTTTTGTGATGGAGTGATGGTCAGTTTGCATATTACTCTTTTATTAGATAGGCTAAAGGCCTGGTTCATGGGTGGAGGCCAGATGGTTTGCCCTGAAAGGTATCCGGGTCAGTGTGGAGATTCCCTTGGGGTATGGGGTATTCTGGGCTAGGGGCCTGTGGTGGTTTTCAGGCCGGTGATGCTCACTAGCATCCCAAGCAGAGGCCCTGGTATCTTTGATTTATTTATCTTCTAAAAATGAAACTTTGTAGCCTTGAGAGAAAGCCAGGAACAGCCAGAGTAGGTGGGAAGCTTGGCTTCTTCTATCTCTAGGGGCAAACCAAGCCTCCTGCTCTTTCCAGCTCTGTTGCTGCTGCCATTCTTGTTGGGATTTATTTATCTTCTATAATTGAAATTTTGTAGCCTTGAGCGGAGGCCAGGGCCAGTCAGGTTGGGCAAAAAGATTGGCTTCCTCCATTGCCAGAGAAACCCAAGCCTCCTGCTCTGTGGCCACAGCCATCTTAGTTGGGTTAATTTGTATACTTGCTTCTGATTGTGTGGCTTGTGGGTATAGCAGAGGTATGGTCAATTTGCATGTTTCTCTTTTATTAGTGTAGATACAGTATTTATTAAGCCAGCAGAGGTGATTTTTAAAAAAATAAAAATAAACCTGTACGCATTAAATCATTGTTTTCTTTTTGCATTTACAGATGTGGAAGAAGTTAACAATAAGAAATGAAAAACCAAACATCTGTAAAAGAGTTCATTCTCCTGGGATTAACAGATGACCCACAGTTAAATGTTGTAATTTTTATATTTCTATTTTTCACATACATTCTGAGCATAACTGGAAACATGACAATTATCACTCTTACTTTGATAGATTCACACCTCAAAACCCCCATGTATTTTTTCCTCAGGAATTTCGCTTTCCTAGAAATCCTATTTACAACAGTTTCTATTCCTAGATTCCTGGTCAGCATCGCAACAGGGGATATGGCCATTTCTTATAATTCTTGCATGGCCCAGGAATTTTTCTTCATTCTCCTTGGTGCAACAGAATTTTTCCTTTTGACTGCTATGTCCTATGATCGGTATGTGGCTATCTGTAAGCCACTGCACTACACAATAATAATGAATAGCAGAATCTGCAACCTGCTTGTCATTAGTTCTTGGCTGACTGGTTTTCTCATTATCTTCCCACCTGTGATCATGGGACTTCAACTGGAATTCTGTGACTCCAACATCATTGACCACTTCACCTGTGATTCTTCTCCGATACTACTGATCTCCTGCACAGACACAGCCGTCCTAGAGCTCATGGCCTTTTTTGTGGCGGTTCTCACGCTTGTGGTAACCTTGACATTAGTGATTCTTTCCTATATATTCATCCTGAAAATGATTCTGAGAATCCCTTCTGCTGAACAAAGGAAAAAGGCCTTTTCCACTTGTTCCTCACACATGATTGTTGTCTCTATTTCTTATGGAAGTTGCATTTTCATGTATGTCAAAACTTCAGCCAAAGAAGGCGTGGCTTTGACCAAGGGTATAGCAGTGCTCAACACCTCTGTTGCCCCAATGCTAAATCCATTTATTTACTCCTTAAGAAACCAGCAGGTAAAGGATTCTTTTAGGAACTGCATCAAGAAATGTTTCTCAAATAAATTTTCATCATAAATTTATGGCCTGAACTTTATTTAAACGAAACATTATGCCTGATATAATATTAATATTGTTATATTTCTCCATTCACTGGTATAATTCCTTTTCCTTCAAGTTTTATTCTCTATTCATACCATTTTGACCTTACTTGGCTCAACTATCTTTTAATGTTTACATGGCCTGAAATTTTTCTGAGCATAATTAATTTGATGTCACATAGATGAGAAAGACATTTTTTAAAAATGCCAGAATTTAGTTTAAAAGATCTTTTCCTCTGGAAAATAATCGAAAGTTAAATAAAGTTGTCACCAAGGAATTCTAAAAATGTATTTCCACCAGTAGATATGCAGAGTATTAAAATGATATTTTCTAGAGATAAAGTCTCCTAAATTTAATGTCCTTATATTTGTTCTCATCTCTCCTATGATTTTTATATTATGAATATTTATCTATGCTACTTGGGACATAGATGTTATCTCCTCAATGTCCATTCCATGCTTTCATATTATAACGTATTTTGTTTATTTTTGGATCAAATTTCAAAGTTACTACAAGTATAGTATTGCTATTTCTGTAGGACCCCACTACTCTTACCAGAAACTTCTCTGATAAAATACATTGGTGATTGCTCCATAGCCCATTACTTTCTTTTAATTTGTTGATGCTGAGCCTGGAGCTCATCTGAGATTCTGTTGGGAATAACCTGCACTGTCTTTCGGTCTCTTAAGGTCCAATATCCTCTCTATTGACTTTTTTGTAATTAAAACCATATGCTTTCCATCTCCCACAGAGTTTTTGCATTTTATGTCAATGATATCCTAAAATGTTTTTGAATGTTTGAATGGTTTCATTATTTTTTAAATACACACACACACACACACACATATATATATATACATATATATATATATATGTGTATATATATATATATATATATATATATATATATATATATATATAATTCAGATTTTTTGTGGACATTGATGGCGTAGAGTTAAGTGTTTCCTCTATTCAAACCTTGACACACATATTTTCTATAAAACGTTCTTAAATATAGCTTTTAAGAACAAACTTTGTTCAATATTCATCCATTTGCATCTTTTCTATCTTATTTCACAATGGACATATAACATTATTTAATATACCATCAGAACACTCTTCCTTAATATTCTTTTTTATTAAAAAATGTTTTTAAATTTACTCTATTATTAAAAGGATTACAGATGTCTTGACTCTCTCCTTTTTATTTTTAATTCTCAGTGCTTGGATTCTTTTTATCACCATTAAAATGTGACTTCTGTCCAACAGGTGAGACTCAGTGATTGAGCATCAGCCTAGGAATCAGGAGATCAGGGCTTGATCCCCATCCAGGAAAATGTCAAGGTTGTAGGCGCAACCTCAGTTAGGGATATGCAGGAGGCAGCCCGTCAATGATTCCCTCTCATCATTGATGTTTATATGTATCTCTCTCCCTCTCCCGTTCTATGTGAAATCAGTAAAAACAGTTTTTTTAAAAATATGACTTCATCTAACAAGTACTTAAAGAAACATGGTTACCCTTAATTAAACTCAGGTAAAAATTAATGAAGTGATGGAAAGTATTAATGTGTAAACCATCAATATGATATTTACATTTTTGTGTCTTAGCAAAAGCATTTGCTACATTTGATTCTAAAAAGTGTTTTGCTCAATTTGATGGTAACTTCATTGATAATTGAGAAGTATAATGGACTCTCTTAATTAGGCAGCACAGACATGAATTCTCCTACTATTCCAGAATTATGTTCTTTTCTATCTCTTTGCATGACAATGCTTTTCATTTTTGCTGTTGTTACTTTGGAAATTCTACATAAATACAAATACTTGCTTTGCATCCATTGATGGAGACATTATTCTAGCAATCCAGTGCTCAATAAAGTCCAGGTCCTTCAATATATATGGGCAGAGAGAAATAGGGTGCCAGTAAGTTTTAACAACTAGTTATCACAAAAGAATACACAGACATATTACAAATTTTACAAATATAAGTTAACAAATAATAAAATATAAAATAAACTTCATTGTAAATTCTGTATACTCAATAGATTTTTACAGAATTATTTCATTGATTTTTTTCCCCAGTTACATACTTGAAAAAAAGCAATCTTTGCAAGTAAACCAGCTTGACAAATGTAGTTTAACTTACCACTATATAGTTGAATTTAGCACTCAAATGCACAATTGGACTCAGATGTTTCAATACTTTCAATAACTTACAAAAATTTTTTGAGAAGAAAAATAGGTAAAGATATGGAAGTCTTGAGCAACATTATGAACCAAATTGATCTAATTGAAAATTTTAGAATATTCCATCCAACATCAACAGAATACTGCTTTTTTCTATTATTATACAAAACATGAAAGGAAATAATAAAGATCAATAAAATAGAAACCAGAAAAATAAAATTTTAAATATCAATAAAACCAAACCTGGCTACTTAAGAATATCACAAAATTGATACATTTGTCATTGTCTGCCCACCATCCAAAGTAAAATCATCTTACATCACCATACATTTGGACCCATTTCCCCATTATTAACCTCCTACCCCCTTCTCTTTGGGAACCACCACACTATTGTCTGTGCCATTGAGTTTCAGTTTTGTGTCCCACAAGTGAGTGAAATCATATGGTTCTTAACTTACACTGACTGGCTTATTTTGCTTTGTATAATATTTTCAAAGTCCATAATGATGTCTCAAATAGCATATGGGTAGCACCAAGGTGTAGCACCATACTGACCTACACAGGTAAACATCTCTCAGGAGATTGATTACCTACCTCCTTAGGATTCCAAAATTCTCATTACCTAAGGTTCCCATTTTGGTGACACACACTGCTTCTGGTATATTTATGTCAGGATTGACTAGTTCAGAACAATTGATTCATGGCTGCAGAGCTATGCCCCATAGCTACAGAAATCTCTGGACTTTGAGAACGGTTCTAATATGGATTACATATATACTATTCAATCATTAATTCATGTTTTAATCCATCAAGTAAAATTGAATCAGAATCTGCGATAAGCACGAGGAATGGTGCAGTAGGAGATAGAACAAATGCTCACCTATCTACACATACTGCTTATGTAACCTCGGGCAAGTTCCATACCCCCTCAGTACCTCAAGTTAATCATTTTCAAAATGAGGTTCTTAACAGGACCTACTGAAAGCATTTTGGGGCACAGGTTAAAGGCGAATTAGATCTTTGGTGTAATATAAGTAATAATGAATGTGACAATAATAATAAAACACACCAAAACTGGTTTGGCTCAGTGGATAGAGCGTCGGCCTGCAGAATGAAAGGTCCCAAGTTTGATTCCAGTCAAGGACATGTTACTTGGTTGTGGGCACATCACCAGTATGAGGTGTACAAGAGGCAGCTGATTGATGTTTCTATTTCATCGATACTTCTAAATATCCTTCTCCCTTCCTCTCTGTAAAAAAAAAAATCAATAAAATATATTTTTAAAAAATAAATTATTAATAAAACTCATTACATTTTCTTATAAAATTTATTATTGTTGCTGCTTTATGTTTCTTCCTTCAAATATATTTCTTTTCTATATCATAACTTCCAAAACTACAGTTTGTTAAAAAGAAAAATTATCAAATTATTATTTTTGAAAGGTGAACTTGATAAAAGTTATAATGTAACAACTTTCTAGAATAATTATTTAATCTTACAAAAAAATTTTTTTTCATATTAATATTTCCATTTATATTTAAAGATTGAAATAGAATTTTTACCATACAACATTGTATTTTAAAAAGATTTGTCATTGGGTTGTGCAAATTTTAGTCAAAAAGGAGAAAGTAGAATCACTTTAGACTGAAGGCAAATGGAAATTAATTTCAATGAATTAACCATAAGTATTGTATTTTCTGCTTAATTTTTACTATAAACAGAAATCATGACATATTTAGGAAATGATTGTACTCTTACTCAATAATAAATTTTCCACTGGCAAAATTAGCAAGTAGACTTTTATGAATATTAAGTTTTCAAAAATATTATGAGTTTCAATATCTTATTTAATCTTTACAAAAAAATTACTTCCACAATGAATTAAACTAATATGTATCATTATTACTTATTCTTATGACTTTAAAAAACAACACTCTGTATTAAGTAAATAATCAAAAATGTATAATAAGGCCAAAATTGGTTTGGCTCAGTGGATAGAGATTCAGCCTGCAGACTGAAAGGTCCCAGGTTTGATTCTGGTCAAGGGCATGTACCTTTGTTGTGGGCACATCCCCAGTAGGCAATGTGCAGGAGGCAGCTGATTGATGTTTCTAACTCTCTGTCTCTCTCTCTTCCTCTCTGTAAAAAATCAATAAAATATACATATTTTAATGTATAATAGGGAATTATAAAAATTATGATTAAAATCTAAGACAAAGTAAAAAAAGCAAATAATTGTTGATATGAGCTTGCCATTTTATGCTGTCTCTTTTTGTTACTACATGTTTCATTGTTCTTTTTGCAGAATGAGAACACTACAAATGTATTTAAAATGTATATTAAGAGTTGACATCTAAGATAAATTTTACCTACAGACCTAAGAATTTAGACTTAAGACATAAATTAGAGAATTCATTCTTCTGGGACTTAGGGATGCAAGGTGTGACATTCTTCTTTTTTGCTGCTCACATACTTATAGAGTATCACTGGAAAACTGACCATCTTCATTTAACACTATCAAATGCTAGTTGAAGAATACCATGTATTTCTTCCTCAGGAATTTCTCTCTTAGAAATTTCATTCAAAACAGTCTGTATTCTCAGGTTTTGCTCAGCATCACTACAGGAGATATAACTGGATTCTGTAAGACTTGTGTGACACAAACATCTTTTTATTTACTTTTATTTTTTAATAAATAGTTATTCTTCAGATTGTTACAGATGTTCCTCTTCCCCCAAACCATAGCTCCCCTCCACTCTGTTCCCACTTCATCCCATGCCCTTACCCACCACACACACTGTCCTTGTACATAGGTATAAGATTTTTGTCAATTTCTTCCCTCACTCCCCACACACCCTTCCCCAGATAATTGTCAGTCCGCTCCCTTTTTATGCCCCTGTTTCTAGTATATTCACCAGTTTACTCTGTCCATAAGATTTTTTATTCACTTAATTTTTAGATTCACTTGTTGATAGATATGTATTTGTTGTTCATAATTTTTATCGTTACCTTTTTCTTCTTCTTCCTCTTCTTAAAGAATACCCTTCAGTTGTGGGCATATCCCCAGTAGCAGGTGTGCAAGAGGCAGCTGATCGATGACTCTCTCTCATCGATGTTTCTAACTATCTCTCTCCCTTCCTCTCTGTACAAAATCAATAAAATATATTTAAAAATAAAAACTAAAATAAAAAAATAATACCCTTCAGTATTTCATATAAAGCTGGTTTGGTGATGATGAACTCCTTTAGCTTTTTCTTATCTATGAAGCACTTTATCTGACCTTCCATTCTGAATGATAGCTTTGCTGGTAGAGTAATCTTAGTTGTAGTTTCTTGCTGTACATCACTTTGAATATTTCTTGTCACTCCTTTCTGGCCTGCATAATTTCTGTTGAGAAATCAGTTGACAGTTTTATGGGTACTCACTTGAAGGTTACTAACTGTTTTTCTCTTGCTGCTTTTAAAATTCTCTTTTTGTCTTTTGTCCTTGGCATTTTAATTATGATGTGTCTTGGTGTGGTCCTCTCTGGATTTCATAGGTTAAGAACCACTAGCAGGATCGCCTAAGACCATCGGAAAAACACAGATATTTACATTATGATACATAGCAGTAGCAAAATTATAGTTATGAAGTAGCAATAAAAATAATTTTATAGTTGAGGGTCACCACAACATGAGGAACTGATTTAAAGGGTTGAGGCATTAGAAAGGTCTACATTCTGAATTTAATCTTCTTTTCTTCAAAGTGAAATCTTACTGTGTTAGAAATATAGAATTGCAAAATTTATATTCTCTAAAAGCATGTTAATATAAAATGAAGAATTTTGATTTAATTATAAACTAGAAGTTCTCTAAGAGCTATAAATAAATATGCCATGCTTTATTTAAAAGCCACGTTCAGGAAAATGTTGAGATAAAATGAAATTTGCCATTATGGAAAATGTTTAAGATGCTTTAAGAGATTTTGTACTTTAATAATTTAAGGAATTATTTTATAAAGTTATTTTTTGAAATTTAATTGTCAACATTACAAAAAAGCATAATTTCCATTAAATGAATCATACGTTTAATTTGTGTGATTTTATTTAGTATATTATTTGTGTAGATTTAAAATTTTTTCTATAAAAAATAAAATATGATTTTATAAGCAAGTAGTTCATTTCTCACACAATTTTTAAGAACATATAAGCAAGTTTAATCTTTTGAATATGCCAATTAATATATTAAACAAGCAGGGATAGATGATGAACTTTATAACCTGTTATATAATTATTAGTTTTTAATTCTGTGTTAAGTTTCTGCTCTCAATGATATAAAGTATCAGTCTCACAAAATTCAAAGGAGCACTTTAAAAATAAAACTGCATTTATTTGCAAAGACATATGCACCCCTTTGTTCATTGAACCATTATTCACAGTTGCCAAGACACAGCAATAACCAAAATGTCCTTTGATAGATGATTGGATAAAGAAGATGTGGTACATATATAACTGGACAATCAGTGGGTCCATATTTCCTGTCACTACTTAAGCCAAATTGACAGAGACAGGATGGAGTAATAAATGAGGGTTTATTCTAAAACTGCCAGCCATATGGGAGAGCAGCTGGTTTTCCACAAAAATATGCTCTGTATCCCACCATAAGCCAGCTGCTTATATTTAGGCAGAAGGACAAAGATTACATTGGGAGGGATATGCCAAATGGGCAATTTATAGGTAATGGGGGCTGGAGATTTGCAATGGCCTTCAAGTATGCAAAGGTTCAGAGGCTTCAAAGGGTTAATGAAACCAAAGGACTGGGAATTTTCAAAAGCCTGGGGTCTTCAAAGGGTTGGAAGCTCTGGTTTCTGCAACAAGGTTGATAATGTTTCCATGAGAACAGGCAGCTCCCTGATGAGGATGATGGGCTGCATTTATAGGTGAGCTCCCAGGTCCCACAGGCAGCTGCCAACCTGGTTAGAGTGTGGCTTCTTTAATCAGAGTAAAACAATCACAATTAACCGAACATGATTATTATTTCTCACAGTTATAGCTGGTTCCCAATATTCTATTTCTGCCCCTATCACAGAGACACAATGGAATACTACTCAGTTATCAAATGATGAAATCCTTCAATTTGCAATAACATGAATAGACCTTGGGAATATTATCTTAAGCATAATTAAGTCAGACAGACAAAGTTAAGTACTTCATTCATATGTGGGATATAAAACTTAAAGCAACAAATGAACAAACTTGAAAAATAAATGAAAATTTACAGACACAGAAATCAGTATGGTGGTTATCAGAGAGAAGTGGGTAGGGAGGTTGTAAAGGGTAAAGGGGACCCACTATATAATAATGAAATATTTGGCTTTGAGTAGTGTGCACACAATGCAATATTTAGATGTAGTACTATGGAACTGTACACTGGAAACCTGTACAATTTTATTAAGTAACTGGAGGACCAGCGTGCACAAAATTGTGTATAAGTAGCTCTCTTCTGCTTGCCCCAGCTGGCTGCCCTTCCCGTCACCGCAAGCTCATAGCTCACTGACTTGCCCTCTGCCCTCATAGCTCCCTGTTGCTCATAGTTCTCCGCTACTAGTATCTCACTGACCTGGAATTCACTGCTTGTAGCTCTCCACTGCCAGTAGCTCATGCCCCACCCTGCCCACTGGTGAGAGTTGCTGCTCATTTGGTTATGATGGCATTACAGCATGACGGCCATTTACTTTTTATATAAGGGATGTCATTCCAATAAATTTAATAAAAAATGATAAAACTCTGTCTCTTTCCTCCAAAACTGGGGTATGAAATTACATTTTTCTTCTTTAAGTGTCAGCTCTAAGGACATAATTATGCCACAACTCTTGTATAATCGTCCTAATGGAGATGCCATTATAACAGTTGGTTTATGCTGTTCTTTAGAAATGTAGAATTGCAAAATTTATATTCTCTAAAAGCATGTTATATCTTAGCATAATCTATTAGCACAAGTTGTTATTGAAGAAAATGACAGTGAGGTTTATTATTGTAGGAATTAAACATCATAAGCACAGACAGAGTTTTTAAAAATACTCTGTATAGTTTTGTCTTAGAATTAGAGGTGTTAATATGAACATATCTATATCTATCTATCTATCTATCTATCTATCTATCTATCTATCTATCAAAGCCTAAGAGACTATTATGACAGAACAACCAAGCACTATGACACTCACTGACCACCTGAGAGAAGATGCTCAATGTAGGAGCAGCCCTCAGCCAACAGGCCACCAGGATGCCAGCCAATATCCTGGTCCCTTCTCCCCCTGGCTGGCAGGCCCCAATTCTGTTTGTGGCTTGGCCCCTGGGCTGGGATGGGGAGCTGGGGGTGGGTGGTGGCGGATGTACAATAGGTGGTGAGGGAAAACAGAGGCAGGGAGGCAAGGAAGCTGGGAGGTGGAAAACCTTGCAGTGGAAATCATCAGGTTGTGAGGGAAGGAGGAGGCCAGGAGGTCAGAAGGCAGGAAGGTGGGAACCAAGTAGTGGTGGAGCATGGGTGATGAGAGAAGCAGAAGGTATGGAGGCTGTGAGGCGGGAACTAAATTTGCCCTCATCATAGGTCATATTTGAGGATCCCACTCATTCAGGAATTTTTGCATTGGGTCTCTAGTATATATATATATATATATATATATATATATATATATATATATATATATATATATATATATATATATATATATATATATATTGGGTCGGCAGCTAAGTAATTGCGGGTTTCACACATATATGGCTTCAGTTGAATTTTTAGGTTTGCAGACGTAGTACAAATGTAAAACACATTTTGTTATTTGATAGTTGGCTACTCAGCTGTTAATCAGTAAAAAAAGTTTTTTGATCTGTTTTGTAGTTTTCGTTTGGCGTTCGTTGAAAAATGGAAAATCAAAAGGAACATTTTCGTCATATTTTGCTTTTTTATTTCCGCAAAGGGAAAACGCATCGCAAGCTCATAAAAAGTTATGTGCTGTTTATGGTGACGAAGCCTTAAAAGTACGGCAGTGTCAAAATTGGTTTGCCAAATTTCGTTCTGGTGATTTTTCACTCAAAGATGAAAAACGCTCTGGTCGTCCAGTTGAAGTTGATGACGCCCTAATCAAAGCAATAATCAATTCAGACTGTCACAGTACAACATGTGAGATTGCAGAGAAGCTTCATGTATCACATACATGCATTGAAAATCACTTAAAACAACTTTGCTATGTTCAAAAACTCGATACATGGGTTCCTCACGAACTGAAAGAATCACAGTTAACGCAATGCATTAGCAGCTGCGATTTGCTAAAGAAACGTAATGAAAATGATCCATTTTTAAAACGACTGATAACTGGCGATGAAATATGGGTTGTTTACAACAATATCAAGCGGAAAAGATCGTGGAGCAGGCCAGGTGAACCAACTCAAACAACATCAAAAGCTGATATTCATCAAAAGAAGGTTTTGTTATCAGTTTGGTGGGATTACAAAGGAATTGTCTACTTTGAACTCTTATCACCCAACCGAACGATCAATTCTGATGTCTACATTGAACAACTAATGAAATTAAACAATGCAGTTGAAGAAAAGCGGCCCGAATTGACAAATCGAAAAGGTGTTGTATTCCATCATGACAATGCAAGGCCACACACATCTTTGGTCACTCGGCAAAAATTAATGGAGCTTGGCTGGGATGTTTTGCCACATCCACCATATAGTCCTGACCTTGCACCATCTGATTACTTTTTGTTTCGATCTTTACAAAACTCCTTGAATGGTAAAAATTTCAATAATGATGATGATGTCAAATCGTACCTGATTCAGTTTTTTGCTAATAAAAACCAGAAGTTTTTTGAACGTGGGATTATGATGCTGCCTGAAAGATGGCAAAAGGTCATTGATCAAAATGGGCAATACATTACAGAATAAAGTTATTTAGTTCCATGAAAAAATTGTCTTTGATTTTCTTTTAAAAATCCGCAATTACTTAGTTGCCGACCCAATATATATATGGCCCCATGCATAAAATTTGTGCACTGGGTGTAGGGAGGTTGCCCCTCAGTCCAGTTTGCACCCTCTCCAATCTGAAACCCATTTAGGGATGTCGAACTGCCCATTTAGGCCAGATCCTAGAGGGCCTAAATTTTCATTAGCAATCACACCTTTTCAGGCAGACACAGAGTTGCTAATTTCCTGGGTGATAATTCCTAGTGGGATCAGGCCTAAATGGGCAGTTGGACATCCTCTCACAATCCAAGATTGCTGGCTCCCAACTGCTCGCCTGTCTGTCTGCCTGATTGCTGTTATCCACTTTTGCCTCCTAATCTGATCATCCCCTAACTACTGCCCTGGCAATAGGATCAATGCCTAACTCCTCCCCAGCCAGCCTGATTGCCCTTAACTGCCTTCCCCTGCCAGTCTGGTCCAATTTTCCAGACAAAAAGATCAGCAAAGAAAGAACAGTCCTAAATGGCTCAATAGATCAGATGGACTTAATTGACATCTTCAGTACATTTCATCCCAAAGCCATGGAATATACTATCTTCTCAAGTATATCTTTGAAAATGTCCCACATCGGACATTTTCAAAGATAGACCACATATTGGGTCACACGCAAAGTCTCCCCAAATTCATGAAGATTGAAATACCAAGCATCTTCTCAGACCAAAATGGCATAATATTACAAATAAACTTGAATAAAAATAATCTAAAGAATTCAAACACTTGGAAACTGAATAGCATACTATTAAACATTGATTGGGTTACCAAAAGATCAAAGAAGAAATTAGAAGCATTCTGCCAGAGAAACAATTCAGAGACTTGGTCATAAGGTGAATGAAAAGAATTGAAGACAATATGTGTAAGAACCAAGAGGAAATAAAAATAATATCGCTGCTATAAAAAACTCAATAAATAGCATTAATAGTAGACTAGAAAAAGAAGAGGATTGCAGCAGTGAGCTATAAGACAAGGTAGGGGGAAAAAATACCCAAAAAGAGCAGCTTCTAGAGAAAAAAAATTAAAAGCTGGAGGAGAGCCTAAAAGAACTGTGGGACAACATGAAACAAAACAACATCTGCATAATACGGATGCCAGGAGAGGAAACTGAGCAAGGAGTAGAAAACCTGTTTGAGGAAATAATGACAGAAAATTTCCCTCATAGAGGGAAGAAAAAACTCACACAAATCCAAGAAACTCATAGACTCCCAAGCAAAATGAACTCCAAAAGACCGACACCAAGGCACATTATAATTAAATTGCCAAACACCAACAACAAAGCAAGAATCTTAAAAGCAACCAGAGAGAGACAGAAAGTTGCCTACAAAGGATACCCATCACACTAGCAACTGATTTCTGAACAAAAACACATAAGGCCAGAAGGAAATGGAATGAAATATACAAAGTCATGCAAAGGAGGGTTCTGAATCGAAGAATAGGTTCCCAGCAAATATTGTACCTATCAATCAAAATTGAGGGTCAAATCAGGAGCTTCACAGACAAAAAAAAAGTCTAAGGGAGTTTATTATAACCAAACCAGCAATGCAAGAAATGCTAAAGGGTCTGATGCAAAAAGAAGAAATGGGAAGCTAAGAAGGAACACGGGGGGAAAGAATAAAAATGGGGACAAACAAGTGCTGATCAATAATAACTTTAAATGTAAATGGATTAAATGCCTCAATCAAAAGACATAGGGTAATGGAATGGATAAGAAAATAAGACCCATATATCTGCGATCTACAGGAAACCCATCTCAGAAAAAAAGACCCAAATGAACTGATGGTGAAGGGATGGAAAAATGTTTGTCATGCAAATGGAAATGAAAAAAAAAAAAAAGCTGGGGTAGCAATACTTATATCTGACAAATTAGATCTCAAAGTGAAGTACATAGGAAGAGATAAGGAAGGCCACTTTATAATACTCAAGGGAGAAATCCAACAGGAAGAAATAAATCTTATAAGAATATAAGCACCCAAAAAGAGGAGCACCAAAATACACACACACACACACACACACACACACACACACAAACACAGACACACACACACAAAAATAAATAAATAAATAAATAAATAAATAAATAAAACAACTCTGGAAGATAACAAGGGAGAGACTGGCAGCAATACAATCATACTGGGGTACTAAAACATTGGGACATGTATGACAAATCCTCTCAACAAAAAAATCAGCAAAGAAACATTAATTCTAAATAACTCACTAGATCAGACGGAATTAATTGCCATCTTCAGAACATTTCAACCCAAAGCAACACAATATACATTCTTTTCAAGTGCTCATGGATCATTTTCAAAAGTAGAACACATATTGGAACACAGATAAAGTTGCTTAAAATTCTAGAAGATAGAAATCATATCAAGCATCTTCTCAGATCACAATGGCATAAGACTGGAAATCAACTACAATAAACACAATCTAAAAAAATCAAACAACTGGAGACTAAATAGCATGCTCTTAAACAATGACTGGGTTACCAACGGGATCAAAGAAGAAATAAAAACATCATGGCAACAAATGACAATGAAAACATAACAATCCAAAATCTATGGGACACAGCACTTTTGAGTGGGAAGCTCATAGATATATAAGCCTACTGCAAAAAAATAAGAAAAAATGGTAATAAATTACCTAACACTACAACTCAAAGAGTTAAAAAGAGAGCAACAAGTAAAGCCCATTATAAGCAGAAGAAATAATAAAGATCAGAGCAGATATAAACAACACAGAGACCAAACAAACAAACAAACAAACAAAAACTTAACAACAACAACAAAAAAAAACATAAGCCAAAAGATCAACAAAACCAAGAGCTGTTTTTTTGGACGGATAAACAAGATTAATGAACCTCTCCACAGAAAGAGGTAAAATCACAACGGACCCCTCTGAAATACAAAGGATTGTTAAAAAATACTATGAACAGCTTGACTCCAACAAATTGGACAACCAGCAGGAAATGGACATATTCCTGGAAAATACATCCTTTCAAAATTCAATCAAGAGGAATCTAAAATCTCAATAGGCCAATAACTATGGATGAAACTGAAGCAATCATCGAAAACCTTCCAGCAAACAAAATCCCAAGGCCAGACGGCTTCACAGGGGAGTTTTATCAGATATTCAAAGAAGAACTGAAACCTATCTCCTCCGACTATCCCAAAAAATGCAAGAGGAAGGAATACTTCCAAGCTCATTCTATGAAGCCAGCATCATCCTCATACCAAAACCAGATAAAGACAACACAATGAAAGAGAATTACAGGCCAATATCCCTCATGAACATAGTGCCAAAATCCTCAACAAAATTCTAGCAAATCGCATTCAGCAGGACATCATGACCAAGTAGGATTTATCCTGGGGATGCAAGAATGGTACAATATCCACAAATCAACAAACATAAACACATATGATAAATCACATAAACAAACTGAGAGATTAAAGACCACATAGACATATCAATTGATGCAGAAGAAGCATTTGACAAAATCAAGCACCCTTTCTCGATTAAAAAAAAAAAAAAAGCTATCAGCAAGGTGGGAATAGAAGGATCATACCTCAACATAATAAAATCCATACATGACAAACCCACAGCCAACATCATACTTAATGGGCAAAAACTAAAGCAATTTCCCCTAAGAACAGGAATAAGACATGGATGCCCACTCTCAACTCCTCTTTGACATAGTACTGGAAGTATTAGCCATTGCAATTAGACAAGAAGAAGAAATAAAAGGCATCCAAATTGGAAGAGAAGAAGTAAAACTGTCTTTATATTCAGATGGCATGATATTGTACATAATAAACCTGAAAGACTGCATCAAAAAAAATTAGACATAATAAATGAAATTGGCAATGTAGCAGAACATAAAATTAACACCAAGAAATCTATGGCATTTCTATATATCAACAATAAACTTACAGAAAAAGAGACTATAAAAGCAATCCCATTTACCATAGCACCAAAAAAATTAACATACCTAGGAATAAACAAGTAGGTAAAAGACCTATAAACAAAAAACTACTGCACACTTAAAAAAGAGATAGAGAAGGTCATAAATAGATGGAAGAACATATCATGTTCATGGAATGGTAGAATCAACATCATTAAAGTGTCCACACAGCCAAAGCAATCTATAGATTCAATGCACTCCCATTAAAATACCAATGGCATACTCCAAAGACCTAGAAAGAACTCTCCAAAAATTCATCTGCAAACAAAAGAGACCCCAAATATCCACAGCAATCCTGAGAAAGAAGAACAAAGTAGGTGGGATCTCAATATAAGATTTTAAGCTGTATTACAAAGCCACTGTTCTCAAAACAGCCTGGTACTGGCACAAGAACAGATATATATGTATGTATGTATGTATCTATCTATCTATCTAGCTGTCTATATATATATATATTTTGTGTGTATATATAAAAATATAGAATAGAGAACCCAGAAATTGTCCCAAACCACGATGCTCAATTAATATTCATGAATGGAGGCATGAACATACAATGGAGTCAAGAAAGCCTCTTCAAAAAGTGGTGTTGGGAAAAAATGGACAGACACATGCAAAAAAAATGAAACTGGACCACCAACTTACACCATACACAAAAATAAACTCAAAATAAATAAAGGACTTAATACAAGATAGGAATCCATACAGATACTAGAGGAATCCACAGACAGTGAAATCTCAGATATATGCCAAAGCGATTTCTTCACCGATACTGCTCCTAGGGCAATGGAAACTAAAGAGACAAGAAACAAATGGGACTACATAAAAATAAAAAGCTTTTGCACAGCAAAAGAAACTATCAATAAAACAACAAGAAACCCCACTGTATGGGAGAATATATTTGCCAATGTTTCCACAGATAAAGGTTTAATCTCCTTCATCTACAGGGAACTCATACAACTTACTAAAATAAGATAAATGATCCAATAACAAATGGGCAACGGACCTAAATAGATAGTTTTTAAAAGAAAACAGAAAGAAGGCCAAAAGACATATGAAAACATGCTCAAAGTCACTAGTTTTCTGAGAGATGTAATTCAAAATGACAATGCAGTACCATCTCACACCTGTCAGAATGGCTATCATCAACAAATCAACAACTGACAAGTGCTGGTGAGGATGCAGAGAAAAAGGAACCCTCATGCACTGCTGTTGGGAATGCAGACTGGTGCAGCCACTGTGAACAGAATGGAGTTTCCTAAAAAAGCTAAAAATGGGACTTCCATTTGAACCAGTAATCCCACTTCTAGGAATATATCCTAAGAAAGTAGAAACACCAATCATTTGATTTATTAGTATTTTGTCTAGAATGTTTGCATCTGTGTTAATCAGAGGAAGTGCTCTCTTAGGGGTTCCGTGTGAGTGTTATTGGTTTTGGTTTTGGTGGTGTGGCCTAGCACTCTAAGGTGCTGGGTTTAAACTCCTCATTGTTGTTTGTTCTATACACCTCTCTGATGTTAATGTTTTTTAAAAATAATAAATTCCCAAGTATATCTAATTAAAGTAATTCAACTCAATTTAGAGTTTATTCATCAGTAGCATTCCTCTCTAGAGACATTTTAATTCCATTTCTTTCCAAGAATCCCTAGTGACTATTTTGAGGAAAAAAATAACATAAAACCACTCTGTTTTCAAAACAATAGTTAGAAAACCAGGGTTCCTGCTGGAAGGTAAATATATATATTCATATGTATTGTAATTCATTTTTCTTTTACTAAAGAATTTAAGATTAAGTAAGATTTTTCTAGCATTTAAGGTTAAAATGTTATTTTTAGTAAATTTTGGAAAAGAAGAGCTAACTGAATGTCTGGTTTAGGATTAATGCAACTGGAAATAGTTCTTTATATTGTGAGAATTTTCCTTCTCACACACTTTTACTACTGTGCTAGGAAGCTCCCCTCTTTTCCATTCTTGTTATTTCTTGATTTTCACTCATGTTATTGAGCCTTTTCCTTATGAACTAAGGGCTTTACTTAATTAACCAGAAAATACAGAACTTTCTCAACTCTACCAATTTCACTGCTAAATATTTTCCTGATACCCCATTTTTCTTTTTCTTTTCCATATTTAATTTTTTCTGCAGTGTTACCCACATTCCAAGAAAATACAGCCTCTGATTCTGTTGAGTCATCAGTTCAAAATTTAAGACAGGGCTCTATTTTCGGTCTTTCAGACATAATATAGATTAACTACTTGAAACCGCCCATAGAACTTTAGCCACAATGTCACCAACTATTTCTTTTTGTCATTTTTTTAATTCTTTATTGTTTAAAGTATTTCATATGTCTCCTTTTCCCTCCATTGACCTCTCCCTGCCTCCTCCAGTTGCCAGAACATACCCTCACCACCCTAGTGTCTGTGTCCACTGGTTATGCTTCTATGCATGCATACAAGTCCTTTAATTGATCTCTTAACACCCTCCTCCATGCCTTCCCTCTGGGTTTGACACTCTGTTCCATGCTTCTCTACATCTGGATCTATGTTTGTTCATCAGTTTCCTTGATGACAAGTTGCAAGGTTTCTTGAATACTTTGCTTACAGTCTGCATATAGCACCTTCTACCAGCAACTTGGACTATGTCACCTTTCTATCAGGGCCTCCTCGCTTCAAGAACAGTTTTGTACTGGACTTATTCTTCCATATGTTCCATCTCACTCTATGCAACCAGGATCATCTCACCAAGTCCCACCAACACACTATGTAAGTATGTTATCACATAAGGAATTCAAAGGCAGAAGCAAGTTGTGAAATCTATGAAATTCTCCAAATTAAGCTTCAAACACTGACAATTGAAGGAAGGCAGCAAAGTGTTTGGGTTTCAACAATCAAATTGCTACCATTTGGGATTATATTATTATAAGAACTTTTTTCATTTCTCACCTCATTTGCTTTTTCCTATTTATAATCAGCTTATACAGTAACTTAGGTCCCTTAACTTTGGCTGTTAGAATCTCTTTTAAAAAGCAATAGGTTATCATTTAATTCATAAAGAATAAATTTACATTTTGTTTGCTTATTTAGTAATATATATGTACTAATGTGTGTGTGTGTGTGTCTGTGTGTGTGTGGGGGGGTAGTTTTGATAGTCCAGATTCTTTTGCTATTATTAATTATCTATATAGGTGGGGCTGACATAAAATACTCTCAGAAAATTTGGGGAAAAAACTCTCTAAAAAACTAAACTTTAAAATGGTTCATTTTCAAAGAATGATAGAGTATTATGCTAAATGAAATAAGCTAGGCAGAGAAAGATAAACATCACATGATCTCACTTATTTGTGGAACAAAGTGAATGGCATAAACTGATGAACAAGAACAGATCCAGAGACTGAGAAACGTCGATCATGATGTCAAACCTCTGGGAAGGTGGCGGTCAGTGGAAGTAAGGGGAAGAGATCAACCACTTGTGTGCATGCATATGAGCCTAATAATGCACACAGGCAACAGTGGGGTGGGGCATTAGTGGGGGGTGGGGAGTAATGGGGGAATAGGACACATATGTAAAAAATAACTAAACATTTTTAAAAATGAATAAAAGAGAATTCAGAAAAAAACATGTCGTCATTGGTGAAATAGTCTAATAAAACTAATATAATATTTTGCATTTTATACTTCATTTTTATACACATATGAACAACTATTTAAGAGAGAGTAAAAGACATTTAGTAAGGAATGTTTTTATTTCTTTTAAATATGTTTTCATTTATTTCAGAGAGGAAGGAGACAGAGAGAGAGAGAGAGAGAGACAGAGAGACAGAGAGACAGAGAGACAGAGAGAGACAGAGAGAGAAACATCAATGATGAGAGAGAACAATTGATTGGATGTCTCTTGCACACCCTTTACAGGAGATTGATCCCACAAACCTTCACATGCCCTGACTGGGAATCAAACTGTGACCTCCTGGTTCTTGGGTCAATGTACAATCATTGAGCCACACCAGCTGGTTAAATATATTTTTCTTGTACAGATGTATTCATTAGACCTATCAAGTGACTCATTTAATATTAAATGGCTAGTGATCTACAAGGCAGTTGATAAATATAAGTTTCTTTGTCCTGGCTCACATGTATTTTCAGAATTCAGTAAAACTTGGTAGCTAATTTATTGGCCCATTATATTAAAAACAGTAATTTTTAAGCTGGCGGAGGTGATTTTTTTAAATTTATTTTTCATATTTTATTTTATTTTATTTTATTTTATTTATTTTTAATATATTTTATTGATTTTTTTGCCCCCCTCTTTCTCTCCCATACATACCCTCCCTCCCCAGAGTTTTATGTCCATTGGTTGTACTTATATGCATGTACACAAGTCCTTCAGTTGATCTATTATCTCCCCCAGATCTTCCTCCCCTCCCCACTGTAATTTGACAGTCTGCCTGTTGCTTTACTGTCTCTATATCTGTCTCTTGGTTCATCAATTTATAATGTTCTTTATCATCCACAAATGAGTGCGGTCATGTGGTGTTTCTCTTTCATTGATTGGCTTATTTCACTCAGCATGATGTTCTCCAATTCCATCCAGGTAGCTGCAAAGGATGAGAATTCCTTCTTTTTTATGGCAGCATAGTATTCCATTGTGTAGATGTACCATGGTTTTTGGATCCAATCATCTGCTGACGGGCACCTAGGCTGTTTCCAAATTCTGGCTATTGTAGATTGTGCTGCTATGAACATAGGGGTGTATATATCCTTTCTGACTGGTGTTTCTAGTTTCTTGGGATATATTCCTAGAAGTGGGATTACTGGGTCAAATGGGAGTTCCATTTTCAGTTTTTTGAGGAAACTCCACACTGTTCTCCACAGTGTTTGCACCAGTCTGCATTCCCACCAGCAGTGCACAAGGGTTCCTTTTTCTCCGCAACCTCGCCAACACTTGTTGTTTGTTGATTTGTTGATGTTGGCCATTCTGACAGGAGTGAGATGGTACCGCATTGTTGTTTTGATTTGCACCTATCGGACAATTAGTGACTTTGATCATGTTTTCATGTGCCTTTTAGCCTTCCTTCTGTCTTCTTTTGAAAATATTCTATTTAGGTCCATTGCCCATTTTTTAATTGGATCATTCATCTTCCTTTTATTTAGTTGTATCAGCTGTCTGTAAATGTTGGAGATTAAACCTTTATCAGTGGTATTATTTGCAAATATGTTCCCCCACACCGTGGGCTTTCTTGTTTTGTTGATGGTTTCTTTTGCTGTAAAAAAGCTTTTTATTTTGATGTAGTCCCATTTGTTTATTTTCTCTCTAGCTTCCATTGCCCTAGGGGCAGTATCAGTGAAGAAGTTCTTTTGGCATACGTCTGAGATTTTGCTGCCTGTGGATGCTTCTAGTATTTTTATGGTTTCCCGTCTGATGTTTAAGTCCTGTATCCATTTTGAGTTTATTTTTGTGAATGATGTAAGTTGGTGATCTAGTTTCAGTCTTTTGCATGTGTCTGTCCAATTTTCCCAACACCATTTATTGAAGAAACTCTCCTGACTCCATTGTATATTCATGCCTCCTTTGTCAAATAGTAATTGAGCATAGTGATTTGAGTTGATATCTGGTTTCTCGATTCGATTCCATTGATCTATATGTCTGTTCTTGTGCCAGCACCAGGCTGTTTTGAGAACAGTGGCTTTGTAATATACTTTGAAGTCTGGTATTGAGATCCCTCCTACTTTCCTCTTCTTGGCAGAGGTGATTTAAAAAAAAAAAATCCTGTACTCACTAAATCATTGTTTTCTCTTTGCAGTTACAGATGTGGAAGAAGTTAACAATAAGAAATGAAAAACCAAACATCTGCAAAAGAGTTCATTCTTCTAGGATTAACAGATGACCCAGAGTTAAATGTTGTAATTTTTATATTTCTATTTTTCACATACATCCTGAGCATAACTGGAAACATGACAATCATCACCCTTACTTTAATAGATTCACACCTCAAAACCCCCATGTATTTTTTCCTCAGGAATTTTGCTTTCCTAGAAATCTTATTTACAACAGTTTCTATTCCTAGATTCCTGGTCAGCATCGCAACAGGGGATATGGCCATTTCTTATAATTCTTGCATCGCCCAGGTATTTTTCTTCATTCTCCTTGGTGCAACAGAATTTTTCCTTTTGACTGCTATGTCCTATGATCGGTATGTGGCTATCTGTAAGCCACTGCACTACACAGTAATAATGAATAGCAGAATCTGCAACCTGCTTGTCATTAGTTCTTGGCTAACTGGCTTTCTCATTATCTTCCCACCACTGGTCATGGGACTTCAACTGGAATTCTGTGACTCCAACATCATTGACCACTTTGCCTGTGATTCTTCTCCATTGCTGCTGCTCTCTTGCACAGACACAGCCTTTCTAGAGCGCATGGCCTTTATTCTGGCGGTATTCACACTTATGATGACCTTGACATTAGTGATTCTTTCCTATATATTCATCCTGAAAATGATTCTGAGAATCCCCTCTGTTGAACAAAGAAAAAAGGCCTTTTCCACTTGTTCCTCACACATAATTGTTATCTCAATTTCTTATGGAAGTTGCATTTTCATGTATGTCAAAACTTCAGCCAAAGAAGGAGTGGCTTTCACCAAGGGTATAGCAGTGCTCAACACCTCTGTTGCCCCAATGCTAAACCCATATATTTACTCCTTAAGAAACCAGCAGGTAAAGCAGTCCTTTAAGAACTTGGTCAAGAAATGTTTTTCAAATAAATTTTCATCATAAATTTATGTCCTGAACTTTATTTAAACGAAACTTTATGCCTGATATAACATTAATATTCTTGTATTTCTTCATCCACTGCTATACTTCCTTTTCCTTCAAGTTTTATTCTCTGTTTATGCCATTTTGACCTCACTTGGCTCAAATATCTTTTAAAATCTACATGCCCTGAAATTTTTCTGAACATGAATCATTTGATGTTATATAGATGAAAATGACTTTTTAAAAAAAAAAAATGCCAAAAGCTAGTTTAAAAATCATTGAAGATCTTTTCCTTTGGACACTAATCAAAAATTAAAGAATGTTATCACCAAGGAATTCTAAAAATATATTTCTCCCAGGATATATGCACAGAGTATTAAAATAAGATTTTCTGGAGATAAAGTCTCCTAAATCTAATGGCCTTAATTTGTCCTCATATTTTCTATGTTTTTTCATTATGAATGTTTATCTATGCTTCTTGGGACATAGGTGTTATATCTTCATTGTTCATTCCATCCTTTAATGTTACAACATATTTTGTTTAATGATGTCTTTGGACTGAATTTCAAAGTTCCTACACGTATGGTATTGATATTTCTGTAGGACACCACTACTCTTACCAGAAAACATCTCTGATGCATGAACATGTAACATCATTTACTTTACCATCGGGACACTCTTGCTTAATCTTATTTTTAAGTAAACATTTTCTTTTCATTTTTAAATTTACTTTATTGTTTAGGTATTACAAATATCTTGCTCGCTACCTCCTTTTTTCTTTCTTTTAATTCTCAGTGCTTGGATTCTCTGATATCACCATTAAAATGTGACTTCTGTCCAACAGGTGAGACTCAATGATTGAGTATCAACCTGTGAATAAGTAGGTCACAGTTTGATCCCTGTTTAGGAATAATGCCAGGGTTGCAGGCTCGACAACCAGTGGGGGGTGTGCAGGAGGTAGCCCATAAATGATTCCCTCTCACCATTGATGTTTCTATCGCTCTCTCCCTCTCCCTTCATCTGTGAAGTCAGTAAAAATACATATTTTAAAAAATATATGTATGACTTCTTCTAACAAGTGCTTATAGAAACAGGGTTACCCTGAATCAAACACAGATAAAAATTAATGAAGTGTTGGGGGATATGAATGTCTAAAACATCCATAAAATATTTAAATTTTGTGTCTTAGCAAATACATTTCCTACATTTCCTTGTAAAGAGTGTTTTGCTCAATTTGATGGTAACTTCACTGAGAACTGAGAAGTATAATGGACTCTCTTATTAGGTAGTATAGATATGAATTCTCCTACTATTCCAAAATTATAGGTTTTCCTCTCTCTTTGCATGAGAATGCTTTTCATTTTTGCCATTTTTACTTTGGAGATTCTACATAAATCCAAATACTTGCTTTGTATCCATTGATGGAGACATTACTCTAGCAATCCAATGCTCAATAAGGTCCAGGTCCTCCAATGTATATGGGTCGAGAGAAATAGGGTGCCAGTCTGTTTTAATAAGTAGTTATTAGAAAAGAATAAACAGACGTATTATAAATTTTACAAATATAAGTTAACAAATATTAAAATATACAATAAACTTTGTTGTAAATTCTGTGTACTCAATAGATTTTTACAGAATTATTTCATTGATTTTTCCCAATCACATATTCAAAACCAACCAATCTTTGCAAATCAAGCAGCTTGACAATTGTAGTTTAACTTAACACTATGTAGTTGAATTTAGCACTCAAAAGCACAATTGAAGTCAGACGTTTCAGTGCTTTCAATAACTCACACAAAAAAAATTGAAAAAGAAAACAGATAAAGATATGGAAGACTTGAACAACGTTATGAACCAAATTGATCTAATTGAAATTTTTAGAATATTCCATCCAACATCAACAGAATACTCATTCTTTCCAGTACCACACAAAACATGAAAGGGAATAATGAAGATCAATGAAATAGAAACCAGAAAAATAAAATTTAAAATATCAATGAAACCAAAACTGGTTACTTAAGAATATCACAAATTTGATACATTTGTCATTGTCTGCCCACCATCCAAAGTAAAATCGTCTTCCATCACCATACATTTGGCCCCCTTTTCCCATTATTTACCTCCTACCCCTTTTCTTTGGGAACCACCACACTATTGTCTGTGCCAATGAGTTTCAGTTTTGTGTCCCACAAGTGAGTGAAATCATATGGTTCTTTACTTACTCTGACTGACTTATTTTGCTTTGTATAACATTTTCAAAGTACAAACATGATGTCTCAAATGGCTGTATGGGTAGCAGCACGGTGTAACACCATACTGACTTACACAGGTAAACATCTCTCAGGAGATGGATTACCTACCTCCTTAGGATTCCAAATTCTCATTACCTAAGTTTCCCATTTTGTTGACACACACCGTTCTGGTATCTTCATGTCAGGATTGACTAGTTCAGAACAATAGATTTATGAATGCAGAGCTATGCCTGCGTAGCTACAGAAATCTCTGGATTTTGAGAATAGTTCTAATATGGGATGCATACATACTCTTCAATCATTAATTCATGTTTTAATTCATCAAATAAAATTGAATCAGAATCTGCGTTTAGCACTAGGAATGGTGCAGTAGGAGACAGACCAAATGCTCACCTATCTACACATACTGCTTATGTAACCTTGGGCAAGTTCCATATCCCCTCAGTACCTCAATTTCATCATTTTCAAAATAAGGTTCTTAACATGACCTAATGAAAGCATTTTGGGGCACAGGTTAAAGGCCAATTAGATCTTTGGTATAATAGAAATAATAATGAATGTGACAATAATAATAAAACTCGCCAAAACCCGTTTGGCTCAGTGGATAGAGCGTCGGCCTGCAGACTGAAAGGTCCCAGGTTTGATGCCAGTCAAGGACATGTTCCTTGGTAGTGGGCACATCCCCATCATGAGGTGTACAAGAGGCAGCTGGTTGATGTTTCAATTTCATCGATGTTTCTAACTATTCATCTCCCTTCCTCTCTGTAAAAAAATCAATAGAATATATTTTTTAAAAATAAATAAATAAGAAAACTCATTACATTTTCTTATAAAATTTATTATTGTTGCTCCTTTATGTTTCTTCCTTCCAATATATTTCTTTTCTATATCATATCTTCCAAAACTACAGTTTGTTAAAAGTAAAAGTTATCTAATTATTTTTTTTGAAAGGTGAACTTGATAAATGTTATAATGTAACAACTTTCTAGAACAATTATTTAATCTTACAAAAATGTTCTTCTTTTTTCATATTTATATTTCTGTTTATATTTAAAGATTTAAATAGAATTTTTACCATACAACATTGTATATTAAAAAGGTTTCTCGTTGTGTTGTGCAAATTTTAGTCAAAAAGGAGCAAGTAGAAAGACTTTAGACTGAAGGCAAATGGAAATGAATTTCAATGAATTGCCCATAAGTATTGTATTTTCTGCTTAATTTTTACTATAAACATGACATATTTACAAAGCGATTGTACTCTTTCTCAATAATAAATTTTCCACTGGCAAAATTAGCAAATAGACTTTTATGAATATTAAGTTTTCAAAAATACTGTATGTTTCAATAACTTATTTAATCTTTACAAATAAATTACTTCCACAATGAATTAAAGTAATATGTATCATTATTACTCATTCTTATGACTTTAAAAAACAACTTTCTTTGGATTAAGTAAATCATCAGAAATCTATAATAAGGCTGAAATCGGTTTGGCTCAGTGGGTAGAGCTTCAGCCTGCAGACTGAAAGGTCCCAGGTTTGATTCTAGTCAAGGGCATGTACCTTTGTTATGGGCATATCCCCAGTAGGCAATGTGCAGGAGGCAGCTGATTGATGTTTCTAACTCTCTGTCTCTCTCTCTTCCTCTCTGTAAAAAATCAATAAAATATAAGTATTTTTAATGTATAAATAGGAAATTATAAAAGCTGTGATTAAAATCTAAGACTATGTAAAAAAAGCAAATAATCGTTGATATGAGCTTGTTACTACATGTTTCATTGTTCTTTTTGCAGAATGAGAACACTACAAATATATTTAAAATTATATTAAGATTTGACATCTAAGATAAATTTTACCTGCAGACCTAAGAATTTAGACTTAAGACATAAATTTGAGAATTCATTCTTCTGGGACTTACGGATGCAAGCTGTAACATTCTTCTTTCTGCTGTTCACATGCTTATTGAGTATCACTGGAAAACTGACCATCTTCATTTTAACACGATCAAATGCTAGTTGAAGAATACCATGTATTTCTTCCTCAGGAATTTCTCTCTTAGAAATCTCTTTCAAAACTGTCTGTATTCTCAGGTTTTGCTCAACATCACTACAGGAGATATAACTGGATTCTATAAGACTTGTGTGACACAAACATCTTTTTATTTACTTTTATTTTTTAATAAATAGTTATTCTTCAGATTGTTACAGTTGTTCCTCTTCCCCCACACCATAGCTCCCCTCCACTCTGTTCCCACTTCACCCCATGCCCTTACCCCTCCCCACTGTCCTTGTACATAGGTAGAAGATTTTTTTCCAATCTCTTCACACTCCCTTCCCCAGATAATTGTCAGTCCGCTCCCTTTTTATGCCCCTGTTTCTAGTATATTCAGCAGTTTACTCTGTCCATAAGATTTTTATTCACTTAATTTTTAGATTCACTTGTTCATAGATGGGTATTTGTTGTTCATAATTTTTATCTTTACCTTTTTCTTCTTCTTCCTCTTCTTAAAGAATACCCTTCAGTTGCGGGCATATCCCCAGTAGGAGGTGTGCAAGAGGCAGCTGATCGATGACTCTCTCTCATAGATGTTTCTAACTCTCTATCTCTCTCCCTTCCTCTCTGTATAAAATCAATAAAATATATTTTAAAATAAAAAAGAAAATTAAAAAAAAAGAATACCCTTCAGAATTTCATATAATGCTGGTTTGGTGGTGATGAACTCCTTTAGCTTTTTCTTATCTGTCAAGTACTTTATCGGACCTTCCAATCTGAATGATAGATTTGCTGGGTAGAGTAATCTTAGTTGTAGTTTCTTGCTGTTCATCACTTTGAATATTTCTTGTCACTCCTTTCTGGCCTGCATAATTTCGGTTGAGAAATCAGTTGACAGTTTTATGGGTACTCACTTGAAGTTAACTAACTGTTTTTCTCTTGCTGCTTTTAAAATTCTCTTTTTGTCTTTTGTCCTTGGCATTTTAATTATGATGTGCCTTGGTGTGGTCCTCTTTGGATTTCATAGGTTGAGAACTGCTAGCAGGATCGCCTAAGACCATCGGAAAAACACAGATATTTACATTATGATTCATAGCAGTAGCAAAATTATAGTTATGACGTAGCAATAAAAATAATTTTATAGTTGAGGGTCACCACAACATGAGGAACTGATTTAAAGGGTTGAGGCATTAGAAAGGTCTACATTCTGAATTTAATGTCCTTTTCTTCAAAGTGAAATCTTACTATGTTAGAAATATAGAATTGCAAAATTTATATTCTCTAAAAGCATGTTAGAATAAAATGAAGAATTTTGATTTTATTATAAACTAGAAGTTCTCTAAGAGCTATAAATACAATAAATATGCCATGTTTTATTTAAAAGCCATGTTCTGGAAAGTGTTGAGATAAAATGAAATTTGCCATTATGGAAATTGTTTAAGATGCTTTAAGAGATTTTGTACTTTAAAATAATAATTTAAAGAATTATTTTATAAAGTTATTTTTTGAAATTTAAATGTCAACATAACAAAAAAGCATAATTTCCTTTAAATGAATCATACATTTAATTTGTGTGATTTTATTTAGTATATTATTTGAGTAGATTTAAAATTTTTTCAATAAAAAATATGATTTAATAGGAAAGTAGTTGATTTCTCACACAATTTTTAAGAACATGTAAGCAAGTTTAATCTTTTGAATATGCCAATTAATATATTAAACAAGCAGGAATAGATGATGAACTTTATGACCTGTTATATAATTATTAGCTTTTAATTCTGTTTTAATTTTCTGGCCCTAAATGATATAAAGTATCAGTCTCTCAACATTCAAATGAGTGCTTTAAAAATAAAACAGCATTTATTTACAAAGACATATGCACCCCTTTGTTCATTGAAGCATTATTCACAGTTGCCAAGACACAGCAATAACCAAAATGTCCTTTGATAGATGATTGGGTAAAGAAGATGTGGTACATATATAACTGGACAATCAGTGGGTCCATATTTCTTGTCACTACTTAAGTCAATTTGGCAGAGACAGGATTGAATCATAAATGAAGGTTTATTCTAAAACTACCAGCCATATCGGAGAGCAGCAGATCTTCCACAAAAATATGCTCTGTATCCCACCATAAGCCAGCTGCTTATATTTAGGCAGAGGGACAAAGATTACATTGGGAAGGATATGCCAAATGGGCAATTTACAGGTAATTGGGGCTGGAGATTTGCAATGGCCTTCAAGTATGCAAAGGTTCAGAGTCTTCAAAGGGCTAATGAAAACCAAAGGGCTGGGAATTTTCAAAAGCCTGGGGTCTTCAAAGGGCTGGAAGCTCTGGTTTCTGCAACAAAGTTGTTAATGTTTCCACGAGAACAGGCGGCTCCCTGATGAGGATGATGGGCTGCATTTCCAGGTGAGCTCCCAGGTCCCACAGGCAGCTCCAACCAGGGTAGAGTGTGCCTCTTTAATCAGAATAAAACAATCACAAGTAACCGAACATGATTATTATTTCTCACAGTTATAGCTGGTTCCCAATATTCTATTGCTGCCCCTATCACAGATACACAATGGAATACTACTCAGTTATCAAATGATGAAATCCTTCAATTTGCAATAACATGAATAGACCTTGGGAATATTATGTTAAGCATAATTGAGTCAGACAGAAAAAGTTAAGTACTTCATTCATATGTGGGATATAAAACTTAAAGCAACAAATGAACAAACTTGAAAAACAGGAAAATTTACAGACAGAGACAACAGTATGGTGGTTATCAGAGGGAAGTGGGTAGGGAGGTAATAAAGGGTAAAGGGGACCCACTATATAGTAATGAAAGATTTGGCTTTGAGTAGTGTGCACACAATGCAATATTTAGATGAAATACTATGGAACTGTACACTAGAAACCTGCATCATTTTATTAGGTAAATAGAGGCCCAGCGTGCCCAAAATTGTGTAGGAGTAGCTCGCTTCTGCTTGCCCCAGCTGGCTGCCCTTCCCATCACCGCTCGTGGCTCATTGACTTGCCCTCTGCCCTCATAGCTCCCTGTTGCTCATACTTCTCCGCTACTAGTAGCTCACTGCCCTGCAGTTCACTGCTTGTAGCTCTCCACTGCCAGTAGCTCATGCCCCACCCTGCCCACTGGTGAGAGTTGCCACTCATTTGGTCATGATGGCATTACAGCATGACGGCCATGCACTTTTTATATAAGGGATGTCATTCCAATAAATTTAATAAATAATGATAAAACTGTCTTTTTCATCCAAAACTGGGGTATGAAATTACATTTTTTTTTCTTTAAGTGTCAGCTCTTAGGACATAATTATGCCACAACTCTTGTATAATTATCCTAATAGAGATGCCATTAAAACAGTTGGTTTATGCCATAGTTGTGACTAAGCTATTAGCACAAGTTGTTATTGAAGAAAATGACACTGAGGTTTATTATTGAAGGAATTAAACATCATACATGCAGACAGAGTTTTTAAAAGTAATCTGTATAGTTTTGTCTTAGAATTAGAGGTGTTAATATGAACATATCTATATCTATCTATCTATCTATCTATCTATCTGTCTGTCTATCTATCAAAGCCTATGAGACTATTATGACAGAACAACCAAGCACTATGACACTCACTGAGCACCAGAGAGAAGATGCTCAATGTAGGAGCAGCCCTCAGCCCACAGGCCACCAGGATGCCAGCAAATATCCTGGTCCCTTCTCCCCCTGGGCAGCAGGGCCCAATTCCGATTCTGGCTTGGACCCTGGGCTGGGATGGGGAGCTGGGGGTGGGTGGTGGCGGATGTAGGTTGTGAGGGAAAGCAGAGGCAGTGAGGCAAGGAAGCTGGGAGGTGGGGAACCTTACAGTGGAAATCTTCAGGCGGTGAGGGAAGGAGGAGGCCAGGAGGTCAGAAGGCAGGAAGGTGGGGAACTACGTAGTGGTGGAGCATGGGTGATGAGAGAATCAGGAGGTATGGAGGCTGTGAGGCGGGAACTGAATTTGCCCTCAGCACAGGCCAGGTTTAAGGATCCCACTCATTCAGGAACCTTTGCATTGGGCCTCTAGTGTGTGTGTATATATAATATGAGGCTCCGTGCATAAAATTTGTGCACTGGGTGGAGGGAGGTTGTCCCTCAGTCCAGTTTATGCCCTCTCCAATCTGGAACCTATTTAGGGATGTCGAACTGCCCATTTAGGCCAGATCCTAGCAGGTCTAAGTTTTCATTAGCAAACACAACTTTTCAGGCAGACACAGAGTTGCTAAATCCCTTAGAATTTCCTGGGTGATAATTCCTAGTGGGATCAGGCCTAAATGGGCAGTTGGACATCCTCTCACAATCCAAGATTGCTGGCTCCCAACTGCTCGCCTGTCTGCCTGCCTGATTGCTATTACCCACTTTTGCCTGCCAATCTGATCATCCCCTAACCACTGCCCTGCCAACAGGATCAATGCCTAACTGCTCCCCAGCCAGCGTGATTACCTTTAACTGCCTCCCCCTGCCAGTCCGGTCAAATCTTCCGGACAAAAAGATCAGCAAAGAAAGAACAATCCTAAATGACTCAATAGCTCAGATGGACTTAATTGACATCTTCAGTACATTTCACACCAAAGCCATGGAATATACTATCTTCTCAAGTATATCTTTGAAAATGTTCCACATCGGACATTTTCAAAGATAGACCACATATTGCGTCACAAGCAAAGTCTCCCCAAATTCATGAAGATTGAAATACCAAGCATCAGACCAAAATGGCATAATATTACAAATAAACTTGAATAAAAATAAACTAAAGAATTCAAACACTTGGAAACTGAATAGCATGCTATAGAACATTGATTGGGTTACCAAAAGATCAAAGAAGAAATTAGAAGCATTCTGCCAGAGAAAGAATTCAGAGACTTGGTCATAAGGTGAATGAAAAGAATTGAAGACAATATGTGTAAGAACCAAGAGGAAATGAAAAATGATATCGCTGCTATAAAGAACTCAATAAACAGCATCAATAGTAGACTAGAAAAAGCAGAGGACTGCACCAGTGAGCTATAAGACAAGGTAGGAAAAAAATACCCAAACAGAGCAGCTTCTAGAGAAAAAAAAATTAAAAGGCAGGAGGAGAGCTTAAGGGAACTGTGGGACAACATGAAACAAAACAACATCTACATAATAGGGATGCCAGAAGGAGAGGAAACTGAGCAAAGAGTAGAAAACCTGTTTGAGGAAATAATGACAGAAAATTTCCCTCATAGAGGGAAGAAAAAACTCACAAATCCAAGAAACTCTTGGACTCCCAAGAAAAATGAACCCCAAAACACCGACACCAAGGCACATTATAATTAAATTGCCAAACACCAACAACAAAGCAAGAATCTTAAAAGCAACCAGAGAGAGACAGAAAGTTAACTACAAAGGATCCCCATCAGACTAGCAACTGATTTCTCAACAGAAACACATCAGGCCAGAAGGAAATGGAATGAAATATACAAAGTCGTGCAAAGGAGGGTTCTGAATCCAAGAATAGGTACCCAGAAAATATTGTACCTATCAATCAAAATTGAGGGTCAAATCAGAAGATTCACAGACAAAAATAAAGTCTAAGGGAGTTTATTACAACCAAACCACCAATGCAAGAAATGCTAAAGGGTCTGATGTAAAAAGAAGAAATAGGAAGCTAAGAAGGAACATGGGGGTAAAGAATAAATATGGGGACAAACAAGTACTGTTCAATAATAACTTTAAATGTAAATGGATTAAATGCCCCAATCAAAAGACATAGGGTAATGGAATGGATAAGAAAATAAGACCCATATATCTGCTATCTACAGGAAACCCATCTCAGAAAAAAAAGACCCAAATGAACTGATGGTGAAGGGATGGAAAAATGTTTGTCATGCAAATGGAAATGAAAGGAAAAAAAGCTGGGGTAGCAATACTTATATTTGATGAATTATCAATAGATCACAAAGTGAAGGACATAGAAAGAGATAAGGAAGGCCACTTTATAATACTAAAGGGAGAAATCCAAAAGGAAGAAATAACTCTCATAAGAATATAAGCACCCAAAAGACGAGCACCTAAATACACACACACACACACACACACACACACACACAAAAAAAAAAAAAAAATTTCTGGAAGATAACTGTTGAATGGAGCAGAGACCACCCAAGAGGCAGAGACCCCTACCCAGGAAACAACTCCAAATAGCCAATTGCGGAGTCAAATAACAAATTTATTACAGATTCGAATCTGGGCTGCCGCCACCAGGATGGAGCAGGCGACAAACAGCAGCCAGCAGTTACAAATCCAGCTTTTTATATACATTTCAAAAAAGGGGGGTGGAGGTCCACGGGGCTGGAGCTGACTGGTTTCTATATTGCTTAACCTTGCGGTTGTATGTATCGGCCAGATGGCCTAATCTCCCTTCTTGGTTCGTTCTGTTCTTTTAGCCTTGACTAACCCAGACTGTTGATTTGGCCTTCAGGTCCAGGAGGGGGAGGGATGAGTAACTTTCTACCCTCCAGGCAAGGTCAGTAATTTCCCACTCCTCAGCAAGTAATCAAAGGCCGAAGTCAGATAGCAAAGCTAAAATTCAAACAGCAGTTTTTACCAAAGTATGGTTGCCACTATATTTCATTCCCCACTGGTTTTTTTGTACAAGAGTCAAATCATTGACTCATCCTACTTCTTTGCTCTCTAGTCCCCTAGCACATTTAGCCTTACTTAGCCCCGGACTTTCTCACTTGGTTAGTAAAAATGTTTTTACAGTTATCAAAACCTCTAGTACTACAGTTCCTATTAGTACTGTCCTTTTTCTGTGCAGGAGCTGGGAGTGGTGTAGCCAGGTCTGGGTGCCGTCTACTTCAACAGCCGTGGGCGTGCTCAGGATAACAGTGTAGCGTCCCTTTCAGGTTGGAGTGAGTCTTTGGGCAGGGAACTTCTTTACCCACAGAGTCTCCGGGCTGGAAGGGGTGTACAGGGTCCACGGGGGGCACTGGCAGTGTATCTGGAACAAGCTTATGCATGGCTTCTGGGTAAATTGCAGAGCCTGTAAGGACTTGAGCAAGGGAATGGTTATGAATTCTAGCTTTCAGTTTCTCCCTGACCCCAGGAAGGATGGAGGGAGGTCTACCATACACGATCTCAAAAAGAAGGGGGGAAACCATCCCAGTAGGAGATACACCCGGCCTATAATAGGGCGAAGGGCAGGGGGTTGGTCCAATTTTCACCGGTTTTTAGGACAAATTTAATTAAACTTTTTAGAGTTCCACTCATGCCTGTCCTAAGGCTTGAGTTATACTTTGAGATACCTTGCTACAAAGGCTGGGCTGTTATCTGATCCTATGACTACTGGCAGCTCGACTCTAGGTATAATCTTCTGGAGTAATTTCTTGACTACTACAGAGGCAGTTTCTATCCTATGCTTCAACTTAATCTGAGAAGGTGTCTATAAAAACTAGCATATACTTGTACACAAACTTCTAGTGACTATGCTTTTACCTTACTTAAGCTTCGTAGTATCTGCCTCACAGAAGTTCAGAAGTCTTGATGATACCTAAGTGGGTAACCTGGCGTGACTGGGCAACTAATATCTGACTTAGAGCCTCTGGGACCAACAGTCTGTCATCTGGTAGGGTCCACCAACCATCTGGTCCTTCGATGACTTGCTTCTGTTCAGCCAATTCTTCCTCTTCTTTGGTGTAGGTTGGGGTCTGTCAGGGTTACTAAGACTTGTAAAGGCCCCACTGGTTTTTGGGCATCTTCCTTTGCAGTTTGGTCTGTGGCTCTATTTTCTCTGGCTTTAATTGTCTCCCCTTTCTGATGTCCTTTGCAGTGCACTATTGCAACTGATTTTGGGAGTCAGATGGCCTCAAATGATGGCCACTTCCCAGAGGCACACTGGCCACTCTGCTGCCACAGGGTCTAGTCTCTTAGACAGATAGGCAACAGGTCTCTTCCCGGGACCTAGAGTCTGAGTGAGAATCCCTTTGGCAATGCCTCTTACCTCACTCACGTAAAGGTGGAAGGGCTTCGTGACGTCTGGCGAGGCTAGGGCAGGTGCTGAGATAAGAGCCTTCTTTAGCTCCTCAAAGGCCCGTTGTTCTACTTCAGTCCACTTTAGCGGCTGCGTTCCTCCTGTACGTGTCCCTTCTTAGGTTTACAGTCCTTCTTGATGTCCAAGGAAAACAGTCAGTTTGTCTGGTGGCTCCCTGGACTGATATCTTCCTAGAGGTCCCATTGGCTCTGTCAAGACTGAATAAACTGCCCAGAGCTCACCAGGAAATTAATAGCTTTGCTTCTCACTTGTAAGGTTACCCTTGGGGGATTAATTGAAAGGAGCCCTGGTCCTGTCAGTCTTCTTCCTGGAGGTTAAAAACCCTTGGAGTCTAAGTCTTCCTTTCTTTCAGACCGTCTCTGTCTCTTCTGGCCTCACCTTCTGTCTCTCTCCCTCTCTAATACATTCATATCACTTTCTCTTCCAATCTTTGTTTCTGCTTCTGTCTAAATCCTTCCCTCTCGGACTCCCAGAGTCTTTTTTCTTTCCCTCTCTCCCTGTTTCTCTTTCTCATCACATGCACAACTTTCATAAAAACTTTATTAGCTTTTAAACCTTCTTTCTATGTCCTTCAAAAATCTACAACCATACCTCAAATCTTCTATTATTTTAGAATATTTAGGAAAGGCAGAGGGAAGAGAGAGCAAGTCTAGCACTCTGTTCCCAGTAGCCGCTTGAATTTTAAACTGCCACATTCTTCCTACAGATAAGACTGAGAAGGGGAACAGGAGAATTTTAACTGTGCCTTTAAGTCCCCTAATAGAACAGGGTGAAAAGTGTCCAAGCAGTCATGGGGGGTTAAACCATGTTTTCACATTGTTTTAACACAATTCCAAATAAATTATAAACCTTTGTGATGAAGTCTACTTAAATCTATAGAGTAGGCACACATGACTGAAACCAAAAATGATTCCCAAACAAAATACAAGATGCAGGTACAAGCCCAAATTCAAGCTTACAATTCAATTAGAAATGATAACAATGGCATATGAGAAAAGCAAAACAAAACAAATTAATATGGCTATCACTTTTTCTACATTAAGAGAAAAATATATGACTTGGCCTACTTCCTCACAAGAGGTACACTATAAATTCCCAACAAATTTACTTAGGTCTGTATGAAACAATCTGGAGAGGGCTCAAGCATCATATAGATTCCTCATCTGATAAATGAGAATAAATCAATCCTTGAGATCTTTGATCATTATTGCTTATTCTTAACACATGTAATACAGTTTAGCCTGCCATATTCTAGGCATTTCGTTACTGCAATTAATTTTTTCCTAATTCAATTTATACTTAAGTAGCTATGACTCTGCTTAGCTGATATCAATGATAAAAACTAAACATTGTAAGCAAGGCCATGGAATCACCTGCCACTCCTTGCAGATCACATTCTTTAGCTGAAAACTCCTAGCCATTCATGTAAATTTGTTACCATTATCAACTAGGTAGTTTCCACCTCATGGTGGGGAATTTCAAAAGCTGCTTACAATGACTTGGGAAACCAGTATTAATTTATCTGCTGCCTCCAGCTACTCAAACAACTCCTGGAGGTGAATGGAGGCAGGGAGAGAGCGGGTCCCAGGTGGTGAAGGCAGTGCTGCCACCAGGGCGTTTTCATCAGACTGTCCGCCGCTTGCCTCTTGCTAGCAAAGGTGCAATGGGGGAATCGGTGACCCTTCCAGTGCAATCACACTCCTTGAACTTTCTGACAAGCTCTTACTGATTTTAAAATTATAACTTGAGTTGACACACATACAAGGACCAAGAGGCCCACAAAATATTTTCTTTTTCCTTTAAAGATTTTATAATGTACTGTAATCATTAATCACCTTAAATTTAAATGGCTAATTGAAACAAACAGTTCTGAGACCGTTCCTCCAGCACTGATGAAGACTGGGTGGAGGCAGGTGTCTGAAATAAGATTCATTTAGTTTTTGAGCTCTCTGGGCAGACTTGGCGACTTTGCCAGCTCAAGCTTCCTTCTTGTAAATAGTTACTTTTAGACTTCGGTCTTTGCTTTTAACCTTTTTAGACTATAATTGTTATAACCTCATACCTTCAAATCAATAAACATAGACATAAATCCTGTTAGGCGGGCCGATTCCCCTCTGACAGAAAGCAAAGCACTCCTGGGAAAAAGGAATCCCAGTGGCCACTCGGGGCGGTTTGCTAGCCATCAGAGCACTCAGCTTTAAACAAATTAAAGGTTTCTTTCTTTCTCTCTGCTCGCCTGTGGCCGGGCGAGTAAGACAGACCTGGGAGGTCTCTTTCCCAATTTTCCTTTGTCAAGGAGACAACCACACTCCTTCAGCAATTTGGGGTTATCAAAAAGAACATCAATCTGGATATCAATGTATGGAATTTGGTTCGGATGCCCGGGGCTTCCATAGACTATCCGCCGGACTCCCGTACAGGACCCCATTTCTAGGGTCCCTGTTGAAGGCCAATCAACCCCAAATCTCGGCCACTCCAACTTACAGAGTCTCTGGAGAGTGAAGGCATCTACAGAAACACCATAGCCTTCACCCTTCTCTGAAATCAGAAAAAATTTTTAATCATACATTCAAGGGGACTTAGGTGACTCTCCCTCGAGTTTCCTTGCCCCATTTCTCTCTTTCTTCTCAATCTATAAACAGTTAGGCAACAAATAAGTCCAAAACAAAAATGACAAGTAACATTCTTAGAAACACAAAAAACCAGACATACCACAGCATTCTCTCAGTTTCACCCACTCGAACAACAAGAAACCAAGACCGCAGGTGGGGCGTCCCCCACTCCGGCCGGATCTGAGAACTTCTGGCAGCGTCCCGCCGTTCTCTGATCCCAAGCGCTCGCGAGCAACCAAGAACAAGAAACACAAGGAACAAATGAGGCCTCTACTTACCGGCGCCGTTCAGGTAGTCCGGACGACGAGAATGGGGCGTCTGCCCGTCTGGGGGTCTCTAATCCCGGACGAGCCCCCAAATGTTGAATGGAGCAGAGACCACCCAAGAGGCAGAGACCCCTACCCAGGAAACAACTCCAAATAGCCAATTGCGGAGTCAAATAACAAATTTATTACAGATTCGAATCTGGGCTGCCGCCACCAGGATGGAGCAGGCGACAAACAGCAGCCAGCAGTTACAAATCCAGCTTTTTATATACATTTCAAAAAAGGGGGGTGGAGGTCCACGGGGCTGGAGCTGACTGGTTTCTATATTGCTTAACCTTGCGGTTGTATGTATCGGCCAGATGGCCTAATCTCCCTTCTTGGTTCGTTCTGTTCTTTTAGCCTTGACTAACCCAGACTGTTGATTTGGCCTTCAGGTCCAGGAGGGGGAGGGATGAGTAACTTTCTACCCTCCAGGCAAGGTCAGTAATTTCCCACTCCTCAGCAAGTAATCAAAGGCCGAAGTCAGATAGCAAAGCTATTGATAAAATTCAAACAGCAGTTTTTACCAAAGTATGGTTGCCACTATATTTCAATAACAAGGAAGAGACTGGCAGCAATACAATCATACAAGGGGACTAAAATACTGGGGCATGTATGACAAATCCTCTCAACAAAAAAAATCAGCAAAGAAACATTAATTCTAAATGACTCACTAGATCAGACGGAATTAATTGGCATCTTCAGAACATTTCACCCCAAAGCCACACAATATACATTCTTTTCAAGTGACATGGATCATTTTCAAAGGTAGACCACATATTGGAACACAGATAAAGATGCTTAAAATTCTAGAAGATAGAAATCATATCAAGCATCTTCTCAGATCACAATGGCATAAAACAGGAAATCAACTACAATAAACACAATCTAAAAAAATCAAATAACTGGAGACTAAATAGCATGCTCTTAAACAATGACTGCGTTACCAACGGGATCAAAGAAGAAATAAAAACATCATGGCAACAAATGACAATGAAAACATAACAATCCAAAATCTATGGGACACAGACCTCTTGAGAGGGAAGCTCATAGATATATAAGCCTACTGCAAAAAATAAGAAAAAATGGTAATAAATTACAGAACACTACAACTCAAAGAGTTAGAAAGAGAGCAACAAGTAAAGCCCAGTATAAGCAGAAGAAATAATAAAGATCAGAGCAGAGATAAACAACACAGAGACAAAACAAACAAACAAAAACTTAACAAAAAACAAAAACAAAACAAAAAAATGTAAGACAAAAGATCAACAAAACCAAGAGCTGTTTTTTTGGAAGGATAAACAAGATTAATGAACCTCTTCACAGAAAGAGGTGAAATAACTGACCCCTCTGAAATACAAAGGATTGTTAAAAAATACTATGAACAACTTGACTGCAACAAATTGGACAACCTGGAGGAAATGGACATATTCCTGGAAAAAACATCATTTCAAAACTCAATCAAGAAGAATCTAAAATCTCAATAGGCCAATAACTATGGATGAAACTGAATCAATCATCAAAAACCTTCCAGCAAACAAAATCCCAAGGCCAGAGAGCTTCACAGGGGAGTTTTATCAGACATTCAAAGAAGAACTGAAACCTATCTCCTCTGACTATCCCAAAAAATTCAAGAGGAAGGAATACTTCCAAGCTCATTTTATGAAGCCAGAATCATCCTCATACCAAAACCAGATAAAGACAACACAATGAAAGAGAATTACAGGCCAATATCCCTCATGAACATAGCGCCAAAATCCTCAACAAAATTCTAGCAAATCGCATCCAGCAGTACATCATGACCAAGTAGGATTTATCCTGGGGATGCAAGAATGGTACAATATCCAGAAATCAACAAACATAAACAAATATGATAGATCACATAAACAAATTGAGAGATTAAAGTCCCCATAGTCATATCAATTGATGCAGAAGAAGCATTTGACAAAATCGAACACCATATCTTGATTAAAAAAAAAAAAATCTATCAGCAAGGTGGGAATAGAAGGATCATACCTCAACATAATAAAATCCATACATGACAAACCCACAGCCAACATCATACTCAATGGGCAAAAACTAAAACCATTTCCCCTAAGAACAGGAATAAGACATGGATGGGATGCCCACTCTCAACTCCTATTTGACATAGTACTGAAAGTATTAGCCATTGCAATTAGACAAGAAGAAGAAATAAAAGGCATCCAAATTGGAAGAGAAGAAGTAAAACTGTCCTTATATTCAGATGGCATGATATTGTACATAATAACCTGAAAGACTGCATCAAAAAAATAATTAGACATAATAAATGAATTTGGCAATGTAGCAGAACACAAAATTAACACCAAGAAATCTATGGCATTTCTATACACCAACAGTAAACTTACAAAAGAGAGACTATACAAGCAATCCCATTTACCATAGCACCAAAAAAATTAACATACCTAGTAATAAACAAGTAAGTAGGTAAAAGACCTATACACAGAAAACTACAGGACACTTATAAAAGAGATAGAGAAAGTCATAAATAGATGGAAGAACATATCATGTTCATGGATTGGTAGAATCAACATCATTAAAGTGTCCACACAACCCAAAGCAATCTATAGATTCAATGCACTCCCATTAAAATACCAATGGCATACTTCAAAGACCTAAAAAGAACTCTCCAAAAATTCATCTGGAAACAAAACAGACCCCAAATAGCCACAGCAATCCTGAGAAAGAAGAACAAAGTAGGTGGGATCTCAATATAAGATTTTAAGCTGTATTACAAAGCCACTGTTCTCAAAACAGCCTGGTACTGGCACAAGAACAGATATATATATACGTATCTCAATGGAATAGAATAGAGAACCCAGAAATTGTCCCAAACCACTATGCTCAATTAATATTCAAGAATGGAGGCATGAACATACAATGGACTCAAGACAGCCTCTTCAAAAAGTGGTATTGGGGGAAAATGGACAGACACATGAAAAAAAAAATGAAACTGGACCACCAACTTACACCATACACAAAAATAAACTCAAAATGAATAAAGGACTTAAATATAAGACAGGAATCCATACAGAAACTAGAGGAAGCCAGAGACAATGAAATCTCAGATATATGCCAAAGCGATTTCTTCACCGATACTGCTCCTAGGGCAATGGAAACTGAAGAGAAAATAAACAAATGGGACTACATAAAAATAAAAAGATTTTGCACAGCAAAAGAAACTATCAATAAAACAACAAGAAACCCCACTGTATGGGAGAACATATTTGCCAATGTTACCACAGATAAAGGTTTAATCTCCATCATCTACAGGGAACTCATACAACTTACTAAAAGGAAGATAAATGATCCAATAACAAATGGGCAATGGACCTAAATAGATAGTTTTTATAAGAAAACAGAAAAAAGGCCAAAAGACATATGAAAACATGCTCAAAGTCACTAGTTTTCTGAGAGATGTAATTCAAAATGACAATGTAGTACCATCTCACACCTGTCAGAATGGCTATCATCAACAAATCAACAACTGACAAGTGCTGGTGAGGATGCAGAGAAAAAGGAACCCTCATGCACTGCTGTTGGGAATGCAGACTGGTGCAGCCACTGTGAACAGAATGGAGTTTCCTCAAAAAGCTAAAAATGGGACTTCCATTTGACCCAGTAATCCTACTTCTAGGAATATATCCTAAGAAAGTAGAAACACCAATCATTTGATTTATTAGTATTTTGTCTAGAATTTTTGCATCTGTGTTAATCAGAGGAAATGCTCTCTTAGGGGTTCCGTGTGAGTGTTATCCTTGCCAGGTTTTGGTGGTGTGGCCAAGCAGTCTAAGGTGCTGGGTTTAAACTCCTCATTGTTGTTTGTACTATACACCTCTCTGATGTTAATGTTTTTTAAAAATAATAAATTCCCAAGGATATCTAATTAAAGTTATTCAACTCAATTTAGAGTTTATTCATCAGTAGCATTCCTCTCTAGAGACATTTTAATTCCATTTCTTTGCAAGAATCCCTTGGGAATATTTTGAGGAAAAAAAACTAACATAAAACCACTCTGTTTTCAAAACAATAGTTAGAAAACCAGGGTTCCTGCTGGAAGGTATATATATTATAATCCATCTTTCTTTTACTAAAGAATATAAGATTAAGGAAGATTTTTCTAGCATTTAAAATTAAAATGATATTTTAAGTAAATTTTGGAAAAGAAGAGCTAACTAAATGTCTGGTTTAGGATTAATGCAACTGGAAATAGTTCTTTATATTGTGAGAATTTTCTTTCTCACACACTTTTACTACTGTGCTATGAAGCTTCCCTCTTTTCCATTCTTGTTATTTCTTGATTTTTACTCATGTTATTGAGCCTTTTTCTTATGAACTAAGGGCTTTACTTAATTAACCAGAAAATACAGAACTTTCTCAACTCTACCAATTTCACTGCTAAATATTTTCCTGATCCCCCATTTTTCTTTTTCTTTTACATATTTAGTTTTTTTATGCATTGTTAGCCACATTCCAAGAAAATATAGCCTCTGATTCTTTTGAGTCATCAGTTCAAATTTTAAGACGGCGCTATTTTCGGTCTTTCAGACTTAATATAGATTAACTAATTGAAACTGCCCATAGAGCTTCAGCCACAATGTTACCAACTATTTCTTTTTTATCTTTTTTTAATTCTTTATTACATATGTCTTCTTTTCCCTCCATTGACCTCTCCCTGCCTCCTCCCAGTTCCCAGAACATACCCTCAGCACCCTAGTGTCTGTGTCCACTGGTTATGCTTCTATGCATGCATACAAGTCCTTTAGTTGATCTCTTAACACCCCCCTCCATGCCTTCCCTCTGGGTTTGACACTCTGTTCCATGCTTCTTGGCATCTGGATCTATTTTTGTTCATCAGTTTGCTTGGTCACAAGTTGCAAGGTTTCTTGAATACTTTGCTTACAGTCTGGATGTAGCACCTTTTACCAGCAACTTGGACTATGTCACCTTTCTATCAGTGCCTCCTTGCTCCAAGAACAGTTTTGTACTGGACTTTTTCTTCCATATGTTCCGTCTCACTCTATGCAACCAGGTTCATCTCACCAAGTCCCACCAACACGCTATGTAAGTATGTTATCACATAAGGAATTCAAAGGCAGAAGCAAGTTGTGAAATCTATGAAATGCTCCAAATTAAGCTTCAAACACTGACAATTAAAGTAAGGCAGCAGAGTGTTTGGGTTCAACAATCAAATTGCTACCACTTGGGATTATATTATTATAAGAATTTTTTTTCATTTCTCACCTCATTTATTTTTTCCTATTTCTAATCAGCTTATACAGTAACTTAGGTCCCTTAACTTGGTTGTTAGAATCTCTTTTAAAAAGCAATATGTTATCATTTAATTCATAAAAAATAAATTTACATTCTGTTTGCTTATTTAGTAATATATATGTACTAATGTGTGTGTTTGTGTGTGTGTGTGTGTGTGTGTGTGTGAGTTTAGTTTTGATAGTCCAGATTCTTTTGCTATTATTAATTATCTATATAGGTGGGGCTGATATAAAATAATCTCAGAATATTTGGGGGAAAAACTAAAAAACTAAACTTTAGAATGGTTCATTTTCAAAGAATGATAGAGTATTATGCTAAATGAAATAAGCCAGGCAGAGAAAGATAAACATCACATGATCTCACTTATTTGTGGAACAAAATGAACGGCATAAACTGACTAACAATCACAGATCCAGAGACTGAGAAAACGTTGATCATGATGTCAAACCTCTGGGAAGGTGGGGGTCAGTGGGAGTAAGGGGAAGACACCAACCACTTGTATGCATGCATATGAGCCTAATAATGGACACAGGCAACAATGGGGTGGGGCATTAGTGGGGGGTGGGGAGTAATGGGGGAATAGGACACATATGTAAAAAATAAACAATTTTTAAAAATAAATAAAAGAATAAATAAATAAATAAATAAATAAATAAATAAATAAATAAATTCAGAAAATAAAACATGTGGTCATTGGTGAAATAGTCTAATGAAACTAATATAATATTTTGCATTTTATACTTCATTTTTATACACATATGAACAACTTTTAAGAGAAAGTAAAAGACATTTGGTAAGGAATGGTTTTATTTCTTTTAAATATGTTTTTATTTATTTCAGAGAGGAAGGAGAGAGAGACAGAGAGAGAGAGAGAGAGAGAGAGAGAGAGAGAAACATCAATGATGAGAGAGAACAATTGATTGGATGTCTCTTGCACACCCTTTACAGGAGATTGATCCCTCAAACCGTCACATGCCCTGACTGGTAATCAAACTGTGACCTCCTGGTTCTTGGGTCAATGTTCAATCATTGACCCACGCCAGCTGGTTAAATATATTTTTCTTGTACAGATGTGTTCATTAGACCTATCAAGTGACTCACTTAATATTAAATGGCTAGTGATCTACAAGGCAGTTGATAAGTATAAGTTTCTTTGTCCTGGCTCACGTGTCTTTTCAGAATTCAGTAAAACTTGGTAGCTAATTTATTGGCCCATTATATTAAAAACAGTATTTTTTAATCTGGCAGAGGTGATTTAAAAAAAAAATCTTGTACTCACTAAATCATTGTTTTCTCTTTGCAGTTACAGATGTGGAAGAAATTAACAATAAGAAATGAAAAACCAAACATCTGTAAAAGAGTTCATTCTTCTAGGATTAACAGATGACCCAAAGTTAAATGTTGTAATTTTTATATTTCTATTTCTCACATACATCCTGAGTATAACTGGAAACATGACAATCATCACCCTTACTTTGATAGATTCACACCTCAAAACCCCCATGTATTTTTTCCTCAGGAATTTCGCTTTCCTAGAAATCTTATTTACAACAGTTTCTATTCCTAGATTCCTGGTCAGCATCGCAACAGGGGATATGACCATTTCTTATAATTCTTGCATGGCCCAGGTATTTTTTGTCATTCTCCTTGGTGCAACAGAATTTTTCCTTTTGACTGCTATGTCCTATGATCGGTATGTGGCTATCTGTAAGCCACTGCACTACACAGTAACAATGAATAGCAGAATCTGCAACCTGCTTGTCATTAGTTCTTGGCTGACTGGCTTTCTCGTTATCTTCCCACCTGTGATCATGGGACTTCAACTGGAATTCTGTGACTCCAACATCATTGACCACTTCACCTGTGATTCTTCTCCATTGCTGCTGCTCTCCTGCATGGACACAGCCTTCCTAGAGCGCCTGGCCTTTTTTCTGGCGGTACTCACGCTTATGATAACCTTGACATTAGTGATTCTTTCCTATGTATTCATCCTGAAAATGATTCTGAGAATCCCCTCTGCTGAACAAAGGAAAAAGGCCTTTTCCACTTGTTCCTCACACATGATTGTTATCTCTATTTCTTATGGAAGTTGCATTTTCATGTATGTCAAAACTTCAGCAAAAGAAAGAGTGGCTTTGACCAAGGGTATAGCAGTGCTCAACACCTCTGTTGCCCCAATGCTAAACCCATTTATTTACTCCTTAAGAAACCAGCAGGTAAAGCAGTCCTTTAAGAACTTGGTCAAGAAATGTTTTTCAAATAAATTTTCATCATAAATTTATGGCCTGAACTTTATTTAAGTGAAACTTTATGCCTGATATAATATTAATATTCTTGTATTTCTTCATCCACTGCTATACTTCTTTTTCCTTCGTTTTATTCTCTGTTTATGCCATTTTGACCTCACTTGGCTCAAATATCTTTTAAAATCTACATGCCCTGAAATTTTTCTGAACATGAATCATTTGATGTTATATAGATAAAAATGACTTTAAAAAATGCCAAAAGCTAGTTTAAAAATCATTGAAGATCTTTTCCTTTGCACACTAATCAAAAATTAAAGAGTGTTATCGCCACGGAATTCTAAAAATATATTTTTCCCAGAATATATACACAGAGTATTAAAATAAGACTTTCTGGAGATAAAGTCTCCTAAATCTAATGTCCTTAATTTGTCCTCATATTTTCTATCATTTTTCATTATGAATGTTTATCTATGCTACTTGGGACATAGATGTTATATCTTCATTGTCCATTCCATCCTTTAATGTTACAACATATTTTTGTTAATGATGTTTTGGGACTGAATTTCAAAGTTCCTACATGTATGGTATTGATATTTCTGTAGGACACCACTCCTCTTACCAGAAAACATCTCTGACGCATGAACATGTAACATCATTTACTTTACCATCTGGACACTCTTGCTTAATATTCATTTTAAGTAAACATTTTCTTTTAATCTTTAAATTTACTTTATTGTTAAAAGTATTACAAATGTCTTGCTCTCTACCTCCTTTTTTCTTTGTTTTAATTCTCAGTGCTTGGATTCTCTGATATCACCATTAAAATGTGACTTCTGCCCAAAAGGTGAGACTCAGGGATTGAGTATCAACCTGTGCATAAGTAGGTCACAGTTTGATCCCTGTTTAGGAAAAATGCCAGGGTTGCAGTCTCGACAACCAGTGGGGGGTGTGCAGGAGGTAGCCCATAAATGATTCCCTCTCACCATTGACGTTTCCCTCCCCCTTCATCTGTGAAGTCAGTAAAAATAAATATTTTAAAAAATATATGTATGACTTCTTCTAACAAGTGCTTATAGAAACAGGTTACCCTGAATCAAACACAGATAAAAATTAATGAAGTGTTGGAGAGTATTAATGTCTGAAACATCCATAAAATATTTAAATTTTGTGTCTTAGCAAAAACATTTGCTACATTTGCTTGGAAAGAGTGTTTTGCTCAATTTGATGGTAACTTCAGTGAGAACTGAGAAGTATAATGGACTATCTTATTAGGCAGTATGAATATGAATTCTCCTACTATTCCAAAATTATAAGTTTTCCTCTCTCTTTGAATTTTTGCGGTTTTTACTTTGGAGATTCTACATAAATCCAAATACTTGCTTTGCATCCATTGATGGAGACATTACTCTAACAATCCAGTGCTCAATGAAGTCCAGGTCCTTCAATGTATATGGGCAGAGAGATATAGGGTGCCAGTCAGTTTTAATAGTTAGTTATCAGAAAAGAATAAACAGACGTATTATAAATTTTACAAATATAAGTTAACAAATAATAAAATATACAATAAACTTTGTTGTAAATTCTGTGTACTCAATAGATTTTTACAGAATTATTTCATTGATTTTTCCCAATTACGCATTCAAAACCAACCAATCTTTGCAAATCAAGAAGCTTGACAATTGTATTTTAACTTAACACTATGTAGTTGAATTTAACATCAAATGCACAATTGGAGTCAGATGTTTCAGTACTTTCAATAACTCACACAAAAAATAATTGAAAAAGAAAACAGATAAAGATATGGAAGACTTGAACAACGTTATGAACCAAATTGATCTAATTGAAATTTTTAGAATATTCCATCCAACATCAACAGAATACTCATTCTTTCCAGTATCACACAAAACATGAAAGGGAATGATAAAGGTCAATGAAATAGAAACCAGAAAAATAAAATTTAAAATATCAATGAAACCAAAACTGGTTACTTAAGAATATTACAAAATTGATACATTTTTCATTGTCTGCCCACCATCCAAAGTAAAATCATCTTCCATCACCATACATTTGGCCCCCTTTTCCCATTATTTACCTCCTACCCCCTTCTCTTTGGGAACCACCACACTATTGTCTGGGCCAATGAGTTTCAGTTTTGTGTTCCACAACTGAGTGAAATCATATGGTCCTTTACTTACTCTGACTGACTTATTTTGCTTTGTACAATATTTTCAAAGTCCATACATGATGTCTCAAATGGCAGTATGGGTAGCAGCAAGGTGTAGCACCATACTGACCTATACAGGTAAACATCTCTCAGGAGATTGATTACCTACCTCCTTAGGATTCCAAATTCTCATTACCTAAGGTTCCCATTTTGTTGACACACACTGCTCTGGTATCTTCATGTCAGGATTGACTAGTTCAGAACAATAGATTCATGAATGCAGAGCTATGCCTGCATAGCTACAGAAATCTCTGGATTTTGAGAACAGTTCTAATATGGGATGCATACATACTATTCAATCATTAATTCATGTTTTAATTCATCAAATAAAATTGAATCAGAATCTGCGTTAAGCACTAGGAATGGTGCAGTAAAAGACAGACGAAATGCTCACCTATCTACACATACTGCTTATGTAACCTCGGGCAAGTTCCATACCCCCTCAGTACCTCAATTTCATCATTTTCAAAATGAGGTTCTTAACACGACCTAATGAAAGCATTTTGGGGCACAGGTTAAAGGCTAATTAGATCTTTGGTATATTATAATTGAAATCATAATGAATGTGACAATAATAGTAAAACTTGCCACAACCAGTTTGGCTCAGTGGCTAGAGTGTTGGTCTGCAGACTTAAAAATCCCAGGTTCGATTCCAGTCAAGGGCATGCACTTTGGTTGTGGGCACATCCACAGTATAAGGTGTACAGGAGGCAGATGGTTGATGTTTCTATTTCATCTATGTTTCTAACTCTCTATCCTTCTCTCTTCCTCTCTGCAAAAAAAAAAATGAATAAAATATATTTTTAAAAATAAATAAAAATAAAACTCATTATATTTTCTTATAAAATTTATTGTTGTTGCTGCTTTATGTTTCTTCCTTCCATTATATTTCTTTTCTATATCATATCTTCCAAAACTACAGTTTGTTAAACACAAAAGTTATCTAATTATTATTTTTGAAAGGTGAACTTGAAAAAGGTTTTAATGTAACAACTTTCTAGAATAATTATTTAATCTTACAAAAAATGTTCTAAATTTTTACATTATTTATATGTATGTTTATATTTAAAGATTTATATAGAATTTGTACCATACAACATTGTGTATTAAAAAGGTTTGTCATTGTGTTGTGCAAATTTTAGTCAAAAAGGAGCAAGTAGAATCACTTTAGACTGAAGGCAAATGGAAATGAATTCTGTAAGGATTCTGTTTGCTGATGTGTTCTGAAAATTTTCTTTTGTATCATTCACCAAAAATGTAAGTCCAGGAAATACAAATACATAATTCTTAGTACAAAAAAAATCAACTTTGGCATCTATAGAGAACATACTGAAAATAAAATGTACCAGATTCCAATTGCTAAGGAGGAAAACTTAGATAAAAATAATAGAACAATATTTGAATCTTGTTTACTTCATTTTTTTAATGTGAAAGAAACAATACTTATTGTGAAACATAATCCCTCCTCCCCCCCAAAAAAAGAAGAGATAATACATGTCTACCTGAAAAAACAGATTTTTTTCAGGTAAACCGAGCTCATGAGTTTTATCTTTATATATTAGTCTTTCAATTTTTACTGTATTTTGATGTAGTGTCTATCTATTAGCTATATTGTGCCTAAAATGTATGTTCAATATATTTTTAGTAACAAATGAAATGTTTAAGTAGGTCATTCTTTATCCTAGTGGCCTTTTCCTCTTGCTATTATCTGCTTCTTCACAAGTTTACATATAACTGGATTTATATTGCCTTGACATTTATTCCAGTAAAAATAAAATAACACTTGCCTGGCCAGCATAGCTTAGTTGCATCAACCTATGAACAGGAGGTTATGGTTCAATTCCTGGTCAGGGCACCTGCTCAGTTTGTGGGCTGGATCACCAGTAGGGAGCATGCAGGAGGCAGTTTTTAATGATTCTCTCATCATTGATGTTTCTTTCCCACCCTCTACTTTCTTCCCTGAAATCAATAAAAATATTTTTTAAATTATTTGTCCACATAAAAATGGGTTTATTTTGGGTTTCTCAATTCTGTTACGTTGGTCTGTGTGTCTTTCTGCCAATACCATGCTGTTTTGATTATTGTATCTTGGTAATTTAAAGTGAGGGAATGTGATACCTCTGACTTTATTCTTTTATCTCAGGATTGCTTTAGCTATTTGGGGTCTTTTGTGGTTCCAGACCAATTTAATGATTTTTGTTTTGTTTTGTTTCTTTTTAAAATGTTATTGGGACTTTGATGGGGATTACATTAAATCTATATACTGTATTGCTTTGTATAATATGACTGCTTTTAACTATGTTGCTACTTCAAATCCATGAGCATGGTACATCATTGCATCTCATTGTGTCTTTTTCAATCTCTTTTAATAATGCTTTCTAGAAGTCAGCATACAGATATTTCACACCCTTTATTTCTAAGTGTTTCTTTTTCTTCCTGCAATTGTAAAAGGAATTGTTTTTTTTTTCTTTGTTTGTTTTTTGAAATTTCATTGTTAGTATACAGGAATGCATTGGATTTCTGTACATTGACTTTGTATCCTGAAACTTTACTATATTTGTTTATTGTTTCTAATAGTTTTTTGTTTTGTTTTGTTTTGGTTTTTGTGTGTGTGTGTGTGTGTGTGTGTGTGTGTGTGTGTGTGGCATGTCTAGGGTTTTCTATATAAAATCATGTCATCTGCAAAAAAGTGACACTTAAACTTCTTTTTCAATTTGGATGCCTTTTTTTTCTCTTGCTTTAGTGCTCTGGCTAGGATTTCCAGGAGTCTGGTGAATTAGAGGGGGAAAGTGTACCTCCTTGTCTTGTTCCTTAGAGGAAGCTGTCACTTTTTCACCTTTACTGTATATTAGCTGAGAGCTTCTCATATATGGCCTTTATTAAGTTGAGGCACTTTCCTTATATGCCCATGTTCTTGAGTGTTTTAATCATAAATGAATGCTGCACCTATAGATAAGTCCACAGTATTTTTTCCTTTATCTTGTTAACATGGTATATTACATTGATTGGTTTGAGTCTGCTGAACCACTCTGGTGCCCATGCAATGAACCCCCTTTGATTGTGATGTATTCTTTAATGTTTTATTGCATTCGATTTACTAGTATTTTGTTTATTATTTTTGCAAATGCATTCATTTGAGGAAATGCTCTCTTAGGCTTCCTGTGTGTGTGTTATCATTGCCAGGTTTTGGTTTTGGTGGTGTGGTCAAGCAGTCTAAGGTGCTGGGTTTAAACTCTTCATGGTTGTTTGTACTAAACCTCTCTGATGTTTAATGTTTAAAACAATAATTTTTCAAGAACAACTCATTAAAATTATTCAACTCAATTTAGAGTGTATTCATCAGTACCATTCCTCTCTAGAGACATTTTAATTCCATTTCTTTGCAAGAATCCCTTGTGACTATTTTGAGGAGAAAAATCACATAAAACCACTCTGTTTTCAAAACAATAGTTAGAAAACCAGGGTTCCTGCTGGAAGGTAAATATATCAATATATCTATATATCTATATATCTATATATCTATATATCTATATATCTATATATCTATATATCTATATATCTATATATCTATATATCTATATATCTATATATCTATATATCTATATATCTATATATCTATATATCTATAATCTTTCTTTTACTGAAGAATCTAAGATTAATTAAGATTTTTCTAGCATTTAAGGTTAAAATTTTATTTTAAGCAAATTTTGGAAAAGAAGAGCTAACTAAATGTCTGGCTTTGGATTAATGTAACTGGAGATAGTTCTTTATATTGTGAGAATTTTCTTTCTAACACTTTTACTCCTGTGTAATGAAGCTTCCTTCTTTTCCACAGTTGTTATTTCTTGGTTTTCACTCATGTTATTGAGCCTTTTTCTTATGAACTAAGAGCTTTACTTAATTATCCAGAAAATATAGAACTTCCTCAACTCTACCAATTTTACTGCTAAATATTTTCCTGATCCCCCTTTTTCTTTTTCTTTTACATATTTAGTTTTTTATGCAGTGTTACCCACATTCCGAGAAAATATAGCTTCTGATTCTGTTGAGTCATCAGTTCAAAATTTAAGACAGGGCTTTTTCGGACTTTCAGATTAAATATAGATTAACTACTTGAAACTGCACATAGAGCTTTCACCAACTCTTTCTTTCTTTTTTTCTTTTCTTTTTTTTTTTTTTTTTTTTTGTGGCTCCCTTTGGAACTGAGCACCTGGCTACTCTCCTTTCCTGGCACTTCTGTTTACCCACCAAAGGGTGGCCAGTGTGCTTTTGTTTTACTCACCACTCACCCTTCATCTCTTTTTCTATTCTGTTCTGCTCTTTGTATTATTTGTTTTCTCTCTCCCACAACAGTGAAAAATGGGTCCATAGAATTCCTTGGAATCCATGACTCTAAGAAGGTCTAGAAAGTGAGCAGAACCTGCAATCTCCATGTATTGTGTAAGCACAGTTAGCACTAACATATTAGTCATCTTTTAAAATATATATATATTTTATTGATTTTTTTACAGAGAGGAAAGGAGTGGGATAGAGAGTTAGAAATATCGATGAGAGAGGAACATCCATCAGCTGCCTCTTGCACACTCCCCACTGGGTATGTGCTCGCAACCAAGGTACATGCCCTTGACTAGAATCAAACCTGGGACCTTTCAGTCCATAGGCCGACGCTATATCCAGTGTGCCAAACCAGTCAGGGCATATTAGGCATTTTGAATGACCTCAGCTCTTCTCTGTCCTACCAGCACATTATGGTAAAGAGCGTCATGGACCGATTACGAGCAGGGGCTCTGGGTTTGGTACAAGTCCGGGATCTGTGCTGACTACTACTGTGGGCATTAGAAGTGAGGACTGGTGAAGAGTAAGGCACTAGAGGCTTTTATCTTTTTTTTTTCATGATTTTATTTTTTTTATTTTTTTATTTTTTTAATTAATTTATTTATTTATTTTTACATATTTTATTGATTTTTTTGCCCCCCTCCCTGCCTCCCACACATCCCCTCCCTCCCCAGAGTTTTATGTCCAATGGTTGTACTTATATACATGTATACAAGTCCTTCGGTTGATCTATTATCTCCCCCAGATCTTCCTCCCCTCCCCACTGTAATTTGACAGTCCGCCTGTTGCTTTACTTTCTCTATATCTATCTCTTGGTTCATCAGTTTATAATGATCTTTCTTTTAATTCTTTATTGTTTAAAGTATTACTTATGTCTCCTTTTCCCTCCATTGGCCTCTCCCTGTCTCCTCCCAGCCCCCAAAACATACCCTCAGCACCCTAGTGTCTGTGTCCACTGGTTATGCTTCTATGCATGCAAACAAGTCCTTTAATTGATCTCTTAACACCCCCCTCCATGCCTTCCCTCTGGGTTTGACACTCTGTTCCATGCTTCTCTACATCTGGATCTATTTTTGTTCATCAGTTTCCTTGGTCACAAGTGCAAGGGATCTTGAATACTTTGCTTACAGTCTGGATGTAGCACCTTCTACCAGCAACTGGGACTATGTCACCTTTCTATCAGGGCCTCCTCGCTTCAAGAACAGTTTTGTACTGGACTTATTCTTCCATATGTTCCATCTCACTCTATGCAACCAGGTTCATCTCACCAAGTCCCACCAACACACTATGTAAGTATGTTATCACATAAGGAATTCAAAGGCAGAAGCAAGTTGTGAAATCTATGAAATGCTCCAAATTAAGCATCAAACACTGACAATTAAAGTAAGGCAGCAGAGTGTTTGGGTTTCAACAATCAAATTGCTACTACATGGGATTATATTATTATAAGAAATTTTTTTCATTTCTCACCTCATTTATTTTTCCCGATTTCTAATCAGCTTATACAGTAACTTAGGTCCCTTAACTTTGGCTGTTAGAATCTCCTTTAAAAAGCAATAGGTTATCATTTAATTCATAAAGAATAAATTTACATTTTGTTTGCTTATTTAGTAATATATATGTACTAATGTGTGTGTGTGTGTGTGTCTGTGTGTGTGGGGGAGGGGGTAGTTTTGATAGTCCAGATTCTTTTGCTATTATTAATTATCTATATAGGTGGGGCTGACATAAAATACTCTCAGAAAATTTGGGGGAAAAACTCTCTAAAAAACTAAACTTTAAAATGGTTCATTTTCAAAGAATGATAGAGTATTATGCTAAATGAAATAAGCTAGGCAGAGAAAGATAAACATCACATGATCTCACTTATTTGTGGAACAAAATGTACGGCATAAACTGATTAACAAGAACAGATCCAGAGACTGAGAAACGTCGATCATGATGTCAAACCTCTGGGAAGGTGGGGGTCAGTGGGAGTAAGGGGAAGAGATCAACCACTTGTGTGCATGCATATGAGCCTAATAATGGACACAGGCAACAGTGGGGTGGGGCATTAGTGGGGGGTGGGGAGTAATGGGGGAATAGGACACATATGTAAAAAATAAACAATTTTTAAAAATGAATAAAAGAGAATTCAGAAAATAAAACATGTGGTCATTGGTGAAATAGTCTAATGAAACTAATATAATATTTTGCATTTTATACTTCATTTTTATACACATATGAACAACTATTTAAGAGAGAGTAAAAGACATTTGGTAAGGAATGTTTTTATTTCTTTTAAATATGTTTTCATTTATTTCAGAGAGGAAGGAGACAGAGAGAGAGAGAGAGAGACAGAGAGACAGAGAGACAGAGAGACAGAGAGAGACAGAGAGAGAGAAACATCAATGATGAGAGAGAACAATTGATTGGATGTCTCTTGCACACCCTTTACAGGAGATTGATCCCGCAAACCCTCACATGCCTGACTGGGAATCAAACTGTGACTTCCTGGTTCTTGGGTCAATGTTCAATCATTGAGCCACACCAGCTGATTAAATATATTTTTCTTGTACAGATGTATTCATTAGACCTATCAAGTGACTCATTTAATATTAAATGGCTAGTGATCTACAAGGCAGTTGATAAGTATAAGTTTCTTTGTCCTGGCTCACATGTATTTTCAGAATTCAGTAAAACTTGGTACCTAATGTATTGGCCCATTATATTAAAAACAGTAATTTTTAAGCTGGCAGAGGTGATTTTTTTTAATTTATTTTTTATATTTTATTTTATTTTATTTTATTTATTTTTAATATATTTTATTGATTTTTTTTGCCCTCCTCTTTCTCTCCCATACATACCCTCCCTCCCCAGAGTTTTATGTCCATTGGTTGTACTTATATGCATGTACACAAGTCCTTCAGTTGATCTATTATCTCCCCCAGATCTTCCTCCCCTCCCCACTGTAATTTGACAGTCTGCCTGTTGCTTTACTGTCTCTATATCTGTCTCTTGGTTCATCAATTTATAATGTTCTTTATCATCCACAAATGAGTGAGGTCATGTGGTGTTTCTCTTTCATTGATTGGCTTATTTCACTCAGCATGATGTTCTCCAATTCCATCCAGGTAGCTACAAATGATGAGAATTCCTTCTTTTTTATGGCAGCATAGTATTCCATTGTGTAGATGTACCATGGTTTTTGGATCCAATCATCTGCTGACGGGCACCTAGGCTGTTTCCAAATTCTGGCTATTGTAGATTGTGCTGCTATGAACATAGGGGTGTATATATCCTTTCTGATTGCTGTTTCTAGTTTCTTGGGATATATTCCTAGAAGTGGGATTACTGGGTCAAATGGGAGTTCCATTTTCAGTTTTTTGAGGAAACTCCACACTGTTCTCCACAGTGTATGCACCAGTCTGCATTCCCACCAGCAGTGCACAAGGGTTCCTTTTTCTCTGCAACCTCGCCAACACTTGTCGTTTGTTGATTTGTTGATGTTGGCCATTCTGACCGGAGTGAGATGGTACCGCATTGTTGTTTTGATTTGCAGCTATCGGACAATTAGTGACTTTGATCATGTTTTCATGTGCCTTTTAGCCTTCCTTCTGTCTTCTTTTGAAAATATTCTATTTAGGTCCATTGCCCATTTTTTAATTGGATCATTCATCTTCCTTTTATTTAGTTGTATCCGCTGTCTGTAAATGTTGGAGATTAAACCTTTATCAGTGGTATTATTTGCAAATATGTTCTCCCACACCGTGGGCTTTCTTGTTGTTTTGTTGATGGTTTCTTTTGCTGTAAAAAAGCTTTTTATTTTGATGTAGTCCCATTTGTTTATTTTCTCTCTAGCTTCCATTGCCCTAGGGGCAGTATCAGTGAAGAAGTTCTTTTGGCATACGTCTGAGATTTTGCTGCCTGTGGATGCTTCTAGTATTTTTATGGTTTCCCGTCTGATGTTTAAGTCCTGTATCCATTTTGAGTTTATTTTTGTGAATGATCTAAGTTGGTGATCTAGTTTCAGTCTTTTGCATGTGTCTGTCCAATTTTCCCAACACCATTTATTGAAGAAACTCTCCTGACTCCATTGTATATTCATGCCTCCTTTGTCAAATAGTAATTGAGCATAGTGATTTGAGTTGATATCTGGTTTCTCGATTCGATTCCATTGATCTATATGTCTGTTCTTGTGCCAGAACCAGGCTGTCTTGAGAACAGTGGCTTTGTAATATAGTTTGAAGTGTGGTATTGAGATCCCTCCTACTTTCCTCTTCTTGGCAGAAGTGAATTAAAAAAAAAAATCCTGTACTCACTAAATCATTGTTTTCTCTTTGCAGTTACAGATGTGGAAGAAGTTAACAATAAGAAATGAAAAACCAAACATCTGCAAAAGAGTTCATTCTTCTAGGATTAACAGATGACCCAGAGTTAAATGTTGTAATTTTTATATTTCTATTTTTCACATACATCCTGAGCATAACTGGAAACATGACAATCATCACCCTTACTTTGATAGATTCACACCTCAAAACCCCCATGTATTTTTTCCTCAGGAATTTCGCTTTCCTAGAAATCCTATTTACAACAGTTTCTATTCCTAGATTCCTGGTCAGCCTCGCAACAGGCGATATGGCCATTTCTTATAATTCTTGCATGGCCCAGGTATTTTTCTTCATTCTCCTTGGTGCAACAGAATTTTTCCTTTTGACTGCTATGTCCTATGATCGGTATGTGGCTATCTGTAAGCCACTGCACTGAACAGTAATAATGAATAGCAGAATCTGCAACCTGCTTGTCATTAGTTCTTGGCTGACTGGCTTTCTCGTTATCTTCCCACCTGTGATCATGGGACTTCAACTGGAATTCTGTGACTCCAACATCATTGACCACTTTGCCTGTGATTCGTCCCCGATACTACTGATCTCCTGCACGGACACAGCCATCCTAGAGCGCCTGGCCTTTTTTGTGGCGGTTTTCACGCTTGTGGTAACCTTGACATTAGTGATTCTTTCCTATGTATTCATCCTGAAAATGATTCTGAGAATCCCCTCTGTTGAACATAAAAAAGGGCCTTTTCCACTTGTTCCTCACACATGATTGTTATCTCTATTTCTTATGGAAGTTGCATTTTCATGTATGTCAAAACTTCAGCAAAAGAAGGAGTGGCTTTGACCAAGGGTATAGCAGTGCTCAACACCTCTGTTGCCCCAATGCTAAACCCATTTATTTACTCCTTAAGAAACCAGCAGGTAAAGCAGTCCTTTAAGAACTTGGTCAAGAAATGTTTTTCAAATAAATTTTCATCATAAATTTATGGCCTGAACTTTATTTAAATGAAACTTTATGCCTCATATAACATTAATATTCTTGTATTTCTTCATCCACTGCTATACTTCCTTTTCCTTCAAGTTTGATACTCTGTTTATGCCATTTTTACCTCACTTGGATCAAATATCTTTTAAAATCTACATGCCCTGAAATTTTTCTGAACATGAATCATTTAATGTTACATAGATGAAAATGAGTTTAAAAAAAATGCCAAAATCTTGTTTAAAAATCATTGAAGATCTTTTCCTTTGGACACTAATCAAAAATTAAAGAATGTTATCACCAAGGAATTCTAAAAATATATTTCTCCCAGGATATATGCACAGAGCATTAAAATAAGATTTTCTGGAGATAGAGTCTCCTAAATCTAATGTCCTTAATTTGTCCTCATATTTAATATGTTTTTTACATTATGAATGTTTATCTACGCTACTTGGGACATAGATGTTATATCTTCATTGTCCATTCTATCCTTTAATGTTACAACATATTTTTGTTAATGATGTTTTGGAACTGAATTTCAAAGTTCCTACATGTATGGTATTGATATTTCTGGAGGACACTACTACTCTTACCAGAAAACATCTCTGACGCATGAACATGTAACATCATTTAATGTACCATCGGGACACTCTTGCTTAATATTATTTTTAAGTAAACATTTTCTTTTCATTTTTAAATTTACTTTATTGTTAAAAGTATTACAAATGTCTAACTCTCTACCTCCTTTTTTCTTTGTTTTAATTCTCAGTGCTCAGATTCTCTGATATCACCATTAAAATGTGACTTCTGTCCAACACGTGAGACTCAATGATTATCAACCTGTGAATAAGTAGGACACAGTTTGATCCCTGTTTAGGAAAAATGCCAGGGTTGCAGGTTCGACAACCCGTGGGGGGTGTGCAGGAGGTAGCCCATAAATGATTCCCTCTCACCATTGATGTTTCTATCGCTCTCTCCCTCCCCCTTCATCTGTGAAGTCAGTAAAAATACATATTTTAAAAAATATATGTTTGACTTCTTCTAACAAGTGCTTATAGAAACAGGGTTACCCTGAATCAAACACAGATAAGAATTAATGAAGTGTTGGAGAGTATTAATGTCTAAAACATCCATAAAATATTTAAATTTTGTGTCTCAGCAAAAACATTTGCTACATTTGCTTGTAAAGAGTATTTTGCTCAATTTGATGGTAACTTCAGTGAGTACTGAGAAATATAATGGACTCTCTTATTAGGCAGTATAGATATGAATTCTCCTACTATTCTAAAATTATAGGTTTTCCTCTCTCTCTGCATGACAATGCTTTTCATTTTTGCCGTTTTTACTTTGGAGATTCTACATAAATCCAAATACTTGCTTTGCATCCATTGATGGAGACATTACTCTAGCAATCCAGTGCTCAATAAAGTCCACGTCCTTCAATGTATATGGGCAGAGAGAAATAGGGTGCCAGTCAGTTTTAATAACTAGTTATCAGAAAAGAATTTATAAACAGACGTATTATAAATTTTACAAATATAAGTTAGCAAATAATAAAATATACAATAAACTTTGTTGTAAATTCTGTGTACTCAATAGATTTTTACAGAATTATTTTATTGATTTTTCCCAATTACGTATTCAAAGCCAACCAATCTTTGCAAATCAAGCAGCTTGACAATTGTATTTTAACTTAACACTATGTAGTTGAATTTAGCACTCAAATGCACAATTGGAGTCAGATGTTTCAGTACTTTCAATAACTCACACAAAAAAATTGAAAAAGAAAACAGATAAAGATATGGAAGACTTGAATGTTTTAAACCAAATTGATCTAATTGAAATTTTTAGAATATTCCATCCAACATCAACAGAATACTCATTCTTTCCAGTACCACACAAAACATGAAAGGGAATAATGAAGATCAATGAAATAGAAACCAGAAAAATAAAATTTAAAATATCAATGAAACCAAAACTGGCTACTTAAGAATATCACAAAATTGATACATTTGTCATTGTCTGCCCACCATCCAAAGTAAAATCATCTTCCATCACCATACATTTGGCCCCCTTTTCCCGTTATTTACCTCCTACCCCTTTCTCTTTGGGAACCACCACGCTATTGTCTGTGCAAATGAGTTTCAGTTTTGTGTCACACAAGTGAGTGAAATCATATGGTTCTTAACTTACTCTGACTGACTTATTTTGCTTTGTATAATATTTTCAAAGTCCATACATTATGTCTCAAATGGCAGTATGGGTAGCAGCAAGATGTAGCACCATACTGACCTATACAGGTTAATATCTCTCAGGAGGTTGTTTACCTACCTCCTTAGGATTCCAAATTCTCATTACCTAAGGTTCCCATTTTGTTGACACACACCGCTCTGGTATCTTCATGTCAGGATTGACTAGTTCAGAACAATTGATTCATGATGCAGAGCTATGCCTGCGTAGCTACAGAAATCTCTGGATTTTGAGAACAGTTCTAATATGGGATGCATATATACTCTTCAATCATTAATTCATGTTTTAATTCATCAAATAAAATTGAATCAGAATCTGCATTAAGCACTAGGAATGGTGCAGTAGGAGACAGACCAAATGCTCACCTATCTACACATACTGCTTATGTAACCTCGGGCAAGTTCCATACCCGCTCAGTACCTCAATTTCATCATTTTCAAAATGAGGTTCTCAATAGGACCTACTGAAAGTATTTTAAGGCACATTTAGATCTTTGGTATAATAGAAATAATAATGAATGTGACAATAATAATAAAACTCATTATATTTTCTTATAAATTTTATTATTGTTGTTATTGCTGTTTTTATGTTTCTTCCTTCCAATATGATTTTCTTTCTATATCACATCTTCCAAAACTACAGTTTGGTAAACAGGAAAGTTATCTAATTATTATTTTTGAAAGCTGAGCTTGGTAAAGGCTATAATGTAACAACTTTCTAGAATAATTATTTAATCTTACAAGGAATGTTCTTATTTTTTTCATTAGTTTTATGACTGATTATATTTAAAGATTCAAAATAGAACTTTTACCATACAACCTTGTGTATTAAAAAGGTTTGGCTTTGTGTTGTGCAAATTTTAGTCAAAAAGGAGCAAATAGAGTAAGTGTAGATTAAAGGCAAATGGGAATGAATTTCAATGAATTGGCCACAAGTATTGTATTTTCTGCTTAATTTTTACTATAACAGAAACCAAGACATATTTAGAAAATGAATGTACTCTGACTCAATAAATTTTTTGCTGGCAAAATTAGCAAGCAGACTTTTATGAATATTAAGTTTTCAAAAATATATGTTTCAATAGCTTATTTAATCTTCCCAAATGAATTACTTCCACAGTGAAGTAAATGAAGTATTTATAATTATTACCCATTCTTATGACTTTAAAAAAAAAACTTTCTCTGTGTTAAGTAAGTAATCAGAAATGTAAAACAGGGAATTATAAAAGCTGTGATTAAAACCTAAGATTGTTAAGCAAAACAAGCAAATTAATTGCTGATATGAGTTTGCAATTTTGATGGAGAACTATACTGTCCTTTTTGTTACTGCACATTTCATTGTTGTTTTGTAGAATAAGAACACTACAAACGTACTTAAAATCATCTCAGGAGTTGACATCTATGGCAACTTTTACCTACAGACCTAAGAATTTAGAGAATTCATTCTCCTGGGACTTAGGGATGACAGAGTTACAAGCTGTGACATTCTTTCTGCTGTTCACATAGTATCACTGGAAAACTGACCATCGTCATGTTAACACTATCAAATGCTAGTTTGAAGAAGCCCATGTATTTCTTCCTCAGGAAATTCTCTGTCTTAGACATTTCATTCAAAACAGTCTGTATTCTCGGGATTTTGGTCAGCATCACTACAGGACAGGAGATACAACCATTTTCTGTAAGGCTTGTGTGACCCAAGCATTTTTTTATCTTTGTGGGTTCTACAAGAGTTTTTTCTTCTGTACTATGATCACTATGTGGAGATTTACAAAACTACATTACACAACTATCATGAGTAACAAAGTCTTCAGCCAACTTGTAATCGACTCCAACTTGTAATCAACTCCTCAATGCCTGTCCTCTGGGATTATGGGACTCCAACTGTGTTTCTTCGACTTGAGCATTATTGACCACTTCATTTGTGACTCTTCTCTTTTGTGGCTGATTGTTTGCACAAAGTTTCTAGATCCTATGGCATTTTTCTTAGCAGTATTCACTCTCATGGTAACTTTGGCCGTGTTGGTTCTCTCTTACACTCTCATCCTTCCAACAATTCTGAAGATCCCCTCTGCTTAGCAAAGGAAAGAGACCTTTTCCGCTTGTGGCTCCCATATGATTGTGGTTTCCATTTCTTATGGGAGGACCATGTTCATATATGTGAAAGTATCTGCAAAAGAATATGTGACTTTGAGCAAAAGGGTAGCAGTACTTAATCCTTCTGTTGCTTACAGGCTGAATCTTTGTATTTATACCTTAAGAAACCAGCAAGTGAAACAGGCCCTTATTGATTTCCCCAAAAATATGTTGTTGACAAACAAACACTACCCGCTATGAAATTCGTAGCTGAAACACAAATAAACCACACATTAATACAGACCATTGTTCTAGGTGGTAGGCATGCACAGGGAATAAAGAATGCACAAGTTTCAGCCATTGTGAGGGAATATACATTAAATAGTCAACATAATAGAAAAGTAAATTACCTAGTACTTTAGTGGTGGCCAATGCTATGGGGGGAAAACTGAAATATTTTAAGGAAATAGGTGTAGAATTCAAATTACATTTGGTGGTCAAAGACTTGAAAGTCATTTTATAGCTTTTTTTTCTATTTTATTTTTCTATATTCAAATTATTTTTCTGTATTTTTACCTTTTTTTCTGTAATTTTCCCAAGTCTATATACCCATCCTCAGTATTTCACACATGTACAACATGAAGTGATTGTGACGTATGACTTTAAGTATTGATGTTATTTTCAAATGATAAATACTAAGCTCTAGATAAACTATTTAAGTCCTACATAAAAATAAATGACCAGAAATAAAATATACAACAAAGCAGAGTTAGTGATGGAATAAATACTTAGAAAATTATGCTTTATGATCATGTCTAGCAATGGGCTTGATGTCCTCCCTACTTTAATTTCCTTATTCTATTGAATCTACTATTCAGAATCTATATAGGGAAAAAATAGCTGATAAATAGTCATCTTCTGAGATGAAAGTGGATTATTTGGAGCTGTGAGGTTACTTTCCCATCAACTCTATGCACCAAAATATTTACCAACATCTTTTTGGGTTACACACCTCCTATTAAACAGTAAACTGGATTATACAGGCTGCTGCTCTTGGGAAGGCTGATCTCTTGTGAGTGCTATAAACAGGGTTATTAGAAATGGCTGTTTTACACTACATGCAGTGACTCTTTTCGTATATCACATTACAAGAAAAAAGAAAGAAGTGGGAAATCATAAAAACTCAGTCATTGAAAATCAATGCTAAATATTCACACACCTATTTAATATGCACATAAGAAGCAGAGAACACATTTTATTGGTACTCAGATAAGGAGAGTTAAAAGATCATTTCCCTTCACTGTTTTCAAACAATCACCCTATGTAGCTCACTCTACTTCAGTGTTTCCCAAAGTGTGATACACGTACCCCCAGGGGTACAGGAAGAGTTTGGTGGGGATACATGTTGCACCGGAGTTTGGTGGGGATACGCACTGCACCGAGCTTAGCTGTGCCTAATTCTACGTTCCCATGAGTACGAGGGGTACTCAGCGTTACAAAAATTATAGAAGGGGTACACATATGTCAAAAGTTTGGGAAACACTGACTTAATTAGTAGGACTGAGAATATTGAAATTAAAGGTGAGAATCAGAACCCTAATAACTGAAAAATAAAAATCCAACATGTAAAAATTCAAAGAAAATAAACATAATATGGAAATTAATAAAAATAAAGAAAATAGTTGGACTAATGTAAAGCCGAATTACTAAAAATAAAAATGTTTGCAATTATAATATTATAAAAATGTGAAACATAAATATTATAAAATTAAAATATTTTAGATGCTGAGCAAATGGTAAAATTATATAATTTATGGTAATGTAATTATGATACTAATTATATCAGAACATTCTTATTTTTAACTTTTTAGGATGTTAGTGTTACTTAGAAAATACTCTTAAGCCGAAACCGGTTTGGCTCAGTGGATAGAGCGTCAGCCTGCGGACTTAAGGGTCCAGGGTTCAATTCCGGTCAAGAGCATGTACCTTGGTTGAGGGCACATCCCCAGTAGGGGGTGTGCAAGAGGCAGCTGATCGGTGTCTCTCTCTCATCGATGTTTCTGACTCTCTATCCCTCTCTCTTCTTCTCTGTAAAAAATCAATAAAATAAAAAAATAAAAAATAAAAAAAATAAATAAAATACTCTTAAGACAACAGATAATCTAAATGCATATTTTAACCATAGAAGAACATACTAAAAATAAATTCTAAGAGCTGTGCTATCAAAACTTTCCCAATATTTTATTGTATTATATGTATATATTTTAGATACAAAAACCATTTATTTAAACTATGTGTGTGGGGGGAAGGGTGATTCCAAAGGGTGCAGTTTAGTCATGTTTATCAGAGTTCACAACCAGAACATACAGTGGAAGGAACTGAAATCTTCATAAATTGAATGGCTAGGTTCTGCACTTTTTACATGTTTTATAAATTTTTTGATACCAAAAAGACAAAGTCTATATTCCTATATTTTTGTAGAAGATTGGTGTAGGGTAAATGATCAGGAAGAGCCCTGGGCGAGTAGCTAGCTCAATTGGTAAGAGAGTTGTCCAGATATGCCCAGGTCTTGGGATCAATCCCCACTCAGGGCACATTCAAGAACCAACCAATAGCCGAAACCGGTTTGGCTCAGTGGATAGAGCGTCAGTCTGTGGACTGAAGGGTCTCAGGTTTGATTCCGGTCAAGGGCATGTACATTGGTTGCGGGCACATCCCCAGTAGGGGGTGAGCAGGAGGCAGCTGGTCAATGTTTCTCTCTCATCGATGTTTCTAGCTCTCTATCACTCTTCCTTCCTTTCTGTAAAAAACCAATAAAATATATTTTTTTTAAAACGAACCAACCAATGAATGCATAAATAAGGAGAACAATGAATCAATGTTTCTCCCTCCCTCTCCCACTCTCTCTCTCTCTAAAAATCAATAAAAAGAATTAAAAATTAATAGAAAATAAAATGACCAATAGAAATTAATAAAATATTTCCATTCTCAAGCATCAAGAAAATAAAATGTTTAGAATAAATAAATTTTTCATCCTGAGGGAATTATAGATCTTTTCTCATGCAGGGATAGCATTTAAAGGAGATATGCCTCTTTACCTCACTATGCCTTGGATATATCACACAACTGAAAATCAGTTGCATAATTATTTCTTAAAAAGTGAGAATCTGACTTCAGAATCCTTCTCGATACAGTACCAGTACAAAAGTTGGCTTGTAAGATGAGATTAATTTGTATTCCTGATATAATACCAGTTTCTCACTTATGAGATCAAGAAAGTGAAACTCAGAAAAAGGAAAGCAACTTTTGCAGGTGAATCAGGTCAAATATAAATTTGAAAAAAAACAATAATTTTATTGGGGATGACATTGGTCAACAGGATCATATAGGTTTTGCATGTGGGTTTTTATGTTACAAGATCTGCATACTGCACTGTGTGCCCACCTCTCAAAGTCAAATCTTCTCCTCTCACCATATATTAGGACCCTATTTTCCCCTCAGCCTCTTCCCTGTGACAAACACCATGCTGCTATTTGTGTTCACAAGTTTCAAAAGAATCAGGGCAAATTTATATCTACATTCCAATACCATTACCTTTTTATACATCACACTGCCTACCTATTTATTCTTTTCCTGGCCATGGCTCCTACAATAACATATGAATTACAAACAAATCGTGCTTGCTAAGAAACTAGGAACAATGTATGGGAGCACATATAATGTCAAACACAGCAAGAAGATTCATGGTCTGTATGATCCCTGGAGTTGAAAAAAACAGCATTCCTCTCCCCATCACCGTAAAATGGTTTCTGATTGCCAAACATTATCCTAAAGTAATCACAGGCTTTTATATTGGGTGTCAGCCTATTCTGTCTTTCTTATATGGCTTCACCTCCCTGTAGGCATCCCATCAGAGATTACCTTTGCTGAAAATCTTTAGGCATCTGGCATCTCCCTCCTATTGCTGCTACACCTCACGGTTGCCCGGATATTGTCTGGGGCTGTTTAGGAGCCTACAGGCTGGGTTCCAAATGTGCTTCCTCCCTCTTCCTTCTAGTGAAGCTGTTTGTAGAGCTTCCCAGAAGAGAACATGAAAGGGCCCCTTTTATTGGCTTTTTTAAATTTGCTTGTATTGATTCTTATTTTTTATTTTTTTGGAGAGAGAGAGAAGAAAGAAGAGAGAGATGGGAACATCTATCAGCTGCCTCCTGCATGCCTCTGACTGGGGATCGAGCCTGCAACCCGGGCATGTGCCTTGACCAAAATCGAACTGGTGACCTCTTGGTGCATAGGTCAACACTCAACCACTGAACCACAATGGCTTGGTGAAAGGGGACATTTTTCTTAATCGAAAGAAGAGCACTTACCATGGGATTTACCCTCTTACAAAATTTTTAAGTGCACAATGCAGTACTGACAACTGAAAGCACCATGCTTACAGCAAATCTCCTCTCCTCAGATCAAACAACCACTATTCTTCTTTCTATTTCTATGATGTTGACTAGTCTAGGTACTTCATATAAGTGAAATTACGCAATATCTGTTCTTTTGTGATTGGCTTCTTAAATGTAAGTCAAAACCATAAGTATTCTAGAAGAAAACATAGACAGCAAAATCTCAGACATTTCTCGTACCAATATTTTTTCTGATATACATCTCCTTGAGCAAGAGAAACAACAACAAAAAATAAACAAATGGGACTACATAAAATTAAAATCTTTTTCACAGTAAAGAAAACCATCAACAAAATTAAAAGGTTGACTGGAAGAAAGCACTAGCCAATGATACATGTGATAAAGAATTAATTTCCCAAAATTTATAAAAATCTTATACACCTCAACACCAAGAAAACAAACAATCCAATTAAAAGAATGGCAAAATAGCTGAATAGACACTTCTCCATAGAGGACATACAGATGGCAAATAGACGTATGAAAAGATGTTCAACATCACTAATCATCTGAGAATTACAAATTAAGACTACAATGAGCCGAAACCGGCTTGGCTCAGTGGATAAAGCGTCAGCCTGCGGACTGGAGGGTCCCGGGTTCGATTCTGGTCAAGGGCATGTACCTTGGTTGCAGGCATATCCCCAGTGCGGGGTGTGCAGGAGGCAGCTGATCGATGTTTCTCTCCCATCGATGTTTCTAACTCTCTGTCCCTCTCCCTTCCTCTCTGTAAAAAAAAATCAATAAAATATATATATTTTAAAAAAAAAAAACCTACAATGAGTCCTGGCTATTGTGAGTCAGTGGTTAGAGCATCAGCCCTTGCACTTAAAGGGGTACTTAAAAAACCGAGGTTTAATTAGTAATTGAATTATTAGAGACTTCATCACCAAACATGTATTATTTTAGAAACAAATATAATTTTATAAAAATTACAATGTGGATTTTTTTTCTATTTAAAGAAGTTGTCTTCATATGTATTAGTATATGTGTTTGTGTGCACATATATAATTTTAGGCACCTGATATCTAATTAGGAAATGTTCATGTTAAGCAATAAGGTAACCATTTGAAACTAATTAACACATAATTTTTTTTCATTTTTATTGGGGTGACACTGGCTACACAATGTCAGAAACAGGTTTTTTTTTAGATATCCTAATTTTCTATAATAGTATGTTCAACAACCAGCTACTATGTCAAAGAAGTTATATTTTTTAGCATTGAATGTATTCACTATCAAATGGATTATGCTTAATTTTCTTATTGGTAGAGAATAGCTTTATTAAAATATATCCTGGGTTTATGCCAATGTTGAAATCATATAGAAATGTAAAGGTGAAGTTAGAGTTGTTTCCTAACTAGTCCTCTACCTGTTTTGCCTTGAATATTTTAAACTAGTTGGCCACAGTGTTAAGAATGATACATGGGTCACAGGAATATGAGCATCCAAAAATGTTGGTTTATTTTTGCTAAGTTTCCCCACTTCCCCAAATATCTGAGCAGGATGAAGAGCAAAAACAAAAACAAAAGGCCCCATGAATTCATCAATTAAGGATAAAGTGGAATGTAGTTAGAGATGGACTAAGAGGAGGTTTCTAAGGTAATGTTCTGTCTTTAAAATATTCTCAGATGGGTTCCTTTTAAAATATAAAAATATTTCAAAATTTCAGGGGCAAATATTTCAAAGCCAAAATCATTAGATCACTGTTTTTTTTTTAAATAAGTAAACTGTTTCTGAGTCATCCATATAACAATGGTCTTAAAAAGTATCATCTGTAGGCAGAATAAAGAATATATATGTGATATTTCTCCAGTTTTTCAAAAGTAGATAAATGCTTCTACAGTGTTTCCTCCGAAAATAAGACCTAGCGCATGGGAAGATAAGACATCCCCTGAAAATAAGACCTAGCACAACTTTGGGAGAGAAAATTAATATAAGACACTGTCTTATTTTTGGGGAAACAGGGTATGATTAAAAAATATAAATTTAATCGACAATATCATTGATTACATAAGAATTTGTCTTGGTGTATATTTTCATATTAAATACTTTACAAGCAATTATATCATGGGAAATTAGGTAAACCAAAATATTTCAGCTATTAAATTGCTTATACTTAAATCAGGCTTATACTTAAATCAGGCTTGTGCTTTTTTTTTTTTTTTTTTAATACTAGGATGAGCACTTGGCCTCTGTCTACTGCTATTGTTCTATCTTAGTGTCTCAAAGGACAGCATTCCTGATGCTGCTACTTTAGTTGCTTTGCCAAAGTTTATGATGCAAAAGATTTATTAGTGAGATTAGAACCTGGGTCTCCAGTGATTATTTATTTTATTCACTCAGTTGATCCCAGTGCACCTCCAGAAGACTGAGCAGAAAAACATAAATATAATTACTTGGGGAGTAGGAAAGCCAACTTCCTGCTCAAAGCCATCATAGTTTTCCCAAAACCCAGAAGAAGTTCTTTTATTCTCCTCCCTTACCTCAGGATTTTTTTCCCTTTGTGACAGAGAACAAAGGAAAATGTTTCCAGCATTTACAGTAAGAAAGAATAACTAATAATAACTAATGAGAGTCTTAACATGATATGAAATGAGAAATTTGAAGAACGGGAGAAGATCCCTGGAAAGTAAGGGTAGGTTGATAACCCTGTTAGACCGGCATAGAGACATGTCTTCCTGCCCAAGGCACAGTTAAAAACAATGAGGAGCTGCCGGTGAAAACCATGGAAAATTGTCAAAAGGACAAGGGTCATAAGGTAGATAGATATGTGAGTTACCTTCCTTTTTGAGTGATTTTAAAAAAAAGGTATTTGTTGGCATATTGTTCTGTAACATGGTTAATTAAGCTTGTTTCAATGTTTAATATGGAAAATTGTGGTATAAATGTTATGAATTATACAATAGTCCTTTCTAAGACTAAGGGCAAAGCCAGGGTTATATTTTTTATCCATAGGTAGCCACCCATGTAGTGCAATCTCAAGAACATACAGAAATATACTTTCCAAATCCCTGGAATTTATACCCAAAAGAATATTACATTGCTTAAAATGTGAACAATTTCTTTGCTTTTCAAATAAGATATATATATATATATATATATATATATATATATATATATATATATATATATATATAATGATTTCAGAGAGAAAGGAAGAGGGAGATAGAAACATCAATGATGCAACAGAATTATTGATCGGCTGCGAATTGAGCCTGCCATCCAGGCGTGTGCCCTTCACTGAAATTGAACCTGGATGCCTCAGTCCCCAGGCCAACACTGTATCCACTGAGCCAAACCTTTAGGATGTGAAAAACAAATGTTATTGGTTGATTTCAGAGACAGAGAAAGAAACATCAATTTGTTGTTCCACTTATTTATGCATTCATTGGTTGATTCTGTGTGTGCCCTGACCCAGGGTGAGATCTGTATCCATTGTGTGTCAGGACCTCACTCTAGCCAACTGAGCTACCCAGCCAGGGCAAGTCTGAACACTTTCTAACTTGTTAATATCTTTCTGTTGTTAAAACCTTAAGCAGATGCTATTCCATTCTTCCTACGCATTTATTAGTTCAACAGAAATGTTTCTTTAATATCTAAATTAGTCACCAGAGTAATTCAGTAATTCAATGACTGAGAGACACTTTTTATTGCACAAGATAGCAGCAAGATTGAAAATAGTCTCCCCCCCCCCCCTCTCTCTCTCTCTCTCTCTCTCTCTCTCTCTCTCTCTCTCTGTGTGTGTGTGTGTGTGTGTGTGTGTGTGTGTGTGTGTGTGTTAACTATATGATTATATTTTTAAAAAATACCTAAAACAAATTACTAGAAACAGAAAGAGGAATACTGTTTGTCAAAGGCTGGGGGAAGAGGAAAATAGGGAGAAAAAAAGGTGGTTTTAAATACACCTGGCAATCATTTGAGAGCCTAAGAGGGCGTTGCTTAAGAAGTACTCCGCAGAGGTGTAAGAAAACTGTATTGGTACAAGAAGCATGACCCATTTAGGGTTATGGAAGCCTGATCACACACATTCACATACTATTCTGGTTCTTTTTTATTAGACTCTCAACTGCTCTCTCTACGATTTCCAAGAATAAAACACATTTTTCCAAAATTGAAAAGCTTATTTCACTAAGACCATTTTTGCCTGTTGTGTATTCAAAGGAGAAGGATGGAAAAGAAGATGAGAGCAAGTTTGTCAATTTCTAGTTACTTTATAGTTTGTTCCTTTTTATGGTCCTAGAGTCATTGGGAGAAAAATATTTCCAAGATAAATCAAATTTAAGGAAAAAGCAAAGGATAAATTAAGCATAGCAAATTTTTAGCACACAATTTCACTTTGTTGGCCTTCAACAAATATACAGCCAGATATTTCACCAGAAAAAAAGGAATCACAATTTGGTATTCAACATTTAATTTCATGTTTGTCGCTGTGACACAAAGTTGGTGTCATTCTTGGATTAAAATGTTGGATTTCTTATTAATATACTGAAAACTGTAACCAGTAATAACACCCTTAATATTTTTATTATATATGATATTTTATTTCAATAAATTTAAATAACTAGACCACAAAAAATTACTCTTTGGGGCATGTGACCTAATGGCCATCTTTGTGCTCATCCAAAGAAATAAGAGAGGAGGTTCTTTTGGAGAGGAAAGTGGTAATTCAGACGGGCTTTTGTCCATGGCAGTTTAACATCCAGTGGCTTTTCTTTGGCTGATTGTTAACGGTCTCTGCTTGGCTGAGTGATTGTCTATTGAGGGAAGATCTTTCTTCTTCCTGTTAGAGGAGGAGAATAGAAAAACATCTTGTTGGAGGGAAGACAATGAGTGGTAGGTAGGGTGTGATCTTCACCTTCAGGCCCTCCCAGTGCTAATTTAAATGAGGTTTAGTCTTCACCACTTGCATGTAAGAAAAATCACTAATAAACTGATCTTATCTAACAAAAGCAAAAATAGAATTTGCATAGAGAAAGAGGGTGATGGGGCACGAAAAATCTCAGATTACCTTGTATAAGCTACTGATTGAAGGCTCAAAAAGAGATTACTCCTTTGGTAGTAGAAGGATCATCTAAGGAATCTGTTTTCGTTATTAATCCATTTTATTTTTTTTTTGTTCGTGCCTTCAAAGCAAGATTGGCTTTGCTATGTGCGTCTCATGGAATTTTATAAGACACATGTCCATAGAAACAAAGGAATCGATTTTCCAGACTCAGAGGGCCATTATTTGTAGGATATATTTTAAAGCAACCGAGTGAAAAAGGATTCATATGAAAAACTAATTAATGTCTCCTGGGGAGATCCCATTTTATTCAGTGAAGGAAAAAGCTAACAGAAATCCTAAAGACTATGTATTCAGATACGACATATTTTCATAGTTATCATTGAAAATAATTAATGATGGTTAATGACGAGAAGCAATTAGAAATAGAGTATACATAATGCTCAAAAATAATATTAACAAAATAAGACTCATAATAGAGGAAAAAGAAGCCAGTTAGTATCCTACTCATCCTTCATGTGTATCTGAAATTATAATGTAAATATAGAACTTAAGTGGTTACAATGATATAATGAACAGCACCGATCGGAAAGGAGATGTGGATATTCACTGAGTGGCCAGATTATTATGATCTCTGAACGCATAATAATCTGGCCACTAGTGTGTGTGTGTGTGTGTGTGTGTGTGTGTGTGTGTGTGTATGTTTGTGTGGTCCAGCCAGCCAGGCCAGGGGGAGGGGACATGGGCGTTTGGCCAGCCTGCCTGCTGGTCAAGGGGACAAATTGCATATTAGCCTTTTATTATATAGGATGTACACTAAGTGGCCACATTATTATGCGTTCAGAGATTATATTAATAATATTAATAATCTGGCCATTCAGTGTATGTGGTGATGTCAAGTTTGGGAAACAACTTCCTTAACTGTCTGGATGGTTCTCAAATATTAATATGCATATGAAACACTTGATTATCATACTGATATTATTCTGATTTTTAATTTCTCCACTGTCACCTACCCCCTCTTCCCTGGTGCCTGGCTTTAATGAACTAAAGTGAATATTTTTTTATAACTTAAATAAGGTTTATAATACAGAGCCTAGCCTTGGGCTTTATAGTAATGAAGTTCCTGTAGGTGTTAGAAAATCAGTAGGGAGGGGTTGGAAGTGAAAGTCAGGTTGCAGAGGCTTAAAGCCTAAACTAAGTAGAGGTAAGAGGAAAAGGTAGAACTACTCCTGCTCTCTTGTTAAAGAAATTAAAAACATAATGCAAAAGGCACTGCCTGGAAGACTATACTGTAGTTAGTGATATTAAATGTAATTTTAGCCTTAGGGTTTTGAGAAAAAAAGATACCAGAGTCAATTAACTGAAAAATAACAGATGGAGATACTCCTTTGTAAACATCTTGAACACAACATTTTCTAACACTATCGATAATTTAATTATCCATTGTACCATCTTAGGGTTAAGAAGAAAGAATAAAAGTGAAGAAGAATAAATAGACAAAGAAAAATCTCAAGATCCATTATTATATTTTGTTGTCATTGTTATTTGTTTGTTTTCCAGGAGAAATGCAGTTTACTCTTAAAACAATCCTTTGATTGGAACAATTGAAGAGAATTCATGTTCTTAATCATCTGGATATGTCCTATATCTAAGGTTTGTCTTGGATAAAGAAGGTTTAAGCAATATCATCATTTTTTCCTAATTTATTTGTAAATCCAATTCATATAATAAATTATAATAAAGGACATTTATAAATTTTGAAGAGTAAATAATGATCTGAGAAAAAGTTGGATTATTTAACAAAAACCGGAATCCTGAAAGAATAATCTACTGCTCATACAAGTAATATTCTGGAAATTTATTGAAATAGTGGCAATATTGATCACAATGAGAAAGGAGAAAATAAATGTAGACTGCTTTGCTTGGTTTTTAAATATAGTCTTTTGCTATAGAATTTGAATACCTATGTCGTCACAAAAATCTCTTATTTTTACAGGTTGATTGGGTGGATTTCAAACTTCAGTGATGAGAAACCACACACCAGTAACAACTTTTATCCTGCTGGGACTAACAAGTGATCCGCAATTACAAATTTTGCTTTTTATCTTTCTATTTCTCACCTACATATTCAGTGTGACAGGGAACCTGACTATTATCACCCTCACACTGCTGGACTCCCATCTGAAAACTCCTATGTACTTCTTCCTCAGAAATTTTTCCTTCTTAGAAGTCTCATTTACCACCGTCTGCATTCCTAGATTCTTGTACAGTATATCAACTGGGGATCACACCATTAGCTATAATGCTTGTGCAAGCCAACTATTTTTTGTTATTTTCTTTGGAGCCACAGAATTTTTTCTCCTGGCGGCCATGTCCTATGACCGCTATGTTGCTATCTGTAAACCCCTTCATTACATGACCGTCATGAACAATAGGGTGTGTACCTTATTAATCCTCTGCTGTTGGCTGTCTGGCTTGATGATCATTCTCCCACCCCTAAGCCTGGGCCTCCAGCTTGAATTCTGTGACTCCAATGCTATTGATCATTTCAGCTGTGATGCAGGCCCCCTCCTAAAGATCTCATGCTCAGATACATGGGTAATTGAACAAATGGTTATCCTGGTGGCTGTGTTTGCACTCATTATTACCCTCCTGTGTGTGGTTCTGTCCTACACGTACATCATGAGGACAATTTTGAGATTCCCCTCTGCCCAGCAAAGAAAAAAGGCCTTTTCTACTTGCTCCTCCCACATGATTGTGGTCTCCATCACCTATGGCAGCTGCATCTTCATCTACATCAAGCCCTCAGCGAAGGATGAGGTGGCCATAAATAAGGGTGTTTCTGTGCTCACTACTTCTGTGGCACCTTTGCTGAACCCTTTCATTTACACCCTGAGGAACAAGCAGGTGAAACAAGCTTTCAATAACTTCATCAAAAGGACACTATTTCTCTCAACGAAATAGAAGTTTGGATGAATCAGAGTAAAAGGAAAGAAGAAAGTCTTCTAAATAGTTAACAGCTTCTAACTTATTCCGTTGCTTTGTGCCTATGGTTTACTCATAGTAATCTTTTCAAAGGTATTTAATACTGCAACTCACCTTAACTGAACTCCTTTCTCTTCTTTCAGATCAAGCTCAAACATCATGTTTTTCCTCATTGTGAACCTATAAAATATATTTCCAAGTAATTGAACTTGCCTTCATTTCTGTCCTAGTCTTTTTGTCAGTGCTCTATAAAAAATAGAAATAATGAAATTTAAAAGTACATAAATTATATAGATGATACATTGTGTAGTAACATTACTAGTTTTTCTCTCTAAGACAGTTATGGAAGTTAATATTATAAATCTAAGAGTCAAGTAAAAAATAGAAAACAACAACAGAAAAGATGTATTAAAATAAGTTAAATCAAATAAAACATTCCAGGCTAATTAAAATAATGGAAACAGCAAAGTAGAAATGAAGCTATCAGTGGGAGTTTGGAAATAATCAGAATTGAAGAAGTAGAAACATCTTAAGAATTACTAACGTACAGTAGTCCCCCATATATAGAGGGGATATGTTCCAACACCCTCATTAGATGCCTAAAACCTCAGATGGTACTGAACCCTGTACATACTATGGCGTTTCTCCTATGCATACATAACTTTTCACTTAAAAGAAGGACCTCATAGCTACTCTTTGGGATATTCGAGTTGCCAGCATTACTACTTTTATGCTTTGGAGCTATCCTATACAATAAAGACCTAATATGCTAATTAGACTGAACAGCCCCGCGAACTTCCGGCTGTCCTTCTGGATGACTTTTGGACTAAGCCAGGGCTGCAAGGGCTGGGTGAGGCTGCCAGGGCCGGCCAAGGCAGCTGGCACTGCAAGAGCCAAGCCCCTAGCACGAAATTCGTGCATTGGGCCTCCAGTTTGTAAATAAAATAAGAGTTACTTAAACATAAGCACTGCAATACCACAATAGTTGATCTGGTAAGTTAGACGGCTACTTAGTGATAATTAGCAGGTAACACATACAGTGTGGACAGAGGGATAATTCAGGTCCAGATGGGACAGAGATGGATGGCATAAGATTCCATCACAGTGCTCAGAAGATGAATAATTTAGCCCTAGCCAGCTTGGCTCGATGGATAAAGCATAAGCCTGCTGACTCAAGGGTCCCAGGTTCGATTCCAGCCAAGGGCACATGCCTGGGTTGCAGGCTCAATCCCCAGTGAGCTCATGCAAGAGGCAGCCTATCAATGGTTCTCTCTAATCATTGATGTTTCTATCTCTCTCTCCTTCTCCCTTCCTCTCTGAAATCAATAAATATATTTTTTAAAAGAAATTGAGCAATTTAAATCATAGGGATTATTTCTGTAATTGTCTATTTAATATAATTTATTATTTTATTTATTTTTATTATTTTATTTTCTTTATTAAGTTGTTACATATGTGTCCTTTTTCCCCCATCTTTCCCCCTATCCTCCCACTCATGCCCTCACCCCACTGTTGTTTGTGTTCATTAGTTAGGCTTAAAATAATGCATACAAGTCCTTTGGTTGATCTCTCCCCTTTACCTCCACCCTCTCCTGCCTTCCCTCTGAGGTTTGATGGTCTGATCTATGTTTTTCTGTCTCTGGATCTATTTTTGTTCATCAGATTATGTTGTTCATTATATTCCATGAATGAGTGAGATCATGTGATATTTATCTTTCTCTGACTGGCTTATTTCACTTAGCTTAATGCTCTCCATCTCCATCCATGCTGTTACAAATGTTAAGAACTCCTTTTTTATCACAGCACAGTATTTCATTGTGTAGATATACCACAGTTGTTTAATTCACTCATCTGCTGATGGGCACTTGGGCTGTTTCCAAACCTTAGTTATTGTAAATCGTGCTGCTATGAACAGGCTGGAGACTTGTTCACTGTGGGACCACAGCTGAGGTGGAAGATCCCTGGCAGGGGTGTCTGAAGAGTCTCAGGTGTTCTCTGAGGGCACCCTGGGTGGAGGTGAGGCTGGGCTCCCAGTTACAACAGCTCTCCCCTTCAAAAAGGCTAGGCCTCTGAGGACAAGCTGGCCTCCTGGTACTGTTTGCAATGGTAGCCAAGGCTACGTAGTTAGGCAAGCCCATTTAGCATGCCCCTTAAATGTCCTGCGGGATCTAACTGTGCCTTACACCTACACACACACACACACACACTCACACAAACACACACAAACACACACACACACACACACACACACACACCTCACATAACCACACACTCCTCTTTTTCTCCCTCCCTCATACCCTCTCCCTCACTAGTGCCTTCTTCCTGCCTCTGTAGTTGTGTCTGGGGTGTTATTGACCCATTCATGAATGGAGTTTCCTCTCCAGGTGTCTGATTAATGTGGCTCACTCTCTAGCTCCTGGCCAAACAAAATAAAATTCTTCTTAACAGGACACAACACAAAGGGAACAAAGCACAAATATACTCAAGACACCTATGACTGCACTACAACTAACCACCTGAGAAAAGAGAATTAGGGGAGAGAAAGGAGAGCACAAATGATATCAAATGGAGAGAAAAGGGTAAGAGAGAAAAGAAAAAGGAGAGAGAGAGAGAGAGAGAGAGAGAGAGAGAGAGAGAGAGAGAGAGAGAGAGAGAGAGAGAGAGAGATATGTCTGGCAGACTCTCCTGCCCAGATCCTTGATTTTACCTTTATTCAGGGATCCTATGCCCTTCCCAGCTGCAAACGGTATCACCCGCTGAATCTTCTTCACCAATTCAAGTTGGATGTTATACGTTTCAGCTGTTCATTCTGTCTGCTCCAGAACAAGGCTCGGGACACATTTGTCTATTCCTCCCTCATTTTGCCTCTCTATCCATTTAATATTTGCAGACCACAGGTAACTAAAAGTATAAAAAGTGGAATTACAGGTAAGGAGGGACTATGGTATTTGCGATTTATTTATATTCATGAAAGAAATTCACTGAAAAGGCATATATTTGATTTAAAATAAATTTAAACATAACGTCACTTTTTATGGGTTTTTAAATTATAATAAATGCACAAGAGTGAACTGGAACACCAAATTTTAAATGCTTATGAAATGAGATAACTATTCACATCAAGGTAAGTCTCATGAATGATTTAAGAAGCTATCGTGGATATTTAACTGGCAAAATTAGGGGAGAAAATGCACTACAAAAGGGAATAATTATAAGAATTATGATCAAGAGCACAATTGAATATTCCTAAATTAAAGAACTTAAGAGTTTGAAGCAAGTCACAGTGTGCTTGTCAAAAGGAAGGAAGGAAGGAAGGAAGGAAGGAAGGAAGGAAGGAAGGAAGGAAGGAAGGAAGGAAGGAAGGAAAGAAGGAAGGAAGAAAGGAAGGAGATTTTATATATATATACTAGAAGCCTGAGGCATGAAATTCATACACAGGGCATGGGGGGAAGGAATCCCTCAGCCTGGCCTGCACCCTCTTCAATCTAGGACCCCTGTGGGATGGGGCTAAACCAGCAGTCGGAGTCAGACATCCCTCTTGCAATTAGGGACCACTGGCTCCTACAGCTCACCTGCCTGTCTGCCTGATTGCCCCTTATTGCCTCTGCTTGCAGGCCTGCTCACCACCTAACTGCTCCTCTGCCAGCCTGGTCACCCCCTAACTGTCCAAAAGAAAGTTGGGTGTCAAGAAGATATCTGGTTGACCTGGTAAATTAGCATATTACCTTTTTATTAGTATAGATATATATTTGGGAGGTGGGGGCTCAATCTCTTCACCTTTTTTCACCCAGATTCCCAACTGCCCTCCCCTCTGATAGCTGTGGATCTGGAAGTTAAGTGAAATAAGCCAGTCTACAAATATCATATGATCTCACTTATGTGTAATATCTAATCAACAAGATAATTTAACAAACTACCCATGTTTCCCCAAAAATAAGACCTAGCGCATGGAAAGTTAAGACATCCCCTGAAAATAAAACCTAGCGCAACTTTGGGAGAATAAATTAATATAAGACACTGTCTTATTTTCAGGGAAACAGGGTAAATAGAAATAGAAGTATAGATATATAGGGACTATTTATTTGAAATGTGAGCTTTGAAAATGCAATGAAACAGTCTTTTAAATTATTTCTATAGACAGAATTTTGAAAATAACTGCCTTTTTAGAACTACCAGTTTCACATTGCTACATGTAAGTAACCCTTTTTTAATTTAATAACTAGAGGCCCGGTGCTCTTGCAGTCCAGGACCCCTCACTCCTCACAGCCTGCCTGCTTGCTGCTCCTCAATGCTCATCTCTGCCCCTTAGCGCTGCTGGGAAAGCAGGAGAGGCTTCCCACTCCCCACCCCACCCCCACTGCACTTTCCCACCATCAGCCCAGCTTCTGGCTGGGCTGTGCTCACCCTGTAGGAGCACACTGATGACCAGGGGCAGCTCCTGCATTGAGCGTCTGCCCCTGGTGGTCAGTGTGCATTGTAGTGACATATCCTTGTGGTCATTCCACTGTAATGATTGCTTACGTTTTTATTATATAGACTAGAACACCGGTGCACGAAATTCATGCACAGGGGGGTTGTGTCCCTCAGCCTAGCCTGCACCCTCTCTTGGTAAGATTGGGCCAAAGCGGACAGTCTGACATCTCTTTCACAATCCAGGACTGCCGGCTCCCAACTGCTCACCTGCCTGCCAGCCTGATCACCCCCTAACCACTCCCCTGACAGCCTGATTGATGCCTAAATGCTCCCATGCCAGCCTCTTTGCCCCTATTTCCCCTCCCCTGCAGGCCTGGTCCCCCTCAACTGCTCTCCCCTGTAGGCCTGGGCCCCCCAGCAACTGCCCTTCCCTGCAGGCCCAGAAACCCCCAACTTCCCTCCTCTGCCAACCTGGTCACCCCTAACTGCCCTCCCCTGTAGTCTTGATTGCCCCCAACTTCCCTCCTTTGCAGGCCTTGTCCCTCCCAACTGCTCTCCCCTGCTGGCCATCTTGTGGTGGCCATCTTGTGTCCACATGAGGGCAGCCATCTTGTGTGTTGGAATGATGGTCAATTTGCATATTACTCTTTTATTAGATAGGATTAGAGGCCCAGGCACCTCTAATCTATATAATAAAAACATAAGCAATCATTACAGTGGAATAACTACAAAGACTGGTCAAATTCATGCACTGGGCGGGAGGGTGTCCCTCAGCTCAACCTGCACCCTCTCCAATCTGGGACCCCTCAGCAGATGTCCAATGGCCAGTTTAGGCCCGATCCGTGTAGGATCTCAATTCCTGTAGGATCGGGCCTAAACAGGGAGTCAGACATCCCTTTCACACTCCAGGACTGCTAGCTCCCAAGTGCTCACCTACCTGCCTAATTGCCCCTAATCACTTCTGCCTGCCAGCCTGATCATCCCCTAACACTCCCCTGCCAGCCTGATTGATGCCTAACTGCTCCCTGCCAGCCCAATCTTCCCAACTGCCGTCCCTGACAATCTGGTCACCCCCAAATGCCCCCCCCCCTGCATATTCCCTCTTTATTAGATAGGGTTTTTTCTTTAACATATTGCACAGCCCTAACTGGTTTGGTTCAGTGGATAGAGCATTGGCCTGCAGACTCAAGAGTCCCAGGTTTGATTCCAGTCAACCATGTACCTTGGTTGGGGGCACATTCCAGTGGAGAGTGTATAAGAAGCAGCTGATCAATGTTTCTCTTTCATAGATGTTTCTAGCTCTCTATCCCTTTTCCTTCCTCTCTGTAAAAAAATCAATTAAATATATTTAAAAAAATAAACATTTAGGATTCCTCCATATCTGCCTGGCTGGTGTGACTCGGTGGTTGAGACCCCAGGCTGCCACAGCTGGAAAGGGATACTGCCATGGGGGTGCTCACCCCTGCCAGGCTGAGACCCAAACCCAGGTTGCCTCCACTGGCAGGGGATCACTCAGTGGGGATGTGTACTGATAGTGGTAGGCTTATTACAGCTTGAAATAAAAGAAAGAAAGCTACTAATAGTAACTCCATTTCTTTAAGGTTATTTACTAATATGTTTCCCTTTGGTTGTGTTATGTTTCCCTGATTATTTGTAATCCTTATGGCCTTCATTAGTGTCTGTATATTTGAGGAAGTAGACACCTCTTCCAGTCTTTACAGACTGGTTTTGGCAGGTAAATCTCTTTACCAGTCAGCCCACCCAAAGGTTCTGGACTTGCCATCTGGTGGGGTCCATAGGTGGGCTTGCTGCTGGAGTCCTTGGGTGGACTGGGCTTTTGGTTGGTTCAGCAAGTGGGTGGGCCAGCTGCTCAGGCCACAGGAAGCCCTATTCTTGCAGGAATCTTCCTGCAATGGGCCTCTAGCACATAAATATTTACATATCCTTTTTCAGGTATATTTTAATTAAGGTAAAATTCATATAACATAAACTCACCTTTTTAAGCATTGTGTGAAATTCAGTGACTATTAGTACATTCACAAAGTTGTGCAATCGTCAACATTATCTAATTTCATAACATTTTTATTATAGCAGTAAGAAACTCCATGTCTATTAAGGAGTGACTCTGCGTTAATCCCTTCCTACAACCCCTGGCAACCATTAATATTTTCTTGTGTCTGTAGAATTTGCCTAGTCTAGACATCTATACTAATAAAAGGGTAATATGCTAATTAGTCCGGATGTCTTCTGGTTGTCCTTCTGGACGTCCTTCCGGACAAAGCCACGTCAGCTGTGAGGGCTGGAGAGAAAAGGGCCTGGCAGCTGTGGCGGCTGCTAGGGACAGAGAGGAGAGTGTCTGGCAGCTATGGCATGCCAGAAGGCCCACCTCTGTGCGTGAGCTGCACAGGAAACACTTTTTTCTGACTGCTCATTGGCTAAGCTCACAATATGCCATTCACAGAGTTCTTGATAACTTGGGTAATAAAAATCCAAGAAGGTGATCTAGAGTTTTTCCTCCTCAAGCCTGGAGGAAAAAAAAAAAAAAAAAAACAGAGGTCCACTGCTATATAGTGGGTCCCCTTTACCCTTTCCTACCTCCCTACTCACTTCCCTCTGATAACCACCATACTGTTGTCTGTGTCTGTAAAATTTCATTTATTGTTCAAGTTTTTTTCATTTGTTCCTTTAAGTTTTATACCCCACATATAAATGAAGTACTTACCTTTTTCGGTCTGACTTAAATATGCTTAACATAATGTTCTCAAGATCTATTCATGTTATTGCAAATGGTAGTAACTCATCTTTTTATGACTGAGTAGTATTCCATTGTGTATCTGAGATAGGGGCAGCAATAGAATATTGGGAACCAGCTATAACTGTGAGAAATATTAATCATGTCCGGTTACTTGGGACTGTTTTACTCTGATTAAAGAGGCACACTCTACCCTGGTTGGAGCTGCCTGTGGGACCTGGGGGCTCACCTGGAAAGGCAGCCCATCCTCCTCATCAGGGAGCCGCCTGTTCTCGTGGAAACATTAACAACCTTGTTGCAGAAACCAGAGCTTCCAGCCCTTTGAAGACCCCAGGCTTTTGAAAATTCCCAGCCCTTTGGTTTTCATTAGCCCTTTGAAGACTCTTTGAATCAACCCTCATTTATGATTCAATCTTGTCTCTGCTAAATTGGCTCAAGTTATACCAGGCAGCATGGACCCATTGATTGTCCAGTTACATATGTACCACATCTTCTTTATCCAATCATCTATCAAAGGACATTTTGGTTATTTCCGTGTCCTGGCAACCATGGATAATGCTTCAGTGAACAAAGGGGTGCATATGTCTTTGCAAATAAATGCAGTTTTATTTTTAAAGCACTCATTTGAATTTTGAGAAACTGATATTTTATATCATTGAGAGCAGGAAACTTAACACAGAATTAAAAACTAATAATTATATATCAGGTCATAAAATTCATTATCTGTTCCTGCTTATTTAATATATTAATTGGCATATTCAAGAGATTAAACTTGCTTATATGTTCTTTAAAAATTGTGTGAGAAATCAATTACTTGTCTATTAAATCATATTCTATTTTTTATTGAATTTTTAAAATCTACCCAAACAATAACCTAAATAAAATAACACAAATGAAATGTATGATTCATTTAAAGGAAATTGTGCTTTATTACTATGTTGACAATTGACATTTCAAAGAATAACTTTATAAAATAATTCTTTAAATTATTATTTTAAAGTACAAAATCTCTTAAAGCAACTTAAGCATTTTTCATAATGGCAAATTTCATTTTATCTCAACATTTTAAAGAACATGGCTTTTAAATAAAACATGGTATATTTATTTACAGTTCTTAGAGAACTTATAGTTCTCTAATATATAATTGTATAATAGTCTATAATAAAATAAAATTTTCATTCATTTTATTCTAACATGCTTTTAGATAAAATAAATTTTGCAATTCTATATTTCTAACATGGTAAGGTTTCACTTTGAAGAAAAGAACATTAAATTCAGAACGTATACAATAGTTTCTAAGCTTGAGTAAACTAAAGAAATCTAACTAAATTATTAGAGATTAATTCTTAAACTAGAAGAGGCAAAATTGGTTTTGTTCCATGTTCCTTTATGGTTTTTTTTGTTTTTGTTTGTTTTGTTTTGTTTGTTTGTTTTAAATATATTTTATTGATTTTGTACAGAGAGGAAGGGAGAGAGATAGAGAGTTAGAAACATCGATGAGAGAGAGTCATCGATCAGCTGTCTCTTGCACACCCCCTACTGGGGATATGCCCGCAACCAAGGTACATGCCCTTGACCAGAATCGAACCCGGGTCCTTCAGTCCCCAAGCCGATGCTCTATCCATTGAGCCAAACCGGTTACGGCCATGTTCCTTTATGTTTTTATGTTAATTCTTTTAATAAATAATATTACTTGTCTAAAGCAGGAAGAGCCTTTCTAAATACATCTCTGAAGGCTTGTTTAACTTGCTGGTTCCTCAGAGTATAAATGAATGGGTTCAACAGAGGAGAAACTGAAGTATGGAGCACAGCTACTCCTTTGCTTAAAGAGGTTCTTTCATTTGTTGATGGCCTTACGTAGATGAATATACAACTACCATAAGTGATGGTTATAACAATCATGTGAGAAGAGCAGGTAGAAAAGGCTTTTTTCTTTTGGTGAGCTGAAGGGAATTTTAGGATTGTCTTGATGATGTAAGAGTAAGAAAGGATTACTAGAAACAACGTGACAATAAGAGTCATCACAGCTAAGAAAAAAGTAATCAATTCCACTACGTGTGTGTCTGAGCAAGAAAGCTGCACTACAGGAGAAATGTCACAAATGAAATCATCAATTATATTTGAAGCACAGAAATCCAAATTAAGAATCAAAATCGATAAAATGAAACTGACCAAGAATCCAGTTGCCCAAGAACTGAGTATAAGCTGATGACAGACTCTGCTGCTCATGATGGATGTATAATGCAAAGGTTTGCAGATGGCAACATAGCGGTCATAGGACATAGCCGCCAAAAGGAAAAATTCTGTAGCGCCCAAGAATATGTAAAAGAATAACTGAGATATGCAACCATTATAGGAGATGGTCTTTCTTCTGGTTACAATGGTGATTAGGAATCTGGGGATGCAAGCACTTGTGAAGGAAATTTCCAGAAAAGAGAAATTTCGGAGGAAGAAATACATTGAGGTCATGAGATGGGAATCCAGTAGACAGAGGGCAATGATGGTTAAGTTGCCTATTATGCTCAGCATATAATTCAGAAATAGAAAGAAAAAAATTACAATCTGTAACTGAGAATTATCTGTCAGTCCCAGAAGGATAAACTCTATCTGCATTGTACGATTCTCCATTTCACTTCTGAGATTTCAAGTTCTAGAAATAAAAAGATACAAAAATAAGAAACTACATGAGTAGCTTTATAACCAGAGAATAATATATAAAAGGATCCATATTCACAGACTCATTTATAAGGTAATGCTCTGTTATTTTGAAGATATGATCCAGAACTGTACAATAGAAACTATTTTAAAAACAACCTATGAAATCAACTGTTTTTGAAATTGACCAGCAAAATCCAAAATAGTTGTGTGAGTTTTATCCTTAATAAAAAACTTCTAGACGTTTGTAATTAATTTCAAATGTTCCCATTTTAGAAATAAGTTAGATAAAATATTGGTTTGAGATTCAAAATAACCCATTCATTTTTAATTATGAACTCCATCAAAATAAAATTATACCAGTATATAATGAATTAAGATCCATAGTTAAATTTTGCAAAGTTTTGATTTCATATTTTTTAAATATATTTTATTGATTTTTTACAGAGAGAAAGGGAGAGGAATAGAGAGCTAGAAACATCGATGAGAAAGAAACATCAATCAACTGCCTCCTGCACACCTCCTATTAGGGATGCACCCACAACCAAGGTTTATGCCGTTGACCAGAATCAAACCTAGAATCTTTCAGTCCACAGGCCAATGCTCTATCCACTGAGCAAAACTGGTTAGAGCTGATTTCATATTTAAGTCACATTTGCTTAGTACCCATTGTAACCTCTTGCAACTTCTCTATGAACTATAGATTAATACATAAGAAATTACAAAAAAAAATGATACAAGACAAATTAAATACTACCTGGATCTAAGAAAAATTAAAATAAAATAAGGTAGATATGGCCACCTTTACAAAAAAATAATAATCTATTCAGGATTTCAAATTTTTGCACATGTAACTTACACCATAAAAATAAAAGAAAAATGCTGAAAATGCATTTCTTCACAATCTCCACCCATTTAGAGTGTCTAGAATCTAAACCTACTTTCCAGGTGCAGCTCTGTGACAGTGAAAAATCTGTTTTCTTTTCACATTGCCTGTATCCTCATGTCCCCAGCAATCACTCATATAATTAATCAGAGACTATTAATCCAAGGAAATATTGGCCAAAGGAAAGTGTGTGGTGATTTGAATGGACTATTTTATGTTTTTAATTAGAGGTTGTTAGAATCTTGAATGGCAAATAATGAAAACAGAGCGAGTAAGAGAGATGAAGCATAGTAATGTTGGAAGCCTGTTAGGAATTAGAAACAATTTAAAGCTATGCTAATTCACACAAAGTCCAGCTATGTATCTGAGAAACAAAAACATTCATGGCTAATGAGACAGATAAAAATGCACTATTAAGGTTAAAAGTTTGGATATGCTTTTTATTGTTTAAGAATTAAATTTTAAAGTTAAGCATACACAGACAAAATAGATGTAGAAAACATATTCTACAAAATACAGCACCCATTGTTTTTGTAAAAACTCTCAGCAAGATAGGAGTCAGGGGAACATACCTTAATAGAATAAAGGCCAAATATGAAAAACCTAAAGCCAGCATCATTCTCAATGGGCAAATACTAAAGTTTTTCACTTAAAAATAAGAAAAAGACAAGATTGTCTGCTTTCACCATCTTGTTTAGTATAGTACTAAAAGTCTAAGCCACAGTGATCAGACAAGAAGAAAAAAAATAAAATTGAAACGGAAAAAGTAAAACTATCATAATATTGTACATAGAAAATATTAAAGACTCCATCAAAAAACTATGAGTTTTGATAAATGAGTCCAGTAAAGTAGCAGGAAACAACATTAACACCCAGAAATCTATGATATTTTTATGCACAAATAATGAATGCTCAGAAAAAGAAACAAAAAGAACAACACATTAACCATTGCACAACAAACAAAAATAAGAAACCTAGGAATAAACTTAAACAGAGTGGGTAAAAGAGCTGTACTTGGAAAACTAGAGGACATTGAAAAAAATAGGGGAAGATGCAAACAAGTGGGAAAATACATGTGTCCATGGATTGGAAGGATTAACATCATTAAAATGTCCATACTACCCAAAGCAATCTATAGATTCAATGTAATTCCCATTAAAATACCACCAGCATGTTTTACAGATCTAGAACAGATATTTCAAAAATTTATATGGAACCACAAAAGACACCAAATAGCCACAGCTATATGAGAAAGAACAAAGTTGGAGGGATCACAATACCAGATATCAAACTATACTACAAAGCCATTGTAATCAAAAATAGCCTGATACTGGCAAAAGAACGGGCATGTAGATCAATGGAACAGAACAGATAACTCAGAAAAAAAAAAAAAAAAAAAAAAAAAAAAAAAAAAAACCACACCATGTTCTATTAATATTTGACAAAGGAGGCAAGAGCATACAATGGAAGGCAGATAGTCTCTTCAATAAATGGTATTGGGAAAATTCAAAAGGTGCATGCAGAAAACAAAAGAAAGGAAGGGAAGAAGGGAGGGAGGAAGGGAGGGAGGAGAGGAAAGGAGAGGGGAGGGGAGGGGAAGGGAAGGGAGGGAAGGGGAGGGGAGGAGAGGGGAGGGGAGGAGAGGGGAGAGGAGGGGAGGGGAGGGGAGGGGAGGGGAGGGGAGGGGAGGGGAGGAGAAAAGAAATTAGACCCCCAATTTACACCATACACAAGAATAAACTCAAAGTGGATAAAATATGTAAATGTAAGTCAGGAAACCACAAAGACCCTAGGAAAAAAAACATAAGCAATAAAATCTCAGACATCCCACATACCAGAATTTTTGCGGAAACATTTCCTAGGGCAAGAGAAACAATGGAAAAAATAAACACATGGGACTACATCAAACTAAAAAGCTTCTGCACAGCAAAAGAAACCATTCTCAAAACGCAAAGGAAACCCACTTTATGGAAGAACATATTCATTAATGATACATCTGATAAGTTTCCAAAATATATATAATTTCCAAAAACATAGTAATTTCCAACTCAAATAAAGGAAGACAGCCCAAGTTAAAAATGGGCAAAGTGCCAAATGGATATGCATTTGTCTAAAAAAAGAACATACAGATGACCAGTAAACATGTGAAAAAATGCTCAATGTCAGTAGTAATCAGGGAGAAGCAAATTAAAATGAAAATGAGGCATCACCTTGCACCTGCCAGAATAACTACTATCAACAAGTCAAAAAACAAGTTCTGAGCAGGATGTGGGGAAGAGAGAATCCTATTACACTGCGGGTGGGAATGCAGACTAGTGCTGGTAGCCACTGTGGAAAATAGTATAGAATTTCCTCAAAAAATTAAAAGTGGAACTGCTGTTTCACCCAGGGATCCCACTTCTGGGGATATATCCTAAAAATCTTGAAACACCAATCAGAAAGAACTATATGGGTGGACATTAATAATTAACTAAATTCTAGCACCCCTATGTTCATAGCAGCACAATTTACAATAGCTAAGATTTGAAAATAGCCCAGGTGCCCATCAGTAGATGAGTGGATAAAAAAGAGGTACATTAACATAATGGAATACTGTCTATAATAATCTATAATAATAAAAGTATAATATGCTAATTAGACCAGATAGTCAAACAATCTTCTGGACATCATTCTAGATGAAGCCATGGTGGTGGGGGCCACAGTAGAGGTGTTTAGGGGTGATGAGGCTGGCAGGCGAGCCATTAGGGACAATCAGGCAGAAAGGTAGAGTGGTTAGGGGTGATCAGGCAGGCAGGTGAACAGTTATAAACCACCAGTCTCTGCTTGGAGAGGGTGCAGGCCAGGCTGAGGGACACCCCACCTTATGCGCACAAATTTCATGCACAAGGCATCTAGTCTATGTATACCAGTTTAAAAGCCTAATATGCAAAGTGTGCCCTCAGGAGTTTGACTGACCAGGAGTGCGATCGCTCGCCATGATGTGTGCTGACCACCAGAGGACTTTGTGGAATGAAGGAAAGCCCTGGCCCACACAGCCAGTAGCCTGGGAAGAAGGCCCAGCCAGGAGCTGGCAGCTGCTAGGGACCCTACCCCTGCATGAATTTTGTGCACTAGGTCTCTAGTAAAGCTATAAAAAGGGATGACTTACCCTTTGAGATAGCATACAGGAACCTAGAAAGTATTACGCTAATCAAAATAATCCAGTCAGAGAATGACAAGTATCACATGATCTCACCCATGTGTGAAATCTAATGAACCAAATGAACTGATGAACAAAATAGATACAGGGATATAGAAGCATGGAACAGACTGAGGAATCCATAGGAAAGGGGGTCAGGTTGTGTGTGTACGGGGGGGGGGGGGTGTGACATGAAGAGATTAACCAAAGAACTTACATACATACATGCAAAGCCCATGGACAGAATCAATAGTGCAGTGAAGAACTTAGGTGGGGCAGGAGCACAGGGGGGAAATGGGAGACATCTGTAATACATGAATGAAAATAAAAGTAGAAATATAGAAACAGTGCTAAATGACTAAGAGTTTTAGAATCAAAAAGAGATATTTTTACAAATTTTACTTTATCACTTATTACTAGTTATGTGGTCTTGAGAAAATTAATTTCCTTTTTTTTAAATTTCACCTACAAAAAATAGTTAAAATAGTTTTGACCTAAATTATAAGGATTAAATGAGATGTGCATAGAATACATTAATGATTACTAACTGCTAAATAATCAGTGAAGATATCAGTAAACATAAAATCCATAAATGTGTAGTAATATTTTAGAGGATGTGCTTCATACTTTAATATCTTTAATTAAAGCAATACTAATGTTTCTGAGAATAGAAGTACTATGGAGATGGGCATTAATAATTAACTAAATTCTAGCAGATATTTTTTTTTTTACTGGAATCAGACCTACACAAGGGTGCTGAGAAAACCTATTGTTGAATAAAATTCTAAAATCTCTAACCAATTAAACAAGATTAGAAGGACAAATTATAAATCATAAAATTCAGATAAATATTTGGTTTGTAAATAGACTTACTTTTTATTCATCTGATTTGGGCATTAAAATATCCAACTAATAAATTGAAACTATTATAACAATAATATAGTTAGTTCAGTAAAGTGAACAGACTAAATAACTTTTTAAGGGGGAATAAAATGTTTAGAATATAATATAAAATTTATCTTTCTCCGAAAGCAATTCAACATTCATCTTAGACTTAAGCTATATGTCTTGACATACATTCAGAGTAAAAAATAGAAAACAGTCTAAATAGTTAAATATAAGCAATTCTTCAAACAATTTTATTCATTCAGATAATTACATTTTAAAATAAAAATTTTGATGAATATGTACTTTTGTTAAATATTCTAGAAATATTTTAGATGTAAAATTATAAAATTATTTATACAAATTGACCCCATTTAATAATGTCTAATATGATACATGCAGATATGATTTCTGCAAATTCATAAAAATAGGTACTAATTATACTTTAAGTGGGATATTAAATCACAGTGCATTTATATTTTTCATAAAAATTCATTTATTATAAATAACATCTTACCAAAAACATTATTCAATAAAACATGTTTTTTCAACTTCTCTAATTTATAAAAACTGTTAATGAATTCAGAACACTGGTTGCCAAATATTTTATAGCCATACTTTCAACTAAAAGAAATCCAGTGACACATTTAATTTTCTTCTAAAACTGAGGAAAATCTTTATTGCCAATTTGAAAAAAAAAAATTCCAAATAAACTTAGAACATAAGCACTGACAGATGTCAAAAATAAACATCATACAGCATAAAAAGTTTTTATTTAAATAAAAAATATTCAAATCACATTGGCAAAATTACATTTTGCCAATCAATACCTTTGCCTGTTTTGATGTGTTTTTTATTTTTTATTTTTAAGAGCATGTATTTTTCCTTCTACATGATTTAGCTCATCACTTCAAACATGAATTCACAAATCAACATTATTTAGATTAACCATTTTATATTTCTTCTCTTATTTTAATTTTCCAGTTTATTACCTCTGGGCTGTTGATGGGAATGGTAGAACTTAGAGAATCATAAAATCAAAATCTCTCTTCCTGGAACTCATCTTCCTTTAGCCCTGTTCATTTTTAATATGTTCTTGCTCTAACTTCCACTCTTTCTGCTAAACTCATTGAGCATTCCTAAAGATGCAATGTTGGTATCAAAGTAATTTCAAACCACAAAGCAGATATTTATTCTGCAACCTGTGCAGATTTGGTGATCAATAATTATCAGTGATAAGTTGTCTGCTCAAAGAGTTGATTAAAATTTGCACTTCCAGGCCTGGCCAGGTAACTCTCTCTCTCTCTCTCTCCCTCTCTCTTTCTCTCTCTCTCTCTCTCTCTCTCTCTCTCTCTCTCTCTCTCTCTCTCTCTCTCTCTCCACACACCTCTTTTTCTCTGTCTCTAAAATCAATAAAAATATTTTAATTAGTACTTCCAAAAATGTATATTTTCTATTCTTAAAAATGTAGCAAAATATGTGAAGGCAATTCTCCAGGAAAAAAATATTCTCCAACCTGGTCATTTTTTATTAACTTCTAAGGTCGTTCAGGCTTTTTTGATATAGAGAGCAATAAAACACTCACCATTCTCTCCACCATTCTACAGTGCATTGTCTGATTTAAACACAGACAATGTATTAGAAATGCAGGTGCAAGTACATAAATCAAAAATATTTTTGCATTATGATTTATAAAATAGCACATGAAAAATATTAATGTTTTACTCAAAAAGGAATAATAAAGTATAATCTTCAAATTGCTGATATTTATTTGTTTATAACTTACATTGCATTTGTAATTATTCTTAAATTTTTGAAAGAAAAGTAGCAGCACTATTTTACTTACCATTTGCAGTATATGTTGATTATCTTTTTCTTTTTTTCTAGATTACATTAGCAAGTATCAACTATAGTGAAAAGCAAACATACATATTGGAAAATAATATTTAACTTTATAGGTAGGAAAAATAATGTAAAATAATTTTTCAAGTTAATTCAAATCACAGACCTAAAGTGTGACTATTTTAACAATGAAATTATTCTTTGCTGTCATATATCTCTGAACATTTAGTAATATCTATGTCTTGAATAATAAAGATTTCTGATAAACTCCTCTTTTTTGATACCCAAATAATTTATAAGATGTGTGTCCAACTAATCCCACTTTGCAAACAGTCATACAAATTGTCATAGCTGAGATGATTAGCTTGAAACTTGGGAAATATTTTCTGGTTTCCAGATATTTAAAAGGAATAAATGCTGCTCTATATTAGAAAGAAATCTAAGGGGATAGTGTCTCTAAGGAGAAATTGGAAAGGTGAAAAAATACTCAGTAGAGCCTATACCAGTTGGCCTTTGTTTTTATCATTAATTGTTAAAAGCTTATTGTTTTAAGAATGATGACATCAAATACCATTAGGGTTATGACATTTAAAAACATTCTTTTTAAGACAATCATGTAGACAATGCAAACTAGCAGACTATTTTGAAACATAAGAAATACATATGGGCCAAGGTACCAATATAATTAATTCCTTTTGAGGATTTTGCGGGGGGTGGGGAGGGATCCCCAATATGTAAATCTCTCACTAAGAGACCAGCATGTTACTCCTAACACAAATACTATTTCTACATATTTTTTAAAAAGAAACTGTATTCAACATTAAGGAAAAATAGAACTCTGCATACTACTCTGATTTAAGAAAGAATACTTTCTTCAGCAATTTAAATGTGCACCTAAGCTCAACAACCATCTTGAAATATTACTAATTATATGATACCTATCATGTATTGAACATTTTCTATGCATGAAGTATTATATTAATTATTGTACATACATTATTCAATTCAATGTAATAGGCAAAACACACAATTATGAACCCTTTTGCTATTGAAAAAACTGAGAATTGGGAAAGTTATTTCACTTGCTCACACTCATGATAAAATTTATAAATTATGGAGATAAAATTGCTATCAGATCTTTAACAAGTGTAGTTTGTTAATCATTATATTATACATTCAGTTAAGTAAATTGGTGGCTAGACGACAGGTTAATGATTGACATATAGACAGATAGATAAATAGGATAAGATAATGGTGATAGATAGATACATATAGATTTTCAGCAATTTTCAACCTTTTTCATCTTGTGGCACACATAAACTAATTACTAAGATTCTGTGGCACACCAAGAGGTATAATTTTTGCTGGTCAGACAAAAAACTTCACATAGTGTGTGCATCATTCATAGTACTGATGGAATAATTCTGATTTGATTTTGTGCAAATTTTAGCATTGGGCCAATTAATAAATATATTAATGATGAGAACTAGGAATCTCATTGTAGAAATATGGAATGGTGGGTTGGAAAGTACATAGGAGTTTTTCTTTCTTTTTTTATCAAATAATTTTTATTTTTAATTACAGTTAATATATAATATTATATTAGTTTCAGGTCTACAACCCAGTGATTAGACATTACATAACTTATTAATTGATCACCCTAATAAATCTAGTAGCCAACACTATTACACTATTATTGACTACCAGTATATTCCCCATGCTATATTTTACATCTTTGTGACTATTGTACTACCAATGATACTCCTAATTACCAATTGATACATAGGAGTTTTGAGCTCCCTTCTTGATAGAATAATGATTTAGAATTTCTGATAAATTACTTTCATCTATTATTAATGTTTTTAGAAATTCCAAGTCTAGGCTCATATAATTTCTACTTGTTAGCTCTATACTCTATTTGCTCCCCTTCTCATTCAACAACAAAAACCCCACATTACAATTATTTAATTACTAGAGGCCTGGTTCACGAAATTCGTGCATGGAGGGTGTGTCCCTCAGCCCACATGCATCCTCTCCAATCTGGTATCCTCAAGTGACATCCCTCGCACAATCCAGGACAGCTGGCTCCCAACTGCTTGCCTGCCTGCCTGCCTGATTGTCCCTTACCGCTTATGCCTACGATGTAGGCCTGGTCTCCTCAACTGCCCTCTTTTGCTGGCCTGGTCACCCCTAATTGCCCTCCATGCTGGCTTGATAGCCCACTACTGCCCTCCCCTGCAGACCTGTTATCCCCCAACTTCCCTCCTCTACCAGCCCAGATACCCCTAACTGCCCTTCCTGCTGGCCTGATCACCCACAACTTCCCTCCCCTGTCGGCCATCTTGTGGTGGCCATATTGTGTCCACATAGGGTTAGCCATCTTTGACCACATGGGAGCAGCCATCTAATGTGTTGGAATGATTGTCAATTGGCATATTACTCTTTTATTAGATAGGATATCTTGCTTGAATCATGACCCTGCACTCCCTTTTATTGTCTCACCATGCTTCCTTTACACCAATTTTTCTCCATGAAGTGATCAGTTTACACTTACAAAAAAATATCTTTTTTTTTTTATGGTAATCCTCACCAGAGAATATTTTTCCATTGATTTCTAGAGAGCAAAAGAGGAGGGAGAGATAGGGAGATAGGAGCATCAATGTGAGAGAGACACATCAATTGGTTGCCTCTCACACGCATCCTGACCAGGGCTGGGGATTGAGCCTGCAACCGAAGTACGTGTCTTTGACCGGAACTGAACCCAGGACCCTTCAGTTTATGGGCCAACACTCTATCTCTGAGCCAAGCCAGCTAGGAACATCTTTTTTTTCTTGACCCAAATAGATATCCTATCTAATAAAAGAGTAATCAAGTATTGGATATCTCCTTTCCCTTTGTTCCTATCTGGTAATGATAAAAATAAGATTATATAAATGTGGAGTGAAACTGAGATGAGGATACACAGGGAAATTATGTTCTCTCTCTATTTTGGAAACTCTTTAAAATCTGTGGGCTGATTATGTCTCCCTTTCTTTCTTTGCAAATAAATAGTTTTAAAATAAATTCTAAAAGAAAATTCAAAGATGAAGCCAATAAAGAAATATAACGGTTTCCCAGCTGGTGTGGCTCAGTGGTTGTTCAGAAATAGAAGGGGGCTAGGTAGAGACAGTAATAAAAGGTTTGTATTGCCAGGGCCATGTAAGCCTTAAATAAACTTACCTTTATCTTTATCACCATTTTCCTCTACTTCATCATTGTCATCATATTTCTAAAACATTCAAGTTTATGTATAAAACAGATTAAAATTTCTTATTGACATATGAAATCACTATATCTCCTTATTTATTTTCTGACAATCGATATTTTTGGAAAAGGAAAATATTCTTGTTTACAACAGTACTGTATTGTCTTAAATGATATTCAATTTCTTTAACATTCAGTTTTTATACTCTACTAATAGCAAATTATAATGTCTTTTGTAATGATATATTAAACATATAGATGATAGCTGAAAAATACATTTTTATGATTCTGTATCAAGCATGGGATCAATATACTAATTAAAAATTTCCAGAGACTAGAAGATGGAAAAATGGGGAGATATTGTTCAAAGGCACAAAATTTTAGTCATAGGATAAGTGAATAAAAATGGGGATTTAATATACAGCATAATGACTATAGTTACAATATGGTCTTCTATACTTAAAAGTGACAGAGTAGATCTTAAATGTTTTCTCCACAGAATTTTTTTTTTAATCTTTATTGTTAAGATTATTACAGATGTCCCTCTTTTTTCTTCTTATAACTCCCCTCCACCTGGTTCCCACCCCACCCAAGGCCCTTGCCATCCCATTGTCTGTGTCCATAGGTAATACATATGTGCATATAAATTCTTGTCTAATCTCTTCCCACACACCCCTCCTACCCACTTCCCTCTGAGTCTTGACAGTCTGTTCCATTTCCTTGCCCTTCATTCAATTATATTCACCAGTTTATTTTGTTCATCAGATTTTTTATTCACTTGATTTTTAGATTCACTTGTTGATAGATATGTATTTGTTGTCACTTTGTTGCTCATAATTTTTATCTTTACCTTTTTCTTCTTCTTCCACTTCTTAAAAAAATACTTCAGCATTTCACATAATACTGGTTTGTGTTGATGAGCTCCTTTAGCTTTTTATTGTCTGTGAAGCTCTTTATCTGACCTTCAATTCTAAATGATAGCTTTGCTAGGTAGAGTAAACTTGGTTGAAAGGATAGACCTGTGGTTGGCAAACTTTGGCTCACGAGCCACTTGTGGCTCTTTGGCCCCTTGAGTGTGGCTCTTCCACAAAATACCACGGCCTGGGCAAGTCTATTTTAAAGAAGTAGCGTTAGAAGAAGTTTAAATTTAAAAAATTTGGCTCTCAAAAGAAATTTCAATTGTTGTACTGTTAATATTTGGCTCTATTGGCTAATGAGTTTGCTGACCACTGGGATAGACCATTCATATTCATCACTTTGTATATTTCTTGCCACTTTCTTCTGGCCTGCATAGTTTCTGTTGAGAAATTAGCTGACAATCATATGGGTACTCCCTTGTAGGTAACTAACTTTTTCTCTTGTTGCTTTTAAGACTCTCCTTTGTCTTTTGTCCTTGGTATTTTTTAAAATATATTTTATTGATATTTTACAGAGAGGAAGGGAGAGGGATAGAGGTACAAACATCAAAGAGAGAGAAACATCAATCAGCTGCCTCCTGCACACCCCCTACTGGGGATGTGCCCACAACCAAGGTACATGCCCTTGACTAGAATAGATCCTGGGACCTTTCAGTCCACAGGCCAACGCTATATCCACTGAGCCAAACCGGTTTTGGCTGCACTTGGTATTTTAATTATGATGCGTTTTGCTGTGGTCCTCTTTGGATTACTCTTGTTTGGGGATCTCTGCACTTCCTAGACTTGTAAGTCTATTTCTTTCACCAAGTAGGGGAAGTTTTCTGTCACTATTTCTTCAAATAGGTTTTCAATATCTTTATCTCTCTTTTCTTCTGGCATCCCCATAATTTGGATATTGGTATGTTTGAAGTTGTCCCAGAGGCTCCTTACACTATCTTCATGTTTTTGGATTCTTTTTTTTCTTTTTGCTTTTCTGGTTGGATTTTTTTGCTTCCTCATATTTAAAATCATTGACTTAATTCTCAGGATCCTCTAGTCTACTGTTGAATTTCTGTATATTATTCTTTATTTCAGTCAGTATATGCTTAATTTCTGACTGGTCCTTTTCCATATTTTTGACATTCTTACTAAGATCTTTGAAGGTCTCACTAAGTTCCTTGAAGGTTTCTAGAGTGACTTTATAATTGTTATTTTGAACTCTATATCCAGTAGTTTGTTTCTTCCATTTCTTTCATTTGTGACATGTTTCTTTGTCTCCACATTTTGGCTAGTTCCCTGTGTTTGCTTCTATGTATTGGGTAGCTGCTAATTGAGTTGATAGAGTGGCCTTGTATGCCAGGTGTCCTATAGGGCCCCATTGCTTAGCCTCCCCAATCATCTGAGGTGGACACTGTTGGTGCACCCCATTGTGGGCTGTCTTCACAGTCTTGTTTTAATTGAGCCTTGATTGGTATTGGTGTCACTGTGGGGAACTGATCTCCAGATCAATTGGCTGTAGGGACCAGCTGTGACTTCAATGGGAGAGCTTCTGTGCAGGAGACACCCTTATGGATTAGGACTTGCTTCAATGGGGCTTTGGTGCTCACTGAGTCTGCCTGTTGAGTGTGTCACTTATGGATGTGTAGAGTTGTAATCTGGTATGGTCTCCTAATGACCACTGGGTACACTGGCTTTTGGGTCTTCAATGAGATGCAAAGACAGCCACTGCCTGGGGCCACGCAACAGGAACTACAGAGAGATATGCAGATTCCTCTTCTTTGTATTAGGTTTGGAAGTATCCATGCAAGGCCCAGCTGTGAAGCAAGGCAGGCCGGTGCTGGAGCCAGCATTGTGGCTTTCATTGATACACTCTGACCCAGCTGCAGCTTTTTTGAAGGTTTTAGGCTGAGAAAGGATAGACCATTCATATACAAAAGCCACTGCTCACAGCTTGGGTGGGGTTGTAAATTGGGTTGGGTGGTCTCAGGGAAGCACCAGGGTGGAGCAGAGAGCAATGGTTGCCAACAGGGGAACAATGACTGCTGCAAGCACATCCATCTGGAAGAAAGCTTCCCCTGACTTCCTGCCCCGGTGCCAGACAGCTCAGTTTCTCCCCGTACGTGTCAAGTCCCCCAGAGCCTTGCTCGGCACTGGAGGTCAGAGCAAGCAGGAGCCTGTAAATTCAGTTCACTGTGTTGTCCTTTTAAGAGGAGCAGTTGGGTCTCCAGCAGCCTGTGTGTCACTCAGCCCTAATCCGCACTGGTTTTTATAGTCCATAGTTCTTATGGCTCGTAGGGACTTCTTTTCCCAGTTCTGGGCCTTGGGCTGGGGCTCTGGTGTGGGGCTGGGACTCCTTGCTCCTCCAGGTTCCTCCGTAGAGGCAATCTCCCTCCTGATTTAAAAAGCGGCACACCAGACCAGCCTGTTCGGTGTCTCTACACCTCCTACAAGTCTCAATGTGTTTTCTTCTTTACTTGTCTATTTGTAGTACTTACACTCAGCCTGCTTTCCCGTGGTTCTGGATGAACCAAAAATATGGAAAAGGACATATTTTAGTTGTAATTTTGACGTGGTTGTGGGAAGCAAAAAGTACAGGCATTTATCTGTGCTGCCATCTTGGTTCTCTCCTCACCACTGAAATTTGTAATTATGTGTACTAGACTTGTGCTAGCCTCCTGGTAATATAATTACTTTAATCCTATAGAATAAAAGGGTAATATGCAAATTGACTGAATGGCAGAACTACCAGTCACTATGATGCATACTGACCACCAGGGGGCAGATACTCAATGCAGAAGCTGCCTCCTGGTGGTCAGTACTCTCCCACAGGGGGAACGCCACTCAGCCAGAAGCTGGGCTCAGGCTGCTGGCACAGTGGCAACGGCAGAGCCTCTCCCACCTCCACAGCAGCCCTAAGGATGACCAATTGGAGCGGGCCTAAGGCATCAGTGGGACATCCCCTGTGGGCTCCTGGACTGCAAGAAGTCACAGGCTGAGCTAAGGGACATCTCCCCACCCCCAAGTGCATGAATTTTGTGCACCAGGCCTCTAGTAGTAATAAAAGTTATTTTCTAACTTTTATATCTCTTTTTTTCTCATTCTTTCCTCCATATAAAGCCCATATACCATGCTCCGTAGAAACATAGTTTTCAACAGGGTGCCAAAAGTATCTGAGGTAATATGAATGTATTACATGGATTAAAACATTCATAATGTAAAAACTTCAAGTACTATTGTATTTAATGGGATAAACTGAACAAGAGATTCAAAACAAATCTTATCTCTTTAACTTGCCCCTAACACTGACATCATTCTTTGGCACAGCCAGAGATAGAAGTAATGATTTGCAATTTCTAAGCCCATGTTTTTGGTTATTTTCAAAGTATCTGCATTGAATTGTCTGTTACCAACTGATCACATATGACTTTTGTAGTTGATCACTGAGTGCCAGGGAAACAGGATACCATTTCCCAGCATCCTCTTCTCTGTGGTTCAAATGTACAGTTCAAATGTAAAGTCACATAAGAGGACTTTGTGCAAAATTTGTAAAATGGAAAAACAGCAGAGACTGGCTTTTTACATTTATTTTTGTTGTTGACACTATTATAGATGTCCTCATCTGCCCTCCTTTTGCCCACCTCCACCCAACCCCTGCCACCCCATCCCTCTCACTATGACCACACTGTTGTCTGTGGGTTATGCATATGTGTTCTTTGGCTAATCCTTTAATTTTCCATCCATTCCTTCCATTCACTCCCCTTCTGATAGCTGCCAGGCTGTTCCATGTACCCATGCCTCTATTTCTATTGTGTTCATCAACTTATTTTGTTCATTAGGATTCCACACAAAAATTAGATTATATGGTATTTTTTCTATCTCTGATTTACATATTTCATTTAGCATAATAATCTCCAGAGCTGTTTTGTAGTCAGACTGGTGAGCAGATAGGAGATCCATAGTGGTTTTAGAGCACATGAGAACTACTTACTTTACTGCTGAAAATATATATATATATATATAGATGCTTTCTCAGAAATTACTGCCATTTCCCACCATCTTTCCTGAACCAGTTTCCAAAGGTCTCCAACCTGAGCTGTATGCTATTAGTTTCCTCAGTATTCTATCTGGTGTTCAAACATGATTTCCCTAGCTCTTCAAAAGCAGGTTGAGTTTTGAGGTCTGTTGCTATGGACACAGACAATAGTGTGGTGTAGGCCGGGGGAGGGCATGGGAACAGAAAGGAAGGGGTCAATTGGGGGAAAGGGAGAGACATCTGTATCATTTCCAACAACAACAAAAATAGTTTTTAAAAGTTTTTAAAAATAATAGGAGTTAATTTGGAACACAGATGGGTTTCCAAAATGAGCAACAAAATGGTCATGGTACTCCTCCACATGTATCCTTCTTCTTCTCCTCTAGGGGCATTCCCAATCATCCAACTTCCTTAGAGAATGGAAAGTGAAGAGTATAGTTACCAAGACATGAAGGAGCATTCCCTTTTATCTCTTTCCCTTTGGCAGACAGCTTATTTCAAAGGGCATTGTGGGATGATAACAGCTTTCAGCAGTTAGCATTTCAGAATATGGTACATCCTGATTTTTACACTGGTGAGTTTCAGGGAGAGATTCCTCAGAGAGTAAGAATGCCAAGGTGTAGGACTAGGGGTGAGAAAGCAAGCTATGACTCAAGGACACCAGAGATTCTACTAAATCACATCAGCAAAAAGGAATGAACTAAGGATGCTTGCAATAGTATGGGTACACCTGAAAAACATTACGCTTCTTAAACTTGGTTACACTAATAGAACCAAAATGGATCAGGCATTTTTAATTTGAAAATAGTTTAAAATATATGAAAAGATCTCAACCCTATACGTAAATAAATTATACCTAAATTTCTTTCATGGGTTGCTATTATTTGTAGGCCTAATACTGCAATGCAATATAAGCAATTTTAATCAAAGCCTGGAGTTCAATTATTTCTACACCAAATAATACCTAATAATGTTACAAATACCATATGCTCAATCACTGTAACTCTCCTTTTCACATTTTATATCTATGTTTATAGAACCCTTGGAATCTTTTGTTTCCTTATTCAACTTTCAATTTTCAGTTAAAATAACTTTTTGAAAGGCTACCTTGATCCTTAAAATTATTTAATTTTGCTCTCTTTTTCATCACAATAGAATTATTGCATGTTATAATTATCAGATTTTGAGTTTTATCTCACATTTAAGCTGAGAAAATACTTAAAGTCACATGCAATGCTTAGCAATTAGCACACACATGTTGAAATAATTAACCACGTATATCTTGCAAGGTTTAGTTTTTGAAAGCATTCAGTACATGAAAGTATTTATGAGAAGAGCTATTTCTAGTCAAAGATAGAATTTAATATTCTGAATTGGAGAAGGCAGTTTGCCACTAAAGAGTTAATAGATCTATACAGAAAGAACAGAGAGAAGTACAGAGATCAGGAAGACTTAGTAAGCCTAATAAGACATAAATCATTGCGGGGAGAAATGGCATAGCTATGAATGAATGAACTAAAAATTGTTTCAATTTTCCTATTCATGTTTCCACAACTTATTACTTACACCCCAATTTTGTCTCATTGTTTTCACAATGACAAAACCTTTGAAGCATATCCTTGAGAGCTTCTTTCACCTGCTGGTTCCTTAGAGTGTAAATGAAGGGGTTTAGTAAGGGAGCAACAGAGGTATTGAGCACAGCTACACCTTTAGTTAAAGACACCTGCTCCCTTGCTGAAGGTTGCATATACATAAAGATGCAACTCCCATAAGTAATAGAGACGACAACCATGTGTGAGGAGCAGGTGGAAAAGGCCTTTGCTCGCTGTTGAGCAGAAGGGAATGTTAGAATGGTTTTGATGATGTACCCGTAGGAGAGGACCACCAACAGCAAAGTGATGACAAGTGTCACCACAGCTAAGACGAAGGCTATCAGTTCTATGACATGTGTGTCTGTACAAGAGATCTGCAATAAAGGAGACGTGTCACAGAAGAAGTGATCAATAGTTTTGGAAGCACAGAAGTCCAGCCTGAGTCCCAAGACCAAAGGGGGAAATATGATGAGGAACCCAGATATCCAAGAGCTGAGTACAAGCTGACAGCACACTTTGCTGTTCATAATGATGGGGTAATGCAGCGGCTTGCAGATGGCCACATAGCGGTCGTAGGACATGGCAGCCAGAAGGTAGAATTCTGTAACTCTCAATAAAATAAAAAAGAACAATTGAGTTATGCAACCACTATAGGAAATTGTTTTGTCTCCAGTCAGAATGCTTATTAGGAACCGTGGGATGCAGATGGTTGTGAATGAAATCTCTAAGAAGGAGAAATTTCGGAGGAAGAAATACATCGGGGTCTTGAGACGGGGATCCAGCATGGTGAGGAGAATGATAATGAAGTTCCCCATCAGGCTCAAGATGTAGTTGAAAAATAGAAACAGGAAAATCACAATTTGCAAAAGAGGGTCATCTGTCAGTCCAAGCAAAATGAACTCTATTTCTGTTGACTTGTTCATTTCTTTTTTGTTTTCCTATCAAAGCTAGAAAAAAAAAAATTTAAAGCACAAGTAAGAAAATAGGTCTCTTTATTCTCAGCCATAGAATGTTTCATATTCAGAAACTTACCAATGTGTATATATTTTCACAAATCTACTTTGAGTTCATCAAAATGAGCATGACCTCTAAAGTCAGTCATCTTTATAAAAATGCTGAGTATTTTCCTTTGACAAGATTGAAATAAGTCTTACTGTGGTTTATTAGTCATTCAAACTTTACCTCCACAATTTAACATTGATCTATATCATCTTTTCAAAGACTTTACCCTAATAGACTATTTAAATAGTTCAGATGTTTTATTTTCTGAAATTAGAAAATATTTTAAGTAATTTTTATTCCTTTTATTCATCACTAAGTTCCATTTTATATGTCCTTTATTTTATTTTATTTTATTTTATTTTTTTGTAGCATTTCTTTTACCTTTTTTCAACTCCATCTGCTTGCTTATTCATACATTTTACCAGTGGTCTTTAGATTCAACACTTAGAAAATTCCCAATAAATCAGTAA